>NC_133221.1:1987617-2325117 GCF_040436345.1 Pagrus major
GATTTATTGGATCACAGTCAGTCACTTGAAGAGGCAGCGAGCAGCCGATTGTGCTGTGCGATTTCATAACGAATCAGAGTTATCTTCACCGCTGTCAGACTTCATCATTGCTCTCTGTCTGTTACATCATTTGCAAGCTTGAGGTCAGCTTTTTCTCACGATATCGACTGTACCTGAACGTCCCGTGACTCAGGGCTTGGAGGATTTTGTTTTTAATGCCTCAAGATGCCACGGATGAACCCAGATCTCAAAGTCTGAGTCACACTTCTGAACAATCTATTTTACTTTTTGGCTGCACATATAAGAGCTTATAAGACAAAGCAATAGTACTATTAAATGTGTCTCCATGAGTCATCACTGCGTTTCCCCAGCCTCCCGTTCTGCAGGTCTGTCGGGAGCCTCTCTTCTTTTTGCAGTGAAAAGGAGGCGATGCTCTATGTTCCCAACAGCGGTGCAAGCTTAGCAAAGCCTTAAGCGCTCAGAGCACCGAGTGAGATTAAAACCATTTCAGCTGTTTGTGAGAGTGTTGTCCTTCAAACAGGTTTTCCACAGTTGCATAGCAACAGCAATCGCCATGACCAGCACTTCCCACAGACAGCAGCTCAGTGTTTCCAGTTACAAGAGGAAGTGCCTGGTAGACGCATGGGACAGCTGCAACCCTGCATGCTGTTGCCTACGGCACCGCACAGCCCCGCGTGCACAGGCGGCAGCGACGGCTCCGTCGTTTTCAACACTTCCTGATAGGATGCTCCTCAGATACGGTTGCCAGGCAACAAACGCGATATCAGCCGACAGAGTTCTGACTGAAAATTTATCCAGAAACAACAAAACTACAACAAAATAAGACACAAAAAGGCAAAAGGAGGACGACACTGAGCTGCCGTGTGAGCGGTTACCGTGGTGATTAGTACAGCAAACGACCTCACGTTTACAAAAAAAACACAGCGTGTGTTTTTTATGGTCTCAGCAAGAACAACCAATCCTACTGCTTAGCAGAAATATCTGTTACATAACACTGTTCAGGCTTTGCTCTACCAATTATCAGTGTTAGAGATGTTGTAGTCGTTTAGTTGGTCTGTCTCTGGAGCCTCATGCACTCCTGCTCTCCTGCAGTATATAAATTCCCACAACAACCTTCCACTCTGTAGCCCTATTAACTGATAAAAGGATGAATATTTATCAACCCTGTACATCCACCAACTGCACTCGCATCTCAGTGCAGACTGAACGCACAGGGGCATCAGCTGCTCTCCTACGGAAGAAGAAAGGCTTCAGTGTTAAACTTCGACAAGTCACCTCTCCCATGTGTTGCAGTCCGAACGTTTTACAGTAAATTACGTTCAGCAAAACAGCTTTGCCTTAAAATCTGTTGCTTGCAAATTTTTTTGCCAGCGAGGAATCAAGCAGAAAGAAGATGTTTCCAGGTCAGATTTTGCATGTGGGCCCAAATGTCTAGGCTTGCAAAAAAAACCTGCGTGAGAGAAGCTGCAAAGTTAGTAGCGATCAAAGTCAAAGATCAACACGAGTTTTGGCAAAACCAACAGTGGGATGACGGACTAGCAGCCAAGTGTGAGTTTGTGAAAGGATGTCACATTAACACTAATGTTCTGCAGCAGGTCGATGGCCGAGGTCGATTAGAGAAGACAAAACTTGAACTCATCGCTATCCAATATGGCATCCTACGTTATTATGTGTTAGAAAATAAAACTTTAGAGATTTACAAGCCAGATTTTACTGGAGATTCTGACGCCCACATTTAGAAGGCAGAACCTGTTCATGTCAGTCCGCTGCTGAGATCGGGTTTGCCATCATCTCGTGCAACCTTTGGCTTTGGTTGGAGTAAGTACACCTTAAACTTAAACTTACGATTTGTGGTGGTGGAGGGTGTGGGCGTGATGGTTGTTGGAGGCGTTGGCTCGGTGAAGGCGCTCAAGCCTCTCCTTCTCTTTCTCCACGAAGTTGGTGTTAGTGCCGGTGCTGGTGGAGGGCACTCGGGTCAGCCGGCTGTGGGCCCGCGGCTGATCCCTGGGTGGGATCGGAGGAGGGGGAGGTGGAGCAGGGGCTGAAGACGAGATCGGACCCGGGATTTGTGTCGGAAGAGAGATGGAGGTTGGGGCTGAAACCGGAGCAGGAGCAGGAATCGGGATCGCGGTCATACTGGTGCTGTTGGTGCTGTTGTAGGAGTGGTGGGTGGAGGAGTGGTAGTGGTGCTGATGATGCTGGTGGCTGTGGTGGCTGTGGTGGAGGGGGATAGAGGAGGGAGGCTGGGGAGGAGCTTGGTGTTGGCTGTTGTGGTGGTGGTGGTGGTGATTCTTGCTAGAAATGGATGACGATGTGGTCTGAGTCGGTGGAGGTGGCGGAGGAGGTGGAGGGAGAGGTGGCTCAGGAGGTGGAGCAGGTGGAGGAGGAGCAACAGGTTGCCGGTCCAAACGCAGGTCCTTGTTCTCCTGGCTGAGCCGGTCAAGTTGGACCTCCAGCTCCTCAATCCGGCGCCGCTGTGTTTCCAGAAGCTTCTGCTGGCTCTCGATGATGTTGTTCAGTTCAAGAAGGTACTCCACAGCCCGGTTAGGGCTTTCTGGGCTGCCCTGGCCTGGGCCTGGATTAGCATCCATTACTAGCTTGTCTGGCTAACGGCTAGGGAAGCTCAGACTAGTTAACAGCTGGGAAAATATCCCAGTGACCAAAATGCTGATGCTAAACTCTTTAAACGCCTTAATGCAGCTGGCTGTTACAGTTGGGAAGATCACTTTTGAACAGTGACTCACGGGTACAGCTGGTGCAGAGGCAGAGGCGAACTCACTGAGTGGTGACAAAAGCAAATGAGCAACAAGCCAAAGGCTAAACTAGCACAACTGACTAACCACTAAGAGGAAGCCTAACACAAGAGATCTAAAACTAGTCGGTCTAGTCTACAACCTAAAACCTAATATCTAAATAACTACAAAACTACACCCTAAGGCCCTGAACCCTACACCCTAAAAACTAAACTACCCTTCACCCTCCCCCCCACCAGAGGTAAGTGGGGGGGAGAGGACTTTTTCTTCTTTGAGTTCTGATGTGGAGATCAAGATGGACCTCGTCCTCGCTGGCTCCAGTCAGAGAGGTTTATCGAGTCGTCGACCATTCCCTGGTTCAGTCAGGTGTTTCTGTTGGGCTTCAGACCCATGACAGTTAAAAACAGAACAAATATAGAGAGAGTTTGTCTTGTCCCCCACAAAAACACTGTCTGTCTGTGTGTCAGTGAGTCAGTTGTATCCACTCTTTGCACTCCATGCAGAGGATCAGAACATTGGCTTCCAAGAAGCAGTTGAGGAGACCACAGCTGACAGAGACTTCACGTGTCCCTCTGTATCAAAAATATTGCACATTATCATCGTTGAGTGACTGTTGATTGTCCAGCATGAGTGAGACAAGTGATGCTTTTTTTCCCTCCCAGCTTCCAGTACAAGCGCCGCAGCAGAAATGCAGTCTGCGCAACTATGAACTCCCAAACAAGGTTACGAACCACCAGCTTCCCTGTTGTGCCTCATCATAAAATCCTGGGATCAGAACCCTGTCGTAATTATCTGAATCAAAAAAAAAAATCCTGGAGCGTTTTCAGGGCAAGAAACAAGACGAGGATTCAGTTCTGACTCTCTCCATCAACAAAACAGTCCAGAACCAAACCTTGAGAAATCAACACAACGCAAAGCTCCACAAAATGAAAACGTAACGTCCGTTGAAGATCATCTTCTGAGAGAGGAGAGGTTCACCTCTTCCTGGTCCATGGGATCACCTGCAGGACTCAGCCTGTCATCCTGCAGTCGGTCTGCCAGAGGAAGTGATACGCAACGGCTGAATGTCATGTCAGATGTTTGTCTTCCCTCTGGACACGATGAGGCATCTGGGATTCATTATGATCCTGTTGGATGGCATATTCAGATCCGTCTTCATGTCGTCCATCCGTTACATGAAAAACAAGAAAAGAAAGAAGGGTAGATGAGAAAATGTCCTCTGCTATTTTATCTAATGTTTTCCCCTTATCTTTGATTTTCTAACCTGTTTCTTTACATCCTGTTTATTTCTATCTCCTCTGCCTCTCTTCTCCTTCATCGTTCCTCTGCTCTCCTCCTGATCTTTATGTATCTTGCCCTCCTTCCACGGCTTTGTGACTTCCTCTACGTTGTTTTCTGATTTCATATAGCTCTTACTTTCTCATCTCCATCTCTCCCTTTCCCTGTGGTTGCTAGGAGTGCGAGGTCTCTCAGCCCATAAATACCAATGACATGCTCTGTCTAAGCCATCAGAGACAAGAAAAATCATCACACACCATCAGCCTCTCCTCCTACACTCTATCACCATCCCTCCTCTGTCTTAGTCCACCTCTTTTAGTCTTTCTCGCTCTCTTTCTTTCTATTTTCTCAGTTTTAGATCTTTTTTGATCTTGAACATTTCAATCGTGTGCTGTTCTGCGTGCGTCGCCGTATCAATGTATTGTGCATTTCAAAAAGACAAACACCAGCTTCAATAACACGGATCCTGGCTTTGTGTTGGTGCCGGCTTCAGTGTTTTAAGTCTGAGTCGAGCTTCTGGAGTGAAACTGTGAATCTACACAGTCATCAACTGAATGCTGGCGTCAAGATTTGATGATGTTGAGGTAACAGCCAATCATTGGTGATGGTGGCCTCAGCTGGCCGCTCCACTGATAGTGTCACACAATTGGGGGTGCACATATATCGGCCGAACATCGGTTCGGTAAAATGACATTCACCGGTGTTAGTGGCTGATGTGTATCTGATGTGCAGTTGTTGAAGAGAGTGACCCACTGATTAACCAAGCTAATGTTAATGAGCTGTGTTGCTACTGTATGGTTTCATGGAAAGTATTTAGAGCGGTCCGTTCGCCAACGTTACATTTCACAACATAAAGTCTGTGATTTCTGCCGTTAGGAGTCCCTCAATCACAACAACGAAAACAGAAGACGTAGTTTGAAGACGTGAGGTAGAGTCGGATAGTCGGAGTTGTTGTTTCATTGTTAAACAACCACCGTCGCAGAAATCGATGAAAATCTGACGTGACTGGAGACGGAAATGTTTACAGCAGGATGTGCTGTAATGTTTTAAAGTTTTATTCACTGAGTCTCGTTTACCGACTTTCTTCCTCTGGGTTCTAAGATCGTGGGAAACATCTGGGGGTGATATAAACTCAAGTCGTTGTTTTGACATTTGGATTCAGAAAAAGGGAACATAATATATCTTTAACCGAAGTTAACGTGGCTTCTAAACAAATTATATCCAGAATATATCATTTATATTCCAGATATCAAATATTACTAACATTTACTGACATCATATTTTCAGGATTTCTGGGTGATGAAGTCTCTCAAACATGCACACACGTATCACTAATTGCCACTTGGAGTCACTAATGTGCAAAGTTGCTCACACACACACACACACACACACACACACACACACAGACACACAAAGGAAATGGCTAGCTATCTGGTCTCTATTGCAAAGCAGCCAAACAGTTTCAGCTTTTATATCTCTTCCCATTAAGCACATTCAATTATTCATGACTCACTAACTGACCACCATCCCTCTCTGCCGCGCTCTCTCTCTCCCTTTGTCTCTGTCAGGGTCTCTCTATCGTTCTCTCTGTATGTGCTGCTCTCTGCAGACCGTTCATGCCTGAACAGTCCGTTTCCAAACATACTGTATATGAAGGCGAGCAGAAACAGCGCCGTGTGTGTGTTTAGTGACCGAGCTCTTTGTTTTCTCAGACTGAAGGTTTCACTGCCCGGCCATCAATCAGTAGGAGTCAATTTCCACACCAATAATCTTTATACTCATCGGCACTCACAGGCGCACAGCAATCAAACGTGTACTATGGAAAGCCAGTAAGGACACAGATAAGTAGATTTTTTAATTATTTCTTAAAGCTTGGGTTGGTAAGATTGGAGAAACCAGCTAAACCACGCTACGTTTTCAAAGTATCCAACTGAAAAAACCCCTCCAGAGCCACACTTCCTCCAAAACTCATGAACGCACACTGCCTGAATACACCGACTACACATCGCTCTCACTGGCGAGCTGGAAGACGTGTTAGCAGCTAGTTTGCTACGTTCAACAAGCTTTTTATGTCTCATACATACATAAATAAATTAAAGTTAAATGCCACGATCATGTAAACACGAGCAAAATATCCGTCACGAACGTCCCTCAGGCTACCCAGCATGACAATTACTCCTGACGGCTGAGGGTGTGTGCTTTGTGCTAACTGGGTTAGCTTAGCTCAGGGTCTGTATAAAGCCCCCAGGAATAGCGCCAGGCTTTGAGGCCAACTTTCCTAGTGGCCAAATTGCGTTATTACAACGTCACGTGATGCACTGGGGCCCAAAAAGACTTTTTCCCGTAAGCTTACAATGTGAAAGACGCGGCTGTAAAACTGGATACATTTTTTTTACCCTCACATCCACCGCAGAATGACTCATTTCACTATCATAATTTCAGCCGTTCGGTTCAATAACATCTGGAAAGTCTAGAAGAGCTGTAAGTTTAAAGCATTCACGTTAGCCGGGCTCGCCGTGTGCACACGCTCTCTGCGCAACACACACGAGATCCAGGTTATTCTATACCCAGTAAGTTGAGTTGTTTTGGCTTCAGGCGTGACCGAGCAGCCTCCGAAGGACTACATCAGCCAAAGATACTCGACTTGTTTTCTTTCATTAAATACAATAAAAATGCTTCTACAATAAAGACCAACTCAACCTTTAAGAAAATCCACTGCATTGTGATTAGAAAAACGTATTCCTCGTATCGACACACTAAGTTTTCTTGAAATCAATTTTTAAAAAGTGCGATCGTGCTGATGAATCATCACGCTTTGCAATTTTCTTCAATGTCAGTGTTATTCAGTGATCACATACACTAATGGGTACATTGTAAACAGGGGCTGCTACTGTGATTTGGGGCAAGAAAAATCCTGTCTACTTCCTGTTTTCAACCCTTTGCATTAATTATTTTGTGTCGGGGCTCGTAGTTATGAATCTTCAGAGAATTATCAACTGAATCTGCAGCTCCCCTCAGAGTTTTGTTTTCAGAGCGGTCTGTCCACGTCCTGCTGAGCAGCTAACAGCAGACAGACACAGTTAGAGACAGTTAGCTGATGAACACAGTGGAGCAGTTAGCAGCTAAAGAGCCAGGTATTCACTCAGGAGGTGGTGGAGACCAAAGTCGGAGTGACATTCATGTGCACGAACATGAATGCTGATCTGTAACTGCTTGATGTGTAAATGAGCAACTTACAGACTTGTTTCTGCCGCTCCCAAGAGGTCAACCACTGTTTTCAAAGTCATTAATGAACTTCACTACACGACACCAGCTGGATCACACAGGAACACGTGTTTTTTAGTAAGTTGAGTGACGTGACCCTTTAACATGTGCTCTTTGCAGAAATGAATCATTTAATTACATTTTCTGGGGTTTGAATCTTGAATCCTCGCTCTGAAATGAATCCTCGCTCTCTGTGTTAATCACGTTGTCTGTAACGAGCATTTTTTCACAATTAATCAAGAAAATAATTGGCAGATTTAACGATTACTTAAAAAAAGTAGCTGCTCGCTGTAACCCTGGTGTTGTCAGGAAGCATGAAGCGAAGCCTGCGAGCCGGTGCACGGTGTACTTTACGTGCACACACAGTTCATCAACGTGTAGGCGGTTTGAACAGGGCTTCTTCTTTTAAATTATTTCAGTTTAATTTAACAGCAGCAGAAACTGTTTTAATTGGCCAATTTTACAGTCACGTTATCTGCCACACACACACACACACTAGTTCATACAGCCCACACATATTTTACACACAGCACGTACATGCACGCACACGCACACGTGAAACACACCACATACGTAACATATGCATGCATCACATTCTGAATAGTTCACACAGGCTGCACATGCACATACACACTCACACACTGGTCCTTATGGCCTATATAGCCAACAGTTACACATACATGACACGCACACCAGCGCGCGCACACACACACACACACACACACACACACACACACACACACACACAATGCAGCACCCAGAAAAAAAGCGAAAGGAATATAAAGCAGGCAGCAGAGTCTCACAGGTTTCAGCGGCTCCTGCAGAGGTGATGGAGGGATGAAGGTGGGGGAGGAGGAAGAGGAGGAGGAGGGAGGATTATTGATCCCTGCTCATCCCTCTATCTCCTCCTCCGCTGCTGCTGTCACCATCATCTCCCTCCGAGAAAAAAAAAGCACACAACTGCTGCTCCGCGGATTTTCCTCTCTTCTCCTTCGTCTTCTCGTTTGTGATCAGATTATGATCAATCCTTCTCTCCTCCTCTTTCCTTCACGTATTCCTCTGCTGCTGCTGCTGCTGCTGCTGCTGCTGCAGGCCCAGCTCCTCTCCTCTTCCTCTTCCTTCCTCTTTTTCTTCTTGTTGCCGAGTCAATCTCTTTCTAATTATCATTCCTCTGCGTCTGAGAGCCGAGCGATCCGCTGCTGCAGCGCTGATGATGCCCTCCTCTCTCTCTGCGTGTGAACGGACGCTGCTTTGGTTATTATCACTGCTAAAATATGAGTTTTTTCTCCTCCGCTATTCTGCTGTAGAAGGAAAGAAGAGGAGGAGGAGGAGGAGGAGGAGGATGAGGAGGGAGGGGAGGAGGTGTCGAAGCCCAGACGGGCTGCCTGGATGGATGGATGGACGGAGAGAGGGATGGAGGAGGTGGAAACAGAATAGTGGTGAAGGAAGAGGGAGGAAAAGTGTGTGTGTGTGTGTGTGTGTCGGCAGCAGAGTGGAGAAACGCGCACCGTCAC
Organism: Pagrus major; assembly: GCF_040436345.1. NCBI lineage: Eukaryota > Metazoa > Chordata > Actinopteri > Spariformes > Sparidae > Pagrus > Pagrus major. The sequence goes on from NC_133221.1 coordinate 1,996,448, forward strand.
GCAGCGACGAACGCAGAAATCCCATCACCACCGGGTTACCGCACAACCAGGACCATCACACACACACACACACACACACACACACACACACACACACACACACACACACACACACGCACACACACACACACACACAGATGTGAGAGGCTGCATGTAGTTTTTTAAACATTTTAGGGAAAATGAGAGAGAGATCGTTGCATCACGAGTCACGAGGCTGTTTGGATGTTATGAGGGATCAGATCCAGACGAGCTTCATCTCAGGAACAAATACTACAGTCGTATTTTCTGATAGTATAAAACCAGAAGTTCCAACCTGACGGACGTGTGTGTCGCTCAGTAACATGTTGTGTTACACCAAACTACACAAACTACATCCCGCTCTGTGATCACGACATGTTGTACACTAAAGTCTGCTTCAGTCGAACAAAACACAGTTACTCAAGTAATCAAGTAAATCAATATAAGCAAGTTATACAAATATTAACATGTATGTATTATTGACTGTATATGGTTTGACTGATCTGACAAATCTGAGCAATTTTCAGATTATTCGAATCAGTTTTTTAATCCGATTGCCGATAAAATGAATTTAAAATGTTCTTCTTCTTTTTCTCTGATGCAAAGTGCAAAGTAACTAGTAACTACAGTTATCAGATAAATGTAGTGGAGTGGAAGTGTAAAGTAACAATGCAAGAACCTTATAATTATACTGATGTCAGTGTTTCCCATTTCCTACTTTTGGAGCTGTGCGTCATGTTCTCACCCGCCAGTGAATATCATGATGTTATAGACTCCGGCGCTGTGGTTCTTTAGTCTGCCGGTAAAACCAACGAAGAAGAAGAGGAGGAGGAGTATTTAACGCGGTTGGCTCGACCGGAGCTTCCTCTGCAAAGAAGACGGCCGGCCTCATCATAGAGAATGTGTAATGACATCGTCCCATGATGCACTGCAGCCCATATGCTAACACTTTGAAGGAAGCGTCGGTAAAACGGTGGATAATTGTTGACTGTGACTCGTTTTACTGTCAGATTTTGAGCCATTCGGTCCGATAACATTTGGAAAGTGTTTTTGTTTGTGACACATGGCCTCATTAACCTCGTAACAGCTGGAAAAATGCAAGAAATTTCAGAAAAAGACTTTCTTGGTAGATCTGGCAACTTTTCAGACACTCAGCGCCTGTATTTCTAGCAAGTGACCCTCGAGGACGCAGTCACACCTCTTCTGCCAACAGCGCCGGGGTCCATGGACCTGGATACTTAATAAAACATTTGCTAGTCGCTGAGAAATATTCTGTTGTGGTCCTCCTGTGGTAATTTTATCAAACACCACGTGATGTTTATTTTCTGAACAGGAACAGAGAGCAGGTACCGGTCGGCTCAGGAGATATTTTAGCGTAACGTATAGCATGCTAGCTTGTGCAGTGTAGAATATATAACCATGTTGCACTTCACAGCAGCACTTTAATCAGAGCTACACCAACAAACAATCAGCCAGGCAACATCATCTTCCTGCAGATACTGTGCGTCTGCACACGAAAGTCCAGACGAGGTTGGAGGTCATTCAGAAACTGTGTCATCATCACATAGTTAAACACCAGAGAGCACGGACAGGTTTATCTTTACGGTGTGAGATATCTGCTCCTGATGGAAGAACTTCATCTGCAGATTAATCAAATTCATCTCATAGAAATAAAACAAACATGTGAGCTTTAACATTTCCAAGAGGCTTTAAAAACACAGCACTGGACTCAGGGACCGGCTGTGTCCACGTCTATGACGGCCGTTATATAATATCAGAGATAACATCCGGCCGCCAGCTGTAAACTTTAGAGTTGTAATATAATAAGATCATGTACAGACAGAAAGTTATCAATCATTAAAATGATAACTGATCTGAGAGTTTCTTTAACGGTGGACCATCAGACAGCAGGAGGCTGCGTGCTGCCGCTTTAATAAGATGTTTTATTATTACAGAGACACATCTGGAGCTGCTGCCTGTAAACTGTGTCCCCCTTTAATAATGACATGTAGGAGAGACACCACCACACTCCTGCACCGCTGTGATTACACCTTAAAACAACACTGTGGTAGATTACAGACATGTTAGACAGGTCCAGTGCAGCAACTGCAGCACCAGAGGTGGTAAAAGTCCACACGTCCTGTCCTCCAGTACAAGTTCAGATACAGATACAGTCTGAAAAAGTACATATTATGTAGTATAAAGTACAAGTTCCTCAAAAAGTTCAGCAAATGTCTGAATGCAGATACATTCAGATGTCAACAGTCCACACGTCCTGTCCTCCAGTACAAGTTCAGATACTTAGTAGAAGTACTGATTCAGCTTCTTTACTCCAGTAAAAGTAATAGAGTACAGGCTCTGAAATGTACTCAGAGTATCAGAGTAAAAAGGACATTTGTGGTCAAAGCTGACTGACCATCGTAACATCCTGATTTAAAAGGCTCCCCACCAGAGAGCACAGCTAAGCTTTGTGTCCCCTCTGAGCTGCCGTAGATCAAGAGTTGTTGTTGTTTGTGGGGAGAGGAAATGAAAAGCAGCGTGTTGCTGCTCAGTGCGCTAACATCACGTCTCCACGTCCTGTTTATTATTTTCTTATTAAACCAGCTCAGTGAGGAGAGCCGGAGACGCTCGGTTACATCTGTGGCAGCAGTGTTTCTTGTGTTTATGCACGAGAGGCTGAACGAAGCTAAGTTACAGACGTGTGCTGCGGAGACGAGCCTGGTGCACGATGCATGTCGGCGGTGACGGGATAGTTTCAGCTGTAGCTTCATGTCACAAACAACGATGTCACCGTCCATCAACATGTTTCACTGTAGACGTCGTCATGTGACGATTCAGCCGACCCTAATGTACCCTGCTGCAGAGCGACGGGAGCTTCAGGGCAAGAAGAGAGGCGGGTGAAGGGCCTGTGGGGCAGTGTGACGATCTGAGGCTGATTCAGTTGGTCAGGTCAGCTGACGACCTGAATATACTGATGAGCAGGTTTTTCCACTGACATCCTCCAAGATGACAACGCCACGATTCATCGGGCTCATCGAGACATTTTCACGCATGGATCGGCTCCCACAGAGTCCGGACCTGAACCGACCCATCCAGAATCTTTGGGATGTGCTGGAGAAGACTTGGTGAAAAATTAATGCAACTGTGGACGGAAATAAATGTTGAGACGCTGCATGAGCTCATGCACACTCTACTGTCACATGCACACTCTACTGTCACCGTACATGTGACAGTAGAGACACACACTGTCACCATCAGACACACACACTGGTACCATCAGACACACACACTGTCACCATCAGGAGACACTGACCCTACAGACACACACACTGGTACCATCAGACACACACACTGGTACCATCAGGAGACACTGAACCTACGGACACACACACACTGCAGGCCTGCAGGTCTCACACCGACACACCACAGCGTCACAGAAGGAGCTCAAGGAGCGTGTGGAGGAACATCATGAGCGGTGTTTTTAGGGTTCTGGTCTGGTTCTGTCCGCGGTGTTCCTGCATTATGTGACCGGGAAACCAATTATCTGACCGTCAGCTAATTAACGATGCGAGCACGAGCACGAGCACGAGCACGAGCACACACACACACACACACACACACGAATCACTATCGTGGAACAGAAAAAACGGATTTAATAACGATGAAGTTCATCGATGCTGCGGACATGCATCCACACACACACACACACACACGCACACGCACAAACACACGCACACGGTCTGCGCGTCCATCACAGCCGCTGAACGCACGGAGCTGCCGTCGCGCTCAAACACAAAGCGGCTGGTTATTAAACATATTGATTATCGATCAGAACTCACCTGTGGTTCCGGTCCGGACTCTGCTGCAGAATAACAATCCTCTCCATCACACTCTCTCTCTCTCTCTCTCTCTCTCACTCACTCACTCACACACACTCACACACACACACACACACACACACACACACACACACACACACGGTCTGTGTCATCAGGAGGCTGCTGGGAGCTGCGGCCGCAGACGGCTCCGAAGATCCTCTATGTACAACAGGAGCGATCACTCTGTCAGTGATTAGTTAATGAGCGCCAGTTTTTATAGTGGCCAAACTGTGTAATTACATCATCACGTGACGCACTGCGAGCTTAAAAGACTTTTCCCCATAGACTTATATACTTAGACACCGCAGTGACTGTGGTGGCCAATTGCTGCAGTACCTTAGCGCGTCCGCCATATTGGATGTGGCAGGTGTGTCCTGTAAACAAATACAGGTAGACGTGAAAACTGTTTTCTAATAATGACAAAAAAATGAAAAGTCTGCAAATCAAAATAAGACCCTGCAGCGGCTGCTTTATTTTCGTTTCGCAGTGAAGTGATTAAATGAATTACATTTTATTAAATGATACACTTATTTTACTGTATACAATAATATGTCATGGTAAAAAAACAAAAAAGTAAAGTTGCAGAAAGCTACTGATATAAATATGCACCATATATTATGCAAGTCAGTTGAAAATTTAAATTAAATGAAACAAGCTGACAGTGACCTGTAGTAACTTTATGTCTAATTAATTTCCCTCCTACGGACAATGAGTCAGTAATCTTGAATTTTATATATATATGGTGCATATTTATATTAGTAGCCAACTGCAACTTTAATGTTTTTTTTTGTTTTTTTTTACCGTGAAATGTTCTTGTATACAATATATAATAAGTGTATAATTTTCTGTCATGGAGTATATCACTGTGTCTGATTTTGATCTGCAGACTTTGTTAATTTTTTGTCTCAATGATGTCAAGACGTCGGAGGGTGACGGGTGGTGTTGATTAAAAACATTAATGTTGAGTTAACAACATCAGATCGTTCTATAAATACATACAGTGAGTTACACATGGCTGGAGATCTTGTCAGTAGTGTAGTTGGAAATGTCTCCTGGACAGCTGAGCAGCACTACAAGTTTTATTGTGACCATCAGTTTTAAGGATTTAAACGCTGTGTCTCAGAGATTATTTATTGTGTTCCTTCAGGATGTTTACTACGACGTCCATGAGGTGTTGCTGTGATGAACTGGGAGCCAGCTGGAGGAGTGAATCAGAGCTGTAGTGAATTCAACACACGAGGAAACATGTTGCTGAATTCATTCCAGTTTTACACAAAATCTAAACGCGAGCAGATTTAAACTGCTGAATGTTTCATCAGCTTTAACTCTTTTACTTTTTTAAGGATTACACAGAATTTGAAGCTGTTTGTTATGTGGAAGCTGACTCTCCTTCAGTTTTTATGTTCTTTTACCTTTTTTTGTTTTAATCAAAGAACAAGTTACTTTCTAACACAGATGTTCATCTTTTAAACTGATGATTCAACCAGCAGAGTTTCATGTCCATCAAGACGATTTCTGAATGTGTTGAACAGAGCGCATCGTCAACAATCATCATGCTTCACCCTTAAACATTAAGAACAGTGCTGTGAGAGGAGGCTGAGAACAGCAGCAGAGTGAGAGCTCGCTGCTTTTCACTACTCTGTGATGACTCTATTCATCAGCATCCTGCATGCACTTCTGTGGCTGCACCTGCAGCAGCTGCAGCTGCCTCCTCCTCCTCCTCCTCCTGCTGCTCCTCCTCCTCCTGCTCCTCCTCCTGCAGCAGCTGCCTCCTCTTCCTGCTCCTCCTCCTCGTCCTGCTCCTCCTCCTCCTGCTCCTCCTCCTGCAGCAGCTGCCTCCTCTTCCTGCTCCTCCTCCTCCTCTTGCTCCTTATCCTCCTCCTCCTCCTGCTCCTTATCCTCCTCCTGCAGCAGCTGCCTCCTCCTCCTCCTGCTCCTCATTCTCCTGCTCCTCCTCCTGCAGCAGCTGCCTCCTCCTCCTCCTGCTCCTTATCCTCCTGCTCCTCCTTCATTTTTTCCTTCTCTTACTCTGTCCCATCTTTCTTTTTCTCTTTCTCCCCCTCCTCCTGTCCATCCATCTTTTTCTCCTCACCTCTTCCACCTGCTTCTCCTCCTCCCGATCCTCCTGCTCCTCCCTCTCCTCCCTCTCCTCATCCCACATGTCCTTTTTTAATCCCTCTCTTCTTCCTCAGCTTCACCTGCTGCTCTTCCTCCTCCTCTTCCTCTTCTCTCTTTTCCACCTTTTCATCCTCTCCCCCTTCTCCTCTCTCTCCTCTCCATCCTTGATTTCTCTTCTTCCTCTACCCACTTTTTTGTTTGACTTCCTCCCGTTTCTATGAATCCAGGTGACCTAAAACTGGTGCAAGTAGAGAATATAAGGAGGACGAGAAGAAAGGAGACCATAGTGGGAGACGAGAGAAGGAGGGAGGACGGAAGAGAGACGACAAAGGAGGAGCAGAGAGGAGGCACGAAGAAGAAAAGAGATGCGTGGAGGGTGAAGAGGAGGAGAGGAAGGAGGGGATTTGTTCCAGAGTGTCAGAAGGAGGCCGGCTGCTCCACTTTTCTTCTCTGACGTCGGCCAGACGCTCGGCGCAGAAAGATGACGTCACACCAGGAAACCAGAATCACATCGACCGCCATTTTGGAGCCGATAAAAAGAGAGTAAAGAAAAGAGAAAAGACCTGAACTGATTATCAATGAACGAGTGGACGCACCTGCTCAGACCGGATGTTCAACATTAAACACGTTGAAGTTGTTGGAGAGTTTGATTCAGACTCTGTAACACACAGAAGATATTATACTGTGAGAAAGTATTTGTAAGCAGGGCCGTGACCAGGACTTTAGGTAGCCTACTCTGAGGTTTTTGTTCCCTCTTTTTCTATTTTTCTTCCATTTTTCCAAGGTTTTGTCTTTGTCATGCACACTGCTGACAGTGACTGTGTTTCCTGTTTTATTAATGTTTATTGATATTATTCTGTCAATAAAAGGAAAGAAAATCACAAAAAAGGACGTATGGTTTAATCAAATTGCGTAATTGAAGTAAACAGCACAAAAACAGAGGACATGAGATTTCTGTTTATGTGTTAATGATTTCTACATCTGAACACAACATCACCCCGGTCGCCAGAATAAATGTTGGCATTTTGTGTTTCTGCAAACCACAGATACCTGCACATTTAATGTAAATTTTGACAGTACGTGTCACAAGAAGGTGTTCAGGTTTTCTTTTGGCTTTTGCTTTGCTTTATTTGATGATATATCTGAGAAGAGACAGGAAACAGGATGATAGACACAAGGCTAAAATATAACAAACATGTTTAACAGACTGTTTTACTGAACAGAAGGAAAATGTTTGATGACCACAGACAGAATTTATGAGACATGTTGAAACTGCCTGGGATTATAATTCATCTGTTTGATCTAACGCGGTTCTGGACAGAGAAAACGATTCGAGTGGATCGTTTTACACAAAAAGGTTCATACGTGTTTATTATCAAAGGTTCACACAAACACAGCGGAGGTGATTTAACAGAAGAAAAAAGGAAATCACGTCTGGAAACGGTGTTGAAACAGCTGTAGTGTTACATTCATTGTAATTTTGCTTTTCTAACTGCTATCTTTAGTTCTTTTCTTTCCATAACCCTCCTCCTCTCTCGCTCTGTTCTCTGACTCCCACTCTCTCTGTAGAAACTGATTAGAATGAGAATATTTCTGTCCAAATTAATAATATACAACTCACAGCCGTCACAGCAGAGTTTCACTGAACTGTTTCCGATCAGAGAGTAAGAACAAACTGTAAGAAGGAGTGAAACGGTGACCGTCTCTGCACGATGCTGCTGCTGCAGCTGTGTTTTATAGTTTGTCCTCTGGGTCAGAACACACCTGCTACTGTGAGAACAAACTGGATCAGGTCAGCCTCAGCGCTGAAGAGCTAGCAGTAACAGCTCATGTTAGCATGCTAACATTCAAAGATTCATATTTGTTTTATATCTGAACCGAGAAAACTGACATTCATCAGGTTCTCTGAGTACAGAAACGTCATTAAACTTTCAGAATCAGAATCAGAATTGCTTGTATTGCCAGGTAAGTTCACACATACCAGGAATTTGCTGTGGTCTGCAGGTGAAAACAACAAACAATACTAAAAATACTTAAATGACACAATAAAAATATATTTTTTTCCACTGATTTTCGCGGCCCTTGGTTTTCTCCTTCGCACCTGTAGATCCTCAGGTGTGCAAAAGCTGTACGCTGTATATCTGAACCGATAAACATTGTGACTGAGCAGACTGAGAGATCTGTAATCTTATTCAAAGTAACATCATGTTTCCAACACATCCTAAATGAACAGGTCGACTGTAAGTGACTCTTAAAACCACGTTTACGTTCCCAAAACAACACGACTGTCGCAGCGTGTTTGTGTCAAAATAACTGTTACTTCTGTAACTTGTGTGACGAAAGTAGCTACGTTATGTAACAGCTGTAGCGTGATGTACGTGACGTAACTTTGCTAGAGTTACAATAATTCACTGTTGTTCTGTCGCTCTTTAAACTACTTCACCTGACTTCCTCCTTTGCTGCCGTGATAATCACAACCTCCACTAGAGGTCCCCGCATAACAAGACACATCGGTATTAGTCACAGTGAGCTCACAGTCGACCTGTATGCTGTTCGGTTTTTCTGATGAGGATGTGCGTTTCATTCGGTCTGTTGGGGAAACATTAGATTATATGTTAGAGGGAGAGGAAGGGGACGTGACCTAACGTAACGTGAAAACAACTTTAAAACACGACAGTTCTGCTCACCTCAGATAGATTTTCATCAGCAATTCGATGCTACGGGTTTCATTTTGCTTTGACTGAGAGCCCCCTGGTGGCAGACATCACATATTACACACACAATCCCGAATGATGCTCATTTTGTGAAAGGAGACATTAAAATATTATCACCTGCACCTTTTACAAACTATGTTTTATTGTTTAGTCCTCTGACTGCTATTTGAGACGACACACTGAATATCGGCTCTGATTACTACGAGCTCGCTGAAGCTTCAGTATTATTATCGGATCATTATTAGTCTCAGAAACGCGGAGCTGCTCCGTCCTCCTCTGCAGCTGAACAGCAGAGAGTTCAGGAGAGTATAATTAGTCGGAGCGATTAGTGGGAGGACGAGGTGTGTGTGGATTTGATGCCATAATTTATATATTGTTGTGTGTGTAGGTGTGTATTGTGATGGTATGTTATAATGTGTGTGTGTGTGTGTTTTGTCTTCAGGGACGTGTAGATACAGAAAAGGAGCATCACGGCTGTGATTAAACCTCCTACTAATTTAAGTGCATGTGCACAGATTGATGCGTCCGTGCAGAAAAGCTCCGTGTTCATGTGTGGGCGACTGTCATGTTAAAGTGTGCAGTATGTGTGTGTGTAGGTGTGTGTGCTGTTCATATAGTGAATGTCTTATAAAAGACCAGCGCCGCGTTCACGATTTTCAAAGTAATTTTTCTAAAACAAAGCTGTTTAAATACAGAGAGAATAAAGATCAGCAGTTTGGTAGAAAGCGTAAACTCATTGTACTTTTTTTGAGTATTTCCATTGAATAGTATGTTCAAGGTTCAATTTATTAGAAAAGTTGATTTTTGAGTCTCGTTCTAACTCGACTCTTTGTGATGGCGGCCAACCCGTCCTACAATCCCAGAGCGTCAGTATTTGTTGAGCTGGGAATGAGACTCAAAAAATCATCTTTTTTTACAAATAGGACCTTTAAAAGGTGAAATTTGTAAGAAATGGCCAGAATTTGAAGATCAAAAACCATGAAGGGGGACAGCTGAGACCAGTGGAGGTCAGTGTGAAGACAGAGGACACAGTACAGAGGCGATTTACAGCGGCTCTGACCAGGACTATGACTCTGGGGACGAGAAGACACGGCAGGCGGGGACAGGAGAGGACAGAGAGAGAGAGTTGGACATCATCAGCGTGTAGAGACAGAATATTTTCACGTTACTCTGTGAACTGAGGACTTATTTGGACCAAACCAGAGGTGACTGTGGAGACAAACCAACACTGTTTTGTTTCTGTTGACGTCAAGTTTCTCAGCATTACACAAGCAGAGTGTTCTGTCCGTACGTTCATTTCATCCGTATTTCGGCATATTTTCTGAAAGTTTACAGATTTGGACTACTGTAGCAGAACCTCCAGTAGCTGTGGAGCACAGAGTATCCAACCGTTAGACAGAACAGCTGGGAGGAGGTTGGAAAAGTTGGAGTCCATGCAAAACTGATTTGACTCCTAGTGACGCCCTCCAGTGGTTGTATTGCTTCACATCCATGCCAATATTAAGGACGCGTGGATGTATGTGGGCGGTGACAGTTATATGATTTATAACGGACGCATCTATTCTCGTACGTTAACGAAGCATAAACGAACCTTTAGTGTAATAAAAGAGAGAAACTTGTACGTACAGACGTTTATATTTTTCTCTAATTGTGTTATTAATTATCAGTATTATAGAAGTTCTTTATAAATTTGTCCTAATTTACTAATATGGGGAGTGTTTCTGTTTTGCTGCAGACTAACCTGCTCTGTGTTTGTACAGTAGTTTCAGTTTTTGCCAGCAGTCTTCAGTCAGCATCCTAAGAGATGTCTTCAGTCACCTAAACCTCATTTTTCTGCTCTTTAATCGACATGTAAAGCTCTTCAAGTTGCTTTTTCATGAGATTGTGCTCTAAAAATAAACTTCGACACTTTTCTGCTGGAAAGTTTGAACACTTTTTTTCTACAAAAGATCTGCAGAGCATCCTGATCAGAGTCAGTGTGAAGTATTAACGTGATATCTGATGAAGGATGCTTTCTTATTCAGAACGTATTCATTTATAATTCCAGACTCGACGACCTATTTTAAAGTGAGAAAACTGAGCACGCTAATTTCACCAACATCATCCATTAAAGAGACGTAGAAATACTCTGTAAGACCGAAGCATGTAGACTACAAACTTCTGAAAGCTGCAGTGATCTGCCTCCCCTGTACATGTACGTGTGTGTGAGGAGGCCGAGGTGTCCTCCATGTTAGCGGATACAGCAGTGTTGGTTCATCACTTCTGTGCTGTTTGCTAATGCAGATCCACCTCTGACCTGTGATCAGTGTGTGGGCTGCAGGGCTGCAGAGCTGTGTGGGGGCGCAGCAGAGCATGAGCACTCTGAACATCCACGGCTGAATGTACAGCAGAGACGCAGCCGCTTCACGTGTTTCTCATCAGGTTTACAACAAACACACGGAAATAAACCTGTTTCTGTGTGTCGCTGTCAGTTCAGGGATCCACAGAAATAAAGTTTCTCTAAAAATGAATTTAGGCGAGTTTTCCTGAAAACTGAGCCTCGTTGAAACACAAAACAAGACGAGCAGCCGGGTTAGATCTCCACATCGAGTGTTTCCTGCTTCTCATCATTATTAAACAGATCAAAGTACATTTTTTATTTCAATAAGTCACTACGAGAAAAAATGATGAGTCTCACACAGATGTTTCTTTGGTTATTGCTGTTTTTTATTTTAATTTATTATTTCCTTTATAAATCTTTTTGAGTCATCCCACTTATTGTCTGATGTTTATATTTGGCATGTTTTTGCCTTTTATCATTTTATTGCTTCTGTCTGATTTGAACTCTTTCATGCAGGAATCATAAAAGCTGCCGTAAGCGTGTCGTCGTTATTTTAATAAGAAAATATCACAAAGTAGTTTTTTCTTCTCTTATGTTTTTGTGAAGGAGTAAATGTCTCTACATCAACAGTGTAAACAGTCATTCAGGAGTAACTGAAATCCTTTCATTTTCATCAAACCAGAAAAAGGTAAAAACTACATTTTTAAACTAAATAAGTGGTGTTAAAAATACTTTAATCCAGAATTTAATCATATTTTTCATGCACCTTTTTCTCCGTGACTGAAAATACATCTCTCCACTCCATATACCTCCGTATATCCTGCCTATTAGACATATTTTGGAGTTTAAATTAAATTATTCAAGTGTAAATTATATCATAATTTTAATAAAACACACAAAATAAGGTGGATCAAGACCGGCAGAATAAACCCTTTAGTGCCTCAAGTATTTTCATTCACTGAAAAAAAGATGTACAAGAAAAAAATATAGTAAAATCTGGATTAAAGTATTTATATTATTTAGTATAGTAGTAAAAATAAGAGGACTTAACAGAGGTACTCGTCTCGTCTTCCCTTCCTCCCTGAATTTACGATGCCACATCTCAACACGACAGACAGATACAAAGATAATATTTAATTGTGATTCTGGAAGCTTTGAGGCTCGTTAATGTTTAAAATGGATTCCAGATATCTGCCTGCTGACGTGGACACAGTGTGTTTCTGAGTTTCTGAAACAAGCTGCTGATTTTATAAATCCTTCAGTTTTCTGCTGGATGAAAGATTAAAGTGCACGTTCAATAAAAGCAGTTTGGTTTTTATCTGAAAATCTGAGATGAAAGCTGCACGGTTTCTTACTGAAATGGTTACAACAAGACACGACGCCTCCACGGAGAGCAAGTTTTGTTCTGCTGCTGGTGGAGAATCTGACGGAGAGACGACCAGGAGGAGGAGACGAGGAGACGAAGAGAGGAAGAGAGGAAGAGAGGAAGAGAGGAGGGGGAAGGAAGTAGGACACAAAAGGAGGAAACAGCAGGAGGAGGAAATGAAAAGTGAAGCCGAGCTGGAGGAACAGGAAGGAGAGGAGGAACGTTTCACTGCCTCTCACTGCTGCTCCGCCTCCCAGCCAATCAGCAGCCACCTCTGCTTCCTACACACCTGCTACCTTAAATACACTCAACACAAACACACACACACACACACACACACACACACACACACACACACACACACACACACACACACACACACACACACACTCATCTCCTCACCAACACACACACACACACACACACACACACACACACACACACGCCTCAGGTCCCGGCCTCTCCTGCAGGAGTCTGGGTCTCTGTGGTTCTGTTCTGCTCTCTAGTGGACAGAATTTAAAGCTGCAAGTTAAATAAACTAAATTTGAGGCTCTTCTGCTTCACAAAGTCGTTCAGGTGAAATACATTCAAACCCACAGAGTAGTTTCTGCCACCAGGAGTCTTAATTAAAGCAATTAAAATAAAAGTTTGATGACATCATAAAGTCACGTGGGATCATGTGAGTGAGACAAAAACACTGCTGAAGAAAATCTGACGTGACTGAAATGTTCACAGACGAGTTTTAAACGCTTTAAAGTTTTTCACGTTACGTTTACTTCCTTTACTGACTTCCTTCCTCGCCCTCTGACGCGTCACCTGATGTTTCCCAGGAAGTTAAAATGACAGAGTTCTCTGGTTTGAACGTCGTTGGAAACATCTGGGAAATAAAAACACAACTCAACAAAACAGACAAAACCGTCTGGTTGTTTTTAGACATTTCAATGTGAAAATGTTACATATTATATCTTTTATTGATGAGTTACTAGTTACATCACAGATTCAGATTATTTATACAAAATATAAATCAACAAATAAACTAGAATGGCACTCAGTAGAGCGCATACCTCCGCCAAGGCCCAACAGTCCCCTTTAGTTCAATCAAGCCTGATCCAATATCAAACTGAATAGTATCACTCTGAATTCAAACCACCCTGCTTCAGTTCACCAGCTGTGGGACCTGCATCAGACTGTACTCACAGGTAGACACCAGCCACCTACACAGAGTGAAGGCAGGTACGACAGCTGAAGATCTGATGTAAAACACTGCTCTGCCTCGAAAATGGCTGCTGCTCCTGCAAACTCAACAAGTTTGGTGATCGAGCTGAGAAGAGTTCAGTCCCATCAGCGTGCAGGAACTTCTCCCAGACACAAGGTGGCAGCAGCACCATTCAAACTGAAGCAGCAGAGAGAGACTGCAGACTGCAGGAGGAAGCAGCTGGAGTGGTCAACCAGAACTGTTACTGAGCAGAACTGAACCAGAACTGTTACTGAACAGAACTGTTACTGAACAGAGCTGTTACTGAGCAGAACTGTTACTGTCACTGAACAGAACTGTCACTGAACAGAACTGTTACTGAACAGAACCGTACCTGTGCTGAACTTAACTGTGTGTTTCACTGTTGTCCCACAATGCACTGCACAACAAAAGTAGAGAATCTGGTCACCAGTGGAACAAAAGTTCAAATAAGAGGTGAAACACAAACTAATAAAGACTCACACACTGTGTGCTCTGTACAGTATCAGAGGTGAGTTACACAGTTACTGTAATAAACTGACGTTTTAGTTGTTAAATTACAAAATGGATCCACAGTTTTATTTGTTCATGTCTACTTTCTACTGTCAGTTATATTTTCACAGTTTATCATCCTCAACATGTAAGTGAATAAAACAAATGCTCACGCACTGTGTGCAGGAGAGTCACGCTGCGTTCACATGCTCCTCGGATGATCCCATTTCCTGAGCCGGGAAGTCGTTCTTCTCACTTTGGTGTGTTCATGTACGGCGAATCATCAGTTGTTTAAACAACACGTCGACCGCGGTTTGATACAATACACAGCTCCGGTAAACGTTTTTTTGACATCAGCCTGACGTCACCTTCGACTGCCATGTTTCAGCATCACACGACGTCAACTCAGCTCGTGTACCATCATTTTCCTCAAACCTTCTGAGTTGTTGGTCCAACTTGAGGGTTCATTCAGCACCTGAACGCAGAGACAACACTGATTCATGTAATTGTTGGATTGATGTGAGATATTAAAGCATTTACAGGAATTTGTTTTGATATTTGGATCACGTTTTACCACCTTGGTCACAAACACATGATGTCTTTCAGTCATTACCTGCAGCAGAGGAAGTAGAAAATGCAGGCAGCTGCTTTTTAAAGAAGATTTGTGTCTCTGTGGTGCCACTTGTAGGAAAAGTAGAGTCTCATTCCCAACTCGTCAAATAATGAAGGGTCAGTTTTTGATGAGTTGGAAATGAGACTCAAAAAACTTTTCTTACAAATAGCACCTTGAAGTGTTTGTAAGGAAGCCAAGAAATGTCACAACTCAGGCTTTATAGTTTAACTTTGGCTGTGAGTTTAATTTCCATTTAATAACTAAATTCTGAGTAATTAGTGTCATGATTTAAATACTTTTCATACTGTCAGCACGGATGATTTCAAAAAGCTCACTTCCTTTCCCTAAATGATTAAAACACCTTAAAAATGCTTTATTGGCTCTCATCATCAACAAGTCAATTCTGTAGCACATTTAAAATAAAAGGGAAAATGGTTGAAACTTTCAGAGAGTACTCAGGAGATCAAAATCAAAATCTGATATTGACAAGAACACTTGTGGTCATGTTCCAGCTCCCCAGAGGACGAGCTGTTGATTTTAATAACCTCGTGACCTTTTCCTCTGCAGACACCTTCAGGGCAGGTTCATAAAATGTCAGCTGGTGACCGACAGGGAGGTGAAAGGTTTAAACTAGTTAGACCTCTTCAGGCGCCACAGTGTCCCCTCTGATCCCTGAACCTGTCAATCAGCAGGAGATTTGTATTTGCACTGTGCAGAAGGTCGACACCTCGTGCAGCCATCAGTCGGCTGTGTAGAGGTGATGAGATGGTTGTTTGGGTTAGATATTAATAAATTACAGTAAAATAAACAGAATAAATGTGATACAAGTGTCGCTGATGTCGTCTGCTGCAGTGGCTGCAGTGGTCTGTGTGCGACTCCCCTCCAGTTAGTTAGAAGTGAAGAAGCCTGTTGGATCAGAGGTGAAACGTCTTCAAGAACCTGAAACAAGTCCAGTTGCCTACGATACAGCACCTACAATCACCAAGACCTGGGTGACCGAGAGCCTTCATCAATATAAGACAAAAACAACATCAAATAAATGAACACTGTCTGCCATCAGCAGTCAGAAGAGACACAATGCATTCTGGGGCTGAGGGCGTATACATTTCTACGAAAAATTCACTTACTGTGCAGCTAAACTCAGTTCTCAGTTTGACATCATCATAAGTAAGACAGTAGTTTGCACGTTTTCTGAAAGCTAACATTTCATTGCAGGTTGGACGTCCTTCTGACACGTGAACTGAAGCAGATTCCTTCTGTAAGATGAACAAGAGACGAACATTACAACAGTGCTGCTCTTCAACACCACGTCTCCACCGTCTTCCCCTCGGCTGTAAACACTCAGACAGTCGGTTCCCTGCTCAGTCAGTGATGTGGCTGTTTGATCTCAGACTTATTAACCTCGGGTTAAACCATCAGCAGGCAGCAGACGCTGCTTTCTGTCCAGCACAGGCTTTACCCTCCTCATTATATCAAACATTATGCACTGCGGCGTGTGAAGCCTGATGGATCTTCTTCCTCGCTGTCGCGGAGCTCCACTGTCGCACTGGATGACATGTCTTCATCACCATGAACACACACACTGTGGTTTCCAAAAGTCAGACTTGAGTAAAAGTAAAGATATCGTGTTAAGATCTTTAAAGTAAAAGTGAAAGTCGCCATATGATAAATACCTAATGCTGCTTTTCCACCAAAACAAGCAGGTCTACATGGGTTTTTTAAAAGTGGGTATTAATCGCCTATTAACCTGATTCCCACTTCCCACAGGTAAGGCTGTGATTTTTATCTGAAGCGTTACGTTGTACGAAACTGACGTCACGTTTTATGTCACGAATGCAGCAGAAACTCTCGTAACAGAAGAGAAAACAACAACAGACTGCATCCCAAATTCTTTCCTTATTTACGCGCCACCACCAGATGTTGATGATGCGTCATCACTTTGCACGGCGGGATATACAGGACGTTGACCTGGGTCTTACGTTTAGATCAGAGCTGAGCCGAGGTGATACAAACCTGACTCTACTGCAGAGCCCATCGACCCGGGTGTAAATGCAGAGTTCAAACATTCCCATCGCACACAAAAGCCGGCTCTTAGCGGGTTTAAGTGGGATTTTTGACCAGTGTGAAAGGGACATAAGTAGTAAAAAAAATCAAAAAATATGTAGTGAAGTCAGATGACAATATTTTTCTCCCAGATGTAGAAGTGGAAGTATAAAGTAGCTGAGAATGTAAATACTCATCAGAGCAGCAAACGTGAATGAATCCTCCTGCAGTGAGCGGCTGTCTATCTCCTGCAGCTGCTGCAGGCGTACGAGTGGTTTAAAACATCTGTAGATACAAATATATGGAATTATTCTACAGACACACACACACACACAGACACACACACAGACACACAAAGACACACACGTCATTAGTCTATGTATTTGTTGAGGCTTTTATGCTGCAGGTGCAGAAAATAATCAGCTGGCCACTGTTGGTTTTATCAAATGTTCCTCGTAAAAGAGGAAATAATAGAGCATCATTTTATGTGTCGCTGTTTAAAAACATCCGTCTTTAACAGCATCCTCCTCCTGCTCCTCCTCCTCCTCCTCCTCCTCTTCCTCCCCCTCCTCCTCCTCCTGCTCCTCCTCCTGCTCCTCCTCCTCCTCCTCCTCCTCCTCACCTCTCCCCTCTCTGTGACCTCTCTTTAATTTGCAGAGGATATAGATCTGCAGATACCAGGAGGACAATTAACAAGATTTACTCCTCTCAGCCTTAAAGCCCATCGACTCGCTCTCGTTTTTCCATCGTGGGCTCACAGAGAGTTTTACTGTTTCCTGACGTGAACAGAGCGATCACACTTTCTGATGTGTGTCTGTGCTCACTGAAGCGTCTGCAGATCTGTTTCCAACTGAAGAGATATAAAAGACATTCAGTGTCCTCGCTTGACCGATGTACATTTTATTTCATCATGTCATAAGTTACACTCGATCTAATCTCAAAAAAGGCTCGACTACATGATGAATGAAATCAAAATTATACAAAACAACACAGGAAAAGAAACTCTCAATATATTAAAGATAAAGTATTAAGACCTTTCTGCTATATGTTGTTGAGTTGTGTTCTTACATTATCCCAAATGTTTCCAACAATGTTGTAAATCCTGAAAGTTTCCTCAAGGTAAGGGTACGTTTCATTTGCTCACCTGTCACTAAAACTTCCAGGAGAGAGTCAGAGACAGAGGAAGGAAGTCTGAGAACGAGACGAAACATAACGAGAAGAAAACTTTAAAACATCACCTCGATTTTCATCAGACATCGTGGCTGTTTGATGGTGTTTGTCTGCAGGATCATTTCTGTTTATTCGCCCCAAAAACTGTCAGATTACATTACTGTACATTAGCTGTGAGCTTAGCGATCAACATCACACATTGAGCGAGTTTGTGTTTGGCTTCCGGTGAAGCTCAGCACTCAGCAGAGACTCTGGTTCTGGTTCTGGTTCTGGTTCTCTGTCTCCTCTCTGTAACGTTACGTTCATGAAGTGAAGTCCATTTCCCCTCCAGCTCCAGTCAGCAGTCGACATTACAGAACAGAAACACCCGACAATGGAGGTCACCTCCGGATCACTGCTGCAGTCAGGCTGATAAACAGGAGTGGAGATAAATCCACTTTTTAATCCCACAAGTTCAAAAGTCATCTCTGAGCTCTCCTCCCGTCGGTAAACAGCTCCTGGTGTTTATTCCTCCAGGAGGTCTGGCTCTGCACGACACCTGGCAAAAGTCTTTTGTTTTGCTTTGATAGAGAGACCCCTAGTGGCAGAAATGATATATCGTACGTAAAAGGAAACAAGTCAACATTATGTGACATAATAAATGATAACGATAACGACAATAACTAAACAACATTGTTTACATTGTATCTGAACCATCGATGTATTCTGATGGCTGATGTTTGGTCACATGCAATGTCTCAGAAGTTTCCATAGATGTCTTCACTTCAGAAAGACTCTGCTGCTCTGCTGATTGTCCATAGATGTCTTCACGTTGGATTAGTGGTAAATGGACCACTGACCGCTCAAAGTGCTTTACAACACATTCACCCCTTCACTCACTGATGACAGAGGCTGCCATGCAAGGTGCCAACAGGACACTTCCACAAGCAGCCGACGGAGCCAGGGATTCGAACCAGCAACCTTCTGATTACTAGACGAGTTACAGACGCCACAATAGTGTCATCACTTTTTAAAATTAGCGCCAGTTTCCAAATAGTTTTTACTCAAACAGCATCTCAACTTCCATCACACATCTAATTAAAAATCGTCCTCACTTTTCAAGAAATATCCTTTTTTTTATTTCACATTTTTATTTAAAAAAAAATCTGCACCTCACAACAAAGTCTTTACTTTACCAAACTTAACACTTTCAGAGGAGATGCTGTTTAAACACAGTGCTGAAAACATCTCCTCACTCTTCTTACTGTCCTCTCATATTCCAACAGCCTCCCACCTTCCAAAAACACCTCACTCACAAAGAAAAGAGCTTTGCTTTATAAAATAAGTCACATTTTTCAAATTTCCAAAAATATCTTCACGTTATGTTTAAAATGGATCTTTCTGCAGCACGTCCTCACTCATACAGTCACACAGAGACGAGCCGGGAGTGACATCAGACAGACGTGTGATCAAAATCAATTCTTCATTCCAATTTATCTTTTCATTTCATTTTTGAATAACTCCGTAAACAAACGGGTCTTTGAATGCATCTCATTTGGAAAGTAAATCACACAGATTAATTGAACTGATTGGACGCTGAAGCTGTGAGAGAAATCTGATCTGAATATAGAAAAGTGTTTTCAGTTTTATTGAAAAAGTCCAATATAAAGCTGCAGGTGAGCGAGGGACAGCCGGGAGAAACACAATAATACACATGAACAGAAGGAGATGAAGGGGGGTGATACAGAAGCTTCATCACCTCCTCCCTCTCCTCTTCATCTCCCTCTCTTCACCTCCCTCTCCTCTTCACCTCCTCTCCTCTTCACCTCCCTCTCTTCACCTCCCTCTCCTCTTCACCTCCTCTCCTCTTCACCTCCTCTCCTCTTCACCTCCTCTCCTCTTCACCTCCCTCTCCTCTTCACCTCCCTCTCCTCTTCACCTCCATCTCCTCTTCACCTCCCTCTCCTCTTCACCTCCTCTCCTCTTCACCTCCCTCTCTTCACCTCCCTCTCCTCTTCACCTCCCTCTCCTCGTCATCTCCTTCTTCTCTTCACCTCCATCTTCTCTTCACCTCCCTCTCCTCTTCACCTCCCTCTCCTCTTCACCTCCACCTGTCAGATGAACTGAAGAGACTCCTCTCTCTCCCTTTTTCTATTCTCTGTTCACCATATTTCTCTTCATCTGATTTATTCTCCACCCCTCATCCTGTCCTCATCCTCCCCTCCTCTTTCTCCCCTTCATCCTCTCCTCTTCCTCCACCTCATCCTCTTCTCTCCTCCCCCTCATCCTCTCTTCTTCCTCCCCCCTTCCTCCCCTTCTCCTCCTCCTCTCCTCTTGTTTTTCCTGCAGTGAGAGGATCCAGTGATCAGTGACGACTCTGCTGAAATCAACTGAGCCGGTGAGAAGTCCGAGTTCTGATATCCTCTCGTCTGCTCGTCTTCACTTCGTCTCTCTGTAATTGCTTGTCAGAAAATCCACAGCCTGTATCTGTGTGTGTGTGTGTGTGGGGGGGGTGTGTGTGTATCTGTGTGTGTGTGTGTGTGTGTGTGTGTGTATCTCTGTGTGTGTGTGAGTGTGTGTGTGTGTGTGTGTGTGTGTGTTGTAAAGGCAGACACTCCAATCTGCTGCTGTTGAACCGTCACCCCGTCAAATGGAGCCCCCCGCTGTGTCTCTGCATGTGTGTGTGTGTGTGTGTATATAAGTAATAGTCAGTGTGTTTTTGATGATGACATGTACTCTGTGTGTGTGTGTGTGTGTGTGTGTGTGTGTGTGTGTGTGTGTGTGTGTGCGACCTCTAACCTCCAGTGTGTGCACTGAGCTGTTGGCTGTCGAAGCTTTCAGACTGTCAGCATGTGAAGATTACAGTGTGTGTTTTCTGCAGGCCATTAATGTGTCCCCTGACACACACACACACACACACACACACACACACACACACACACACACACACACACACACACACACACACACACACACACACACACACACACACTCGCTCTCTCTCGCCTCACTCTAATTTGTCCCTCGCCGCTCTCTGCCTCTACATTACGAGCGTCGGGACTCTTTGAACGACGGCTGAAGGCAGAAAATGGATTTTCAAAATGCCAGAAAATGAAAAGAATAAATAAAGACGAGCGACATGAAAACGTCTGCGAGCGCCTCAGCGCTGTAACACTGCACGGTAACAAGTGTCACGCTGCAGTACGAAGCCTCTGATTCACTCTGTTTTAACTGTGTTATATTAGACTTTACTTCTGTCTGTCTGCGAGTCATCCCTCTCACATCACACAGACGTGTGATCATACAAAAACATTAACTTCTGCAGATTAAAACAGACTACAGGGAGTTTTACTGGTGATGAAACAGTCTTGGTTTAATGCTGATGTCTACACGAGCAGACGAGACCATCAGCGAGAAGATTGGCTGTTTCTGAATAGTTGTTTTTGTGCTCCTCACTTATTCAAACTGTCTCTATGGCAGAGTGCCGAGGATGAACTGAGCAGTCTCACTGCTCTGTAGTCTGGTGGTCCGGCACGACAACAAGGTTTAGTCTGTTTGTTTGTCAGGTTGTGTCCACAGGAGGCGCCAGAATCAACAACAACAACAAAGAAAGTTCCTCAATGTAGCTTTAAATTTAAGGAGGCAGCACTCGGTGATGTTATTTGAATTTTTCTGGAACTGAAGAGCGTCTGGGCGACATCACTGTGATGAATGTCACGGACATCAGGAGACGTCAGGAGATCGTAGCGCGATCGTCCACAAAACATTAAATGTTTGTTGATTCGTCTCTCAGCTCAGTGTGCAGATAATCAACCCGAACCCGATCTCCAGAATACATGTTAGCAAAGTACCTTTCTGCAAAACCACAGATAACTTCAAACTGGACATTTCCTTCTTCCTGTTGTTCTGATGTAGGTTGACGGCTCTGTGCTCACGCTCCGGTTAGTGTTAGAAAACATCATGGTCTGGCATTTTTCCTCAAAAAAAAACCCACCCGGTTTGACGCCACAAAAAAATGGATGGAAACGTCCCCAGGAGTTCTCAAAGATATCTGAACTGGGCTCAGCTGTTTGGCAGCACTGTTGGTTCGTGATAACGTCGCCTCTGTCGCCTCCACCTCCTGATGTGAAGGTCAGCTGATCATCATATAATGTAACGGTGATGTGGAACAAAGGTCAGCCTCAGACCTACAGCATCTCTCTGATACATCGTATCCTGCAGACTGGGGCTGGTAACACAAGTGAAGACATAACTGTTTGATTATTAACTGTAATGTGATTACTAAATTCAGGAACAGTAACATGTTACTGTATTACAGACACGTGTCATGTTACCAGCACAATAAACATGGCAGCAGCAGGAACAGCAGCGGCAGGAGGATTATACATAATTATTATGATCACTGTCAAACTGTATCGATCTCTGAAGATTTCTGCTTCTCGCAGCAACAAACTGATTAAAGTGAATCGGCAGGAAAAAAAGACAAAAGATGGAAAAAAGATACGACAGAAAAAAATCATAAAAATATTAAATACAAACTAAATGACATGAGAGAAGCACACACAGCACAGAAAACACACTGAGCTGTGTGCAGACATACATATGTGTTGTGTATGATGGATCACACACACACACACACACACACACACACACACACACACACACACACACACTCAGACAGTGTATGCTAAAGTGATAGAGATAAATAGATGTTTGGGCAGCAGATTCGCTTGAACACACACGTCAACAGAGTTTCAGTCAACAGCAGACACACAAGCACAGTGTGTGTGTGTGTGTGTGTGTGTGGGTGGGTGTATGTGTGTGTGTGTGTGTGTGTGTGTGTGTGTGGGTGTGTGGGTGTGTTCTGTTTGCATGTACAAACACAAACACAAGAGCCATGTTTGTGTTAAAGATGTGTGTGTGTGTTCATGTTTGAGTATGTTGCTTTATCTGTGTTTGAGCACCTGAACCTGTGTGTGTGTGTGTGTGTGTGTGTGTGTGTGTGTGTGTGTGTGTGTGTGTGTGTGTGTGTGTGTCAGGCGGGCGTGACAGTGTTGACACTGCAGAGGCGTCTCCCTCTCTCTCTCTCTCTCCCCCCCCTCTCTCTCTGTCGATGTAATTACTGTGTTGAGCTGATAAACTGCTCTCACAGGACTCACCGTCAGCAGGGAGGAGGAGGAGGAGGAGCAGCAGAGGAAGATGGGAGGAGGAGAAGGTGGATGGGTAGAGGAAGGAGAAGGAGAAGAGCTGAAGGGATGGAGGAATGGGCATCAGGGGGAAATAAAAGGGCAATATGACAAGAAGGACAAGGAGAGGAGGGGATCAGAGAGGCAGAGAGACGAGGAGAAGGAAAGGGTGAGGAGAGAGGAGGAGGAGGATGAGAGGCTAGAGAGACAAAGGGTTTGAACTGAGGGGAGGAGACGATGAGGAGGTAAATATGGAGATGAGGAGGAGGACAAGAGGAGGAGAGAGAGAAGGTGAGAGGAAGAATTAAAGGCTGGAGGAGGAGGAGATGAGGAGAGGGGAGGTGTACTGATTCACTGCTCTGACAGCAGGGAGGTATTTCATTTGGACAGAGCTGGAGTCACACCATAAACACACACACACACACACACACGCACGCACGCACGCACGCACGCACACACACACACACAGCGTTGTTCCCCATACAGGGACTTTTGTTTATTAGACGATATAAACAACACAGTCCCATTTTTCAGATTTGAATAATATTTAAATGTTGAAGCTCAAATTTCACCTACTTTTAATATTTACTGTGCAGCTGAACACACAGGCTTAAAGGAACAGTTCACCCGCATGCTAATGTAAGTCCTCCTCCCTCCATGCTGATGTAAAGTCAGGTGAAGTCTCGTAGTCCACAGAACATTTCTGGAGCTTCACAGTAAAACAGCGTCGCAGCGTTCTGCTGAACAGCTGAAGCAGCTGGAGATGATTTAAAACAGAAAAAAACAACCCATCAACATGATTCTGGTGATTCTGGCTGTGACCACGAGTCCAAACTGACGTGTGTTTGTGTTGAAGTGTATGAAAGAGTCGACTATTCATTCATAGTACGACTTTTACTGTCCGCCATTTTATTTGAGTGTGTAAATTCATACAATACACTGACTACCTCAACTACTACATATCCCACAATGCAACGCTCTTCATTCTTACAGTTGCATGACTCAGCAGTTGTCATGAAAGAACATGTATTACAGTGAACATGGAGATGCCACTTTATAAAAACTAAATATCCCTCAAATGTCACGTACAGATTGATATCTTATATTCAGACAGGCGGTACGAAGACTTCAGTCGGTGGATTCTTCTGACTGAACCAACAGTCGCTACGTCTCCATGCACGCTTCAGTCGAGCTACGGTCACAGCTCGATTAGGCCATTTAATTGGACGCCTTCCATTGTCCCAGTATACAAGCACCAGGAAGAATCCATTTATTGACTCCAGCACGGTCGAAAAGGTCGCCATCCGTCTTTGTACTTCAAAATGTTTAATTCCTTCAGCTGAGACGACATAAACTGCGTCTCCTCATTAGTCCAAATGTGTGTGTTTCTTGCTCATGCCATGTTGACACCTTCGTCCTCTTCTTCTTTTGTTTTTCCCGGCTTCCTGCTGTGGATTTATACCTTGGACGACTTCCACGGCGAGGCCAGTCCAGGTCCGACTAAGGTGTATACATACATGAGTAAATCACCTTCAGACAGCACTATCTGGGTGTGTTGGTCCGACACACCCATGTTTACATTGACTTTAAAAGTCCGGTTTCAGTCAGACTGACACAACAGTCCCACTTTGCTAACATCATGTAAACGTAGTGAGTGAGAGGACATGTGAGGCTGTGAAATCATGAAGCTTATTCCTCAGTTATCTAACTCCATCAGTTAGCCGGGTCAGCAGACAGCAGCTATTTTTGCAGTTGCTTAGCAACAACAGAGGGACGCTTCCTGTGTGATCACATTAATTAGAAATCAATACTTCCTGTTTGTGGCTCTGCAATAAGATCAGAGTCTTAAATTCGTCCTGGTGGAGAGAAGTCACACAGACGCCAGGTGTTCGGTGTGTCGTCGCTGCGACGGGAGCGCCGAGTCGTTAACAACACACACATTCACCTTAACACACACTCATCAGTCTGTAATGTTCATGTTAGTGTGCTCATGTGTGTTAATGTGAAATAATTCATGAACATGTTTGTTTAATGTGTGTGTGTGTGTTCGTGTGTGTGTGTGTGTGTCAGTGAGTGAGGCTGTTATACAGGGAGGATTAAATTAAATTAAATTAGATTCATATAAATGTCAGCAGAGTTCATTTATCGGGAGACAAATTGGATTCACACACACACACACACACACACACACACACACACACACACACACACACACACACACACACAAGCAAACACACACACACACACATACAGAGTAATAAATTTAACAGGGTGGCATGCGATGACGAGGAGGTCGTCCAGGTTACAGAGAGAACAGAAAACAGGAAACTTTCACGACTTTTAGACTGAAAAAGGCTTCGAAGCTTAAAAGAAAATCACTTTTATGACTTTTGTTTTAAATATGAAGCTGAGGAGAAAGAATGAAAAACACTGTTGTGCTCAAGCGATTGTTTTACTGGTCGTAGAGACGTCACAGTACTGGAGCTAAAAATGTAAAGTTTGTCCTGAGGGGGGCGCCGGAGGAAAGACAGTCCAGATCATTATAATCTGAAGGGTTCATCTCCTGGAGAGCAGGAACGTGATTTTATAGAAATCAGCTTGGTAGATAGAAGATAACTGAAGACTGAATGCAGATTTTGGCCTGTTGGTGGCGCTAGAGGAAAGGTCGCTCACCAAACTCATCAGGATTCACGATGAGCATGAATATGTGCAGCACTGCTCACAGAAACCTGGTCAGCAGTGGATCCATGTTGGCAAGTTAGTTTCTCCAAACCACAGTAACTTCCACAGGCGACATTTGTACCACACGTTACGTATCACGTTCATCTTATACGATAATTAGCCACCTGCTGCAGCCTGAAGTGGAGACGGGGTGGTGGAGTCATTACAAGCCAACAAGGCTTCTTAACGGGCAACCGGAGTTTGAGTCGCACCAGTGGACCATCTCCATCCGTGACTGCCACAACCAGACAGGTACTTCAAGCCGAACCACGATGTCTTCCGAACCCTGACCGAGTGGTTTTTGTGCCTAAACCCAAACTGAGCATGAGCACAGCACAAGAAAGAAACAGAAAATTCAACGTAAAGTTATTATTATTGAGCAAGTTATTATTATTCTGGTGACTGGGTGGGTGGATCAGATCTCTACCAGCCATCACAATACAGGTGTCCTTTATGTAATATTACTTTAAGGTAACTGACACATCTGACACATTGAATTAAGGGTTTGGTTGTGATTGTTGGAACAGTGACAAACGAAAGTCTTTTTTCAGGACGATCAAAACAAACTCTTGGACGTAATTTCACAATTGCCTGCAGGGATTAGCTGATTCCTGGCTGCCAGCTGCATCCGTCTCACTCAATACTGAACCAGTTTCAAAAACTGTTGCCTGCATTAGTCACTGAGACACTCAAACATGAGAAGATAGTCTGAGTTAGTCTGTGAATTTTGGCCTGAGTTTGTCGAGTCAACACACTGACACACTGGACTGAAAGATTTACACTCTGGTTGCTCAAACAGGTGAAAATAATACTTCACACCAACAAAATGTTTTATGTGTGTGCATGAGGAAGCCTCCAGCAGGACCCTTTCTATACGACATGTGGATTGTGTCTGTTAGAAGATGACTGCCTGCACGTATAAAAAGAATAAACATGTTGTCGTTTTCACTGCAGTTCTGCAGCATCACGTTCACCTTCCTCTGCAGGAGGAAGAACCCGAGCAGAGGACCTCAAACGCTCCCGCTGGTGTAAACTGTTAAAGTTGACATTTTGAAGATGAGTCCTCTGACAGTGACATGCAGACGTGGAGCTTCAGTCTGCCTCGTGTGTTTCGAACCGCGAAGAAGACACAGAAACATGTTTACACGCGTGAAAGCAGAGGAACGTTTGAGTGTCACAGAGATGAATGAACAGGTAAAGAACAATAAGGAGAAAGAGACAGAAAGATGGGAGGGGAGGGGATGAGAGGGATTCAAGGCAGGTGGGAGGGAGAACAGAGGAGGAAGAGGAGGAGGAGGAGGAGGAGGAGGAGGAGGGGAAAGCCATCGCGCAGAGGGAAATTAATTGCCGGCTGCAGGTTATTGGCTGGCTGTGCTGCCGCGGAGGCTGCTGTTGTTCAGCGCGGGGAGGATGCTGCAGAAGAAGAGACAGCAGCGAGCAGAGAGCTGCAGATCTGTCTGCTGATTACTGATCCAGCAGCAGCTCATTTCACCATCCCATAATACATCTGTGAAGAGCCAGGGCTGCTCAAACCAGATCTGTGTCATCATTCTGAAGGAAGGAAAGCAGGAGGAAGAGGAGGAGGAGGAGGAGGAGGAGGAGGAGGGACGCCGGCAGGGAAGCTTTGCCCAGACGAGGAGCACCTTCTGTGGGAGGACCGGCAGGCTGATTCCCCCGGGGAAATCAAGGAGTGGATGGTCCCTAAAACATCTGGAGAGGTGAAACTTGAGGATCTTTAAAGGAGATTTAATATCATTATTCTAGTTTTACCGGCAGCAGCAGGAGGAGGAGGAGGAGGAGGAGGAGGAGGAAGGCTGACAGGAGTTTATATTTGTACTTCTACAGCTGCAGAAATCTCTTTATCAGGTCAAGTTTATCCTAATGTGTAATTTTCTTAAGCGAAAGTAAAAAAAGGAAAAGGAAACGTACTTGTTTCTGACATAAATCAGTTTGTTGTATTGTCTCATATGTGATTCAGCTGCAGCAGTCTGACTCAGTCAGTCTTGTTTTTAGATACGTGCTCATTTCTAGTGATTTTCTCTCAATATCTAATTATCTGCAGATCATTAGCGTTAGCATTAGTTAGCTTGTTTGTCAGAAAATAGTCGACTGTTGTGTTTAAGTTTGTTTTGTCTCAATAATCTATTTACTTCACAGGAAAAAGAAAAGAGGTGAATCCTCTCAGAGAAAACTGGAAATAAATAATGTCTTTTTTTTGCATTTTTTTATTTTTGTGAAAAAAAAAATTGGTGCTAATGAATTTTCTGTTGATGGTCTGATCCTTTATGGCTGAAAACTGCCCAGTTTCTACTTGTAACCCCCGATAATCTGTCACATTTATAAACTAGTTCAACCAAAGAAAATATATTTTTCTGTTTTGTTTGAATCATGTCCAAAAATCAACCCAGTCGTCAAAATGAATGTTGCCAAAGTACGTTTTCACAAAACAATGAATATATTGAAACGTAACATTTCTTTATGCTTCAACAGGTTCAATTTTAAATTTCATGTTGTGACACTGCTTATGCTCTGGTTGGGTTTAGGCACAGAAACATCTCAGTACGGGTTCAGAAAACATCGTGTGTGGAGTTAAAAGACGTGAGTCCAATATGGCCGCCTCATCAGTGGCCTTACAGTCGTTAGTTTGACGCTCTGATCCCTCCGATACAGAAGAGTTTCCTTCAAAGACCGTTTGTGACCCAGAATCAATGGTGATTTATTACATGAGGAGGCTAACGTACGTTAAACGACGTGACTTCCATCACGTCCCGTACTCGTCTCGTGTCACTGTTGTCACGTACTTTACACTACGTGAGTTACGTTCTTCTCGCCACAAACTTAGAAATGTTTAAACACAGTCTCAAACTGTGGTCAGTGGCTTGCCGGCCTTGTTGGTTGTAACTCCACTGCCGTCCACGGCATGAAAGTCGGGTCGTGAACATGTAATGTGACACATGTGATCGCAGCAGTGCTTTGTAGAAACATTCCTGGTGACTGTGCTGAGAAAACTACCCAGTAATCTGCAAAAAAATTGTAAAAGTCTGATAAACAGAATTAAATTTGTTTAGTAGACGTTTTTTCTGCTTGAATGTCCTGTTAAAACTCTTGTGAAAGCCCTTAACTACTAATGGATTAACAGGTTGAGGACTTCTCTGTGCTCTGTCAGGTTTTGTGTTCGTGAAGCCTCGTCTTCGCCCTCAAACAGCTGCTGGAGTCAAATTATGTAAAAATATGAGTAAAAGCTGAGAGACTGTGTGGTCTGAGTGAATCCTGGCTTTATGAAACTGAATTTATAGCTTGTCAAACCTTCAGGTGTTGAAGCGATCGAACACACCTGCAGCTCAACATTTACAATTCTGAACAGGAAGAGAAAAAAACGAAGCAAAGAAATCTAAAAAAGCCAAACTCTGTCTAACAAGCCTGTGTGTGTTCATGTCCTTCATCCATTCAGTGTGTAAAACCACTCAGAGTCTCTCTCTTTCTCTGTTTGTGTGTCCAGGAGCGAAACTAAGCCGGATTTAAACCTTTGCAGAGAAATGACGGAGCAGCAGAGGAAATCGAGGGATGAAGGGAGGGAGGGAGGAGGAGAAAAGGCTGACGGTCGGAGCTTCTAGCTCGGCTCAGAAAACAACAGATCCACCTCCGGCTGCTTCATCTCCTGAGAGAAGAGCAGGAGGATTTTTGTGGAATTACATGGAGAATCGAGCGAGTCTCGTCGCAGACGGAGGGCAGATGTTCCACGCTGATGTCTGCTGAAACCAAACCGGACTTCACGTCTCTGGATTATCAGACCGGAAGGAAGGATTCTGGGGGATTGAAGAGTTTGGAGAAGAGATCTTTTTCTGGCCAGCAAAGGATGTAAAGACAAAAAAAAATGCTAAACACTTCATAGAATTGGTGAAGTTTGAGATAATTCCTGTGGGAAGTACTACACTAGATCCAAAAAGTCACTTCTGGTTCTGTTTGGATGGAAGCAGATTCTTTCCGAGCATCCACGAGCACAAACAGTGTTTGGATTGAAGGAGTTTAACCCTCCTGTTTCTCACCATCTCATGTCCTTGTTTTATCTTCCGTCTTGTCTTACATGCACCTTTTACATTCTTACCCCCTTTTCCCCTCTGCACCACTGACAAGAATCCCGAGGAGGATTGGAGGTGTATGGAGCAGGTGTTGATGACAGATAACAGCTGCAGAGAGGCAGAGGTAGACTCTCATAAAGCCAGATAAGTGATGTTCAGTGACAGGAGCAGCAGGTAACACAGGCTGAATGTGCTGGTGTTCCTGTAAAGCGTCGGCGCTGTCTGTCATCTTCCTGCAGGCTAATTCCATCTCAAGGACCGTCTGTGGGCGAGGTGGGCGATTATAACAGCGGAGGGAGGGAGAGGCTCGACATGACGGGAGAGAAAGAACTGAAGCAAAGACCAGAAATAAAGCAACATTTATAAAAGAAAGCGAAGAGAAAGAATCAGAAACTAAACAGGAGAGAGATCCTGTCAACCTTAAAGTCTCTTTATCTAAAAGCAACAGTGTGCAGAGATACGTGTCCAGTTAAATACAGTTTCTGTCAGAAACCGAAACAATCGAGTCATCTGCAAAGATTCGAATGTAAAAAATCAGCACAGCGGTTTGATCGACACACACACAGAAACAGAAAGTCTCAGCTGTCGGGAAAATGTCCTGAGGTTAGAGTTCGAAAGAAAACCCGAGGCTCAACCGAGAGGAATGAAGAAAGAGAAGAAACTTTGTGAGAAGCAGCAAACTGAGCTGAAGAGCTGGAACGAAACATTTACAGATGCCAGATTTTGGGTCAACTAATATAACATTGAAACTTTGGATACTTTTGATAAAAACTTGTTTCCTCTGGTGAAAAATTCAAAAGTAAAATAAATTAAAAGTAAAATGATTCAACTTAATTTATCACCAAATGGATCCTGATCTTTAAGCACAAATAGAGTTTTATCTGAATGACGTTTAGGTCAAAAACACGAAGCACAAAAACTGTTTTTATCTCTCCAATAAATAACGTGACAGATCACAAATCACTTTAAAGCACAAATAATAATTTTACCAAAAAAAATCAGATTCAGGTGCTGAAAACTCACAGTTTTGCTCTTTGACTTTCAATAAGCACAAGCTCTAAGTTTTCCAATATTCAGGTGCTAAAAGAGAATTATTGAATGATCTCAGTCCAAAGCACAAAGAAACATTAACAGTCGAACAGTCGACCTCTAAAATCCATCTGAAGCACACAAAACTGTTTGTTCCTGATTTCTCTGAGTGTAAAACTTCAGTATTTGACTTAAAATCAGTGATTACGTTCAGTTTCCATCTCCTCCTGGTCTGAAAAACAAATCTCCATCTTCAGAAGCACTGCTGAAGATTTATCTGTGACTGATGCTTAACATTTCAGATTGAAGTCAGCAGCGTGGATCGTCTCTCGTTGTCTCTCGTCTGTTTGTGGAGAAAAGACGACCTTTTAAACAGTCGTCGACGTTCAGATGAATTATTGAACTGAAGTTTACACCCGGAAGAGTTTCTCTTTTATTTCTTTTTCTTCTTCTTCATGTGTTATTAATCATCAGTGGCCTCGTTTCCGCTGTGGCTTAAAACGAACCTCAGGAGACAGAAACACTAAACATCCGACTGCAGACATTCAACACTGAAGCGATTTGTAAAGTATTAGTGAGTGTTGAAAAAGCACCTCTGTTGGTTTGACTTTACAGGAAGACGCTAATCATCTAATAACTAAAAATATAAATAAAAGTCTAATCCTAAATCCTAAATCCTTTTACTGTGAACAGAAGGCGGAGCATTACATTTGGACAGATTTCACAGTTTAAGATTTAATTTGTTGTAAATTTAACACTTTCAGAGAAGTTCATTCAAAATCAGGGAACCAGAACGGATGAATTTGGTCACAAATATTTCATATTTTTCAGAATTATAACCTGAAAAACGTTGTGGAGCTGCAAACAGCTCTCACACACCGACCAGCCGGGCTGTTTGTGTTCAAAACAACTGAACACATTAAACATTCGACTCATTCTCCGACACTGAAAGCAGCTCAAGGCGCCGAGACTCAGACGAGGTAAACCGACCTCCTGATGTTGACACAAAAATCCTTTTTTTCTGCTGAACAAGTGAGCCGGAAAATGTTTGAACGAGATTCTGTGAACACACGTATCACACTCGCAGCGAGGTCAGCGTGAACAGTGTGTGTAGGTGGAATTTAATCAAACACAGAGCGCGACACACCTTCATCCTCCCCATCATCCTCCACCACCTTCATCCGTCTGGAGTTTATTTTCTGGGACGCTCACAAACTGAATCCTTTTTCTACATTTTAACACAGTTTATAAACTCGAGAGCCTCTTCACCCTCCTCCTCCTCGTCCTCCTCGTCCCCTGCAGCGCTGAAACAATCTGTCGCGCATGAATAAAAATTAATTTTTCACCGTGATGAAAAGACACAGCATCTCGCCTCCTCGGCGCCCGCGGGACGGCAGATAAAAAGCTGTTTACTGCGAGGAGCCGTACACAACGCGCCTTTTTTTATGAAGGAAAGAACAAAACGGAGCCGAGCGGCGTCCTGATCCTTTTGTCTTCTGGTTCTTCTGACTGCGAGTAAAGAAACACAGAGGTGGCTTTTTGTTTTTAGTCCTCAGAGTGACGGAGCAGAGGAGAGAAGACGACAGGAAGTGAACTCAGCCCGACTCTCAGCGGGGGGTTTCATCTGAAGTGACACTCTGAACGCAGATTATTGAAGTTGAAGCACACTTTGGGGGTTTACAGATGAAGTGGCTCCAGGTTTTTGTGGGGAAACTACTGGTTTCTACTTTGGTGCCAATAAAAACTGACTGAAAACTCACTCGTGAGGATTTCTCTTCCACTGAATCTCACTGGAACTTCTTCTTATGAATTGCTCGGACTGATTTCTCTGACGATTTATGATCAAAAATACAGAGCAAGAGTGAATCTTCTTGCATAAAGGATCTTTGTCAGCAGGGATTACAACATTTTACCAAAACCTTCAAACGCTTGTCTGAAATCTGGTGATTTTTCAGACTTTCAGCCATTTTGTTCAGTTGAGTGCATCTTTGCCTTGGACTCAGTTATCTGAACACAGTCATCTCTTGAACAAAATCGTGGGTCAAAGGTCAAAAGGCTGAAACGCGGGCGAACAATCGAGACGACTGACGGTGAAGACACACTCGAGGACATCACGTTTGGAGGTTAAAGGTCAAACAGACGAGCTGGATTATCGATACAGAGTGTGAATTGTTTTCTGACGGACCTGCAGAGATAAAGAGGACGAGCAGTCAGGCGTCATCATGGGCTGCAACATGTGCGTGGTCAAACGTCCGGAGGAGCAGTACAGGATCATGTTCCAGGTAAGAACTCAGAAATAATGCAGGTGTTTCCTAAAGCCACCCGTTCATAACGTAGAGTATTAACGACACACTGAACCTGGAGTCTTCAGCCTCGTGTGATCGGTTGCTTCAGATATTCAGATGATCTTGAAAGCATCACCACGTGGAGACTTCTGCTTTGCCCACAATAACACAAATAAAGTGTTTAGTAACAGAAATGAAAGAAAAGAAGAGAGCAGGAAGTGAACACGACTTCAACTGCCTTTGTTTTGGAGAGAGAAATGAAGGTGGAGGAAAGACTGTGTGTGTGTGTGTGTGTGTGTGTGTGTGTGTGTGTGTGTGTAATATTCTGGTGTAAGCTCCGGCACCATTCATCACAGCAGGTTGGTCTAGTTACTCTGTAAAGGTCATCGTGTCGTTTGTTGGTTTTTTTTGTCCCAGTGGAGGCTAAAAATCAGTGTGTGTGTGTGTGTGTGTGTGTGTGTGTGTAGCAGTAGTAGTGTGTATGTGCATGGATACTCAAGCTCCAGTGCATAAAGGAACAGTTCACCCAGACACCCCAAAGTCTTCACTGCAGCTCCCACACTGCTGGTTAAAGGAGGATGAGAGTCAGAGGAGGTAAAAGTCCAAAGATTCTTTACTCCAGTAAAAGTAATCGAGTACAGGCTCTGAAATGTACTCAGAGTATCAGAGTAAAAAGTCTCCCTCTGAAGGACATTTGTGGTCAAAGCTAACTGAAGCTCACGTCATATTAATATAATTCAAAGACTATTAAAGTTAAAGGTAGAGTCAGTAGGATTTGTCCCAGCTGTTCCTGAACGCACCACAAAGATAGTTGATTGTTGAGTCTCATTCCCAGGACGTCAAACAGCCACATGTTGGGTTGGTAAAGCGTCCCGAGCAGCAACAAAGTGAGAAAATAAGAAAATCTCTGCAGATACGAGACACTAACACGCCTTTTCTCCCCATTCCAGCCTCCCTCTCTGTCTGTTCACGTCTTCTTACGTCTTTTATGATCCATAATTCACCTGAAGCTGTGAGGAGGAGAAAGTTCAGATGTTTGTGTTCAGATGTAGAGAGGGAAAGTCTCAGAGAGACTCAGGTACAGTACAGATACCTGAAACATGTACTGAAGTACAGTAACAGAGTATTTGTTTCTTTCACCTGCAGTGAGAGGTTCATCACAGTCACCACACCAACACGTCTTCAACCTTCAAAAAACATTACAAATGGTTTAGATCAAACAAAAACAGACCTGGTTAAGACGAGGTAAGCGTTGTATTCATGGTAACAGACAGCAGTCGTGTCTGTCTGCAGAGGAAACGGGATCTGAAGCTCGTCCTCTCTCTTCACTATCCCCTCGTCCACCCAGGACGTCCGTCCAGCGTCACATGACTCCTGCCTTTGTTTCACAGAGACAAAGACTGGACTGCAGGGTTCAGGCTCTCATTGTGCTATTTGGATGTTAGTCACATCTCACAAGACCGAGCTCACAGATAGCTTAGCTTTGTTAGCTCCGTGCAGCACAAGAACAAAACGCCAGCAGGACCTAAACATTGGACAGGAGGTACAGCGGCCTGGTCGAAAGTCAAGCGGCTGTGTCAGAGTCCTCCAAACTAAAACACAATGTCTCACTGACTGACACACTAACAACCTATATGAGTGAGGAGGGACACATCAGAGAGCTGTGAGTAAATATCATCCGGAAAGGAACGAGTCCAGTGCCTGATGGTATTATATGGATTAAGCTAGCTGGCAGTATCTCCAGTAATTCAGATCTCCACCTGTACCAGCAGCAGTACAGTGATGATCACATGAATGCGTCACTGCTGGTCTTACTGTGACAGACGGAGACGTCTGTCTGAGACGAGTCGTCCTGCTGCTCTGTGTCGCCTCTGATTCAAATCTCATTTCAGACATGATCATTTCAGGCTCTTGCAGCAACTAATACAATAAATTACTTCATAAAAAACATCAATAAATATCATAAATCCACAAAACACCTGTCTGTCTGTCTGTCTGTCTGTCTGCCTGTGTGTCTGCCTGTGTGTCTGTCTGTGTGTCTGTCTGTCTGTCTGGATCTTGTCTAAAGGACTATTCTGATCTGCGGAGGTCGAGTAATGTTAATCCAACTGCAGGAGACTGAAAGTAACCTCTGCAACACAGAGTTCACAGCCTGTTACATGATCTTATCTGTTGTCTATGGCTTTACACACACGCAGCTCTCTGGTGGTGGTCGATCTTTTAATAATGTTGATATGACTTCAGTAGAGAAAGGATTCGAGCAGCTGCTGCGGTGCCTTCGAGGACTCCTCCTGGTGTTGATGTAAAGAGACCGAGACCTCTTTCTGAATAAATCAAGTCGATATATTATAATCACGAGCTTTACATAGATTTTGTAGTTTCTGCTGCTGAGTCTGATTTTTCAAACAGGCTGAAACCTGCTCAGCGTGTCGACGACGACGTGAGGATCCAGGAAACGTGTCAGGAAGCACCGACTGCACATGTTTATGGAGGAGCTGCAGGCCTGAGCTCCACCTCATACATACAACACACACACACACACACACACACACACACACACACACACACACACACACACACACTTCTTCCTCGTCTGTCAGCCTCTCGTTTACTCACCGTTTTACAAAAGCAGCGTTACATGTGAACGACACACGTGTTTTTACATTAAGGCGGATAAATCAAGTTTAAAACCGTCTGCCGGCGTCTGAAGAGCAGCTGCAGCTCATCAAACCGACCGCGTCGTCAGTTTTTCCCTGTGAACTCCGTCCTGTTTGTCGTCTTTCCCTGCTGAGCGACACACGTTTCCTTTCTCTTCACTACAGTTTGTATTTCACAGGAGACCGGAGGGCTGGAGGAGCAGCGGGAGCTCAAACACACTCATGTATATTTATATAAACGGTTCAGATTCACACAGTTACACATGAATACAGTGTTTTATGAGTTTCTGACGTTTTTCTGCTTCAAATATATATATATATGTATATATATACATATATATATATATGTATATATATATAAATATATATATATATACACACCTGCTCCTCTGAGGTTTTGGTTCCCACACTCTCCTGATTGGTGGACATCATTATCATCTTCACTAGGTCACCTCGGGAGGAACACACACACACACTTGGGATTCACATTCATTATATAGCTGTTGTGTCCTGATTGATCTGAGCTCCCACAGAGGTCCAGGCAGGAATCCAAGCAACCCCCAGCACACACACACACACACACACACACACACACACACACACACACACACACACACACACACACACACACACACACCCATAAAAATACCTTTATTCTCTCTCTAAAATCATCAGCAGCTTCATGTTTTCACCTCCTGACTGCACAATTAATTTGATTTCATTTCAGTTTCTAAGTTACAAAAGATAAATAAATAAATAAATTAATATTATTATAATATGTAACATTTCCAACAATGTTCAAACCAAAGAAATCTGTAATATTATTCAAGCTGACAGTGTCGTGATAACTTCCAGGAGAGAGTCACACAGAGAGATTTTCATCAGCAGTGGTGGATGTGTAACGATGAAGACAACAGCTGATGATCCCACACGACATCAAACTACATCTGTTGTTTTTATTTTATTAACTTGGAGACATTTGTGGCAGAAAACTCACTGCGTGTTGCATCATATGAGAGAATAAATCTGGTGCCTCTCTGTTAGTGTCCGGGTCGATTTTCTCACCAAAGTCTCTCTGATCTTCATCTTTCAACTGACCTGCCAACATATTCCAACAAATACTCCTGTACTCCAGTCCATGTTTCAGGTATCTGTACTGTACCTGAGTCTCTCTGAGACTTTCCCTCTCTACATCTGAACACAAACATCTGAACTTTCTCTTCCTCACAGCTTCAAAACAACCTCGTTACTTTAGTTTGATGCATTTGAGGTGAATTATGGATTATTGTTATTTCCCAACATCACGAGACTGATGTCGACCTATCAGAGCACATCACGCACGGCAGACGCAGCGAGACGAAACAAAGACGTAAGAAGACGTGAACAGACAGAGAGGGAGGCTGAATGGGGAGAAAAGGCGTGTTAGTGTCTCGTATCTGCAGAGAGTTTCTTATTTTCTCACTTTGTTGCTGCTCGGACGCTTTACCAACCCAACATGTGGCTGTTTGACGTCCTGGGAATGAGACTCAACAATCAACTATCTTTGTGGTGCGTTCAGGAACAGCTGGGACAAATCCTACTGACTCTACCTTTAACTTTAATAGTCTTTGAATTATATTAATATGACGTGAGCTTCAGTTAGCTTTGACCACAAATGTCCTTCAGAGGGAGACTTTTTACTCAGATACTCTGAGTACATGTCAGAGCCTGTACTCGATTACTTTTACTGGAGTGAATAATGTTCGGACTTCTCTAGTAATGAGAGGGTGTGATTGAAAGACTACAGTTACCACCATCCTCTGGAGTGTTGCATTGAATGTTTTGCTTTCAGTTTCACCTCATGTAGGAAGAAAGTACTTCACCACCTCCTCATGTTTTGGGGATTAAATATATTAATATGGTCTTTTTGTAGCAAAACAAATGCAGACTTCAGGCTTCATGATTTCCAGCAGAAAAAAGCTCTTTAATTACATGAATGTGTTGTTGTGTTAACAGAACGTCAGACAGATGCAGCTGAAGGTCATTTATGGCTTCATGAAAATCAGTCTGACAAAATGTCTCCCGCATGCACACACACACACACACACACACACACACACACACACACACACACACACACACACACACACACACACACACACACACTCTCATATGTACTTCCTGCTAAACACACACACTGAATTTTTTCCTCATACTCGTCTTTCATCTCCTCGTCTTCCTCCCCCCTTCCTACACACAGAAACAAACACACACACACACACACACACACACACACACACACACACACACACACACACACACACACACACACACACACACACACACACACAGATGGCATCGTCTCCTGTAGCAACAACTCTACAGTTATTGCCTCAGTGCGCCAAACCGTCTACACACACACACACACACACACACACACACACACACACACACACACACACACACGAATGCCCCCTGTCACCTTGGCTATGTATGAAAGGGTGTCACTATCAGTGTGTGAGTGTGTGTGTGTGTGTGCATGTGATTAATGAGGTCTGTAATGGATTCTGATGACCTCATGAGATTTGAAGTGGAGATGGTAAGCAATCACACACACACACACACACACACACACACACACACACACACACACACACACACACACAGGAGCAGGTTCATTCATCCAGTCTGAACATGAAGCTAACTTTAGCCGTGCTGTTGCAAACTGCTGACAAACATCACTGCCCTGATGTGCTGTTGGGTTTGTGTTTTAGCTTCAGGCGCTCAAAATCTGAGGTTTCTTCAAAATGCATCAGCGAGTGTGAAAAGTCCAAAAGTCACACTGAGGCTCGAAGCTGTTTGACTCACAGAGACAAGAGGAGAAACAACAGAAACAAAGAGAAGCTCAGAGAGCTGGAGCTCATCAACCAATAGTTCATTTTAATTGGAATCCACTTCCTCTTGTAGTGCTTCCAGCATCAGCGGTGTCTGGCTTGTCCCACGCTGGCGCAGAGCATTTGAACGCCTCTCTGTTGGCTTCAGGCGCCGTCTGTCTGTCTGAGCGAAGCTAAACGGCTGCTGGGACGCAAAGAAAACCTCGACGTGTGAAGTGAAAATCAAACGTCAGGAATCAAACCAGGCAAATCAAAGAGCTGTGTGTGTGTGTGTGTGTGTGTGTGTGAGTGTGTGTGTGTGTGTGTGTGTGTGTCTGTGTGAGTGTGTGTGAGTGTGTGTGAGGTGTGTGTGTGTGTGAGTGTGAGAGCGTGTGTGAGTATGAGAGCGTGTGTGTGTGTGTGTGTGTGTGTGTGTGTGTGAGTGTGAGTGAGTGTGTGTGTGTGTCTGTGTGTGAGTGTGAGTGTGAGAGTGTGTGTGAGTGTGAGTGTGTGTGTGTGTGTGTGTGAGTGTGAGTGAGTGTGTGTGTGTGTGAGTGAGAGCATGTGTGAAAGTGTGTGAGTGTGAGAGAGTGTGTGTGTCCAGACAGGTCCAGGCAGCGAGGAAATCGAATTAAATGAAATAAGTCTCTACACCTGTCAGCTTCAACACACACACACACACACACACACACACACACACACACACACACACACACACACACACACACACACACACACACACACACACACTCACAGATGAATGAACCCACTCGTTCTTCTTCTCTCTTCTTTCTTCTCGCTCTGTTCTGCCTGAATGTTTTTCTCTTCTTCTCTTTTCTTCTTCTTTACATTCTTGGTTTTTTTCTGTCCATCGTTCTTCTGTCACTCTTTTTCTTCCCTCCGTCAGTTAATCTTCCTTCTTTCTTCGTCTCTCCACATTCTCTGTTCCTGTCCTGCAATTTTCCTTTTTCAAATGTTTCCTCTTTCCTTCCTTCTCCTCCACCTCCACGTCCTCCTCTGTCATTTCTCCTCCCCTCCCCCTCCATCCTTCTGCTCACCTGATCTATAATATCTCCCACTCTTCTTATTAATTCCATCTTTCATCTCTGAACTCTGTTTTTTCAATCTTCTACCACCTCTACTGTTCCTCCTCTCTTTCTTGGCCCAGTCTCTCCATCAGACTATCTCCTCTTTTCTCTCCAGTGGTGGGTTTTTCTGATTTTGCATCATTATCAGATTTTTATTCTGCTGCTATAATTATCTTATCTTAGATAGTATATTATCTTGCACACACTGATCTGCAGCAGACACAAAACTTAGTTAAGATTATTAAACATAAGCACAACACAAAATGTCAGTTTTTAAATGGTATTTATCAGTGTGTGAATAGTAACACAGTAAATATTCAGTGTGTCGATGGTTAACAGTGATTTGAGGTCCAGCTGAGGACACATGTGTCACAGAGTAATTGATCATCAGCAGCTGATAATCCAAGATAAATTCTTCCAAACATCTGTGACAGCAGATTATATTGTTCCTCTCTCTGAGCCCGTTTCTACAGTTTTCAGATCTGTTTTAGTAAAAGTAACAGTGTAGCAATACTCACAGGTAAGTAGTTACTTTTTTCACTTAATAACTAAATTATTATTAAGGAATAAATATAAGACAATTATACTAATGTTATCAAAAAAAAAGTACAAATTATGTAGAAAAGGTGACTCATGTCAGGGTTATATTATAACGTTGGATTATTATTGCTGATGCACCGACGTGTGAACAGCATTTTAACGTTGCTGCTTAATGTGGAACAAATTTTAATTACTTTTATTATAAAGGAATTATATTATTTTAGGTAGTTCAATCTGTAACTATAATAGCACAATGTAGAGCATATACCTCCACCAGGGCCCAACAGCCCCCTCTCATTCAATCAGGCCAAATCCAACATCAAATAAACATTAATATCCGCAAGATCTGGATTTTTATTTGGATCTGCTTCAAAACATTCTCCCTCAAAAGATACCAGCCACGTAAATACGCCTGATTTTTTCATCAAGACCAACCAACAGACCAACCGACCGACCGACCAACTGACCGACCAACCGACCGACCAACCAACCAACCAACCGACAAACCAACAAACCAACCAACCGACCGACCAACCGACCGACCGACAAACCAACCAACCAACCAACTGACAAACCAACCAACCAACAAACGGACATATAAAATATGATATAAAATATAACATTTTATGTAAAACAATAAATAAACTATAACTATAATGCTACTAAATCATCTTCCAGAAATACAAACCCAAAGACACAGATAGCTTTAGATGCAAAGATATTCAGTGTAGTTTGAAATAAAGCAGAAAGCAGCAGATCCTCACATTTGAGATGCTGCATTTACAGAATGTTTAAAGCTTATTAATATTGATTAACTCAGCTTTCAGAACTACTGTTCACCCTCAGAACCAGCTGAGATGTCCTGTTACATCCACTCAGCCCTTCTGTCTTCTACCCGACGCTGTAACTTCAGTATCTTCCAAACACGATCCTCCTGTGGATTCAGCAGCAACAGCAGCAGTGCATCGTGGGATTTGTAGCAACATGTTACCACCTGGTGTTCAGCTGAATACAAACGAGCCGGTTCTGTCTCTGGAGTGTTGCTTCTCTGCGCTGCTGACAGCCTAATGAGCCAGCAGCTCATTAAGACTAATGTAGTTTTGACGACTCCGAGATAGAAAGAGCTTTTAAAGAGGAGCGAACAAACGACGTGCCGGACCGCCATGATGTGACGGAATAAATAAATAATAGTGTGAGCAGCATGGCATGAGAAGAGACCTCTCATCTGTTGTTGTATCGGCCCAGCTCAGTTTGACGTGGTCCAGTTTGTCAGACCTGAGACTTGGGATGGTGACACAGGGATGACTGATGTCTAAAGAAACAAGTTGATCCTCCTGTTGGTAGGAGGGTCTCATTACCAACCCGTCCAATACCGATGCTTTCAGATGGTGGCCGACCCGACCTCCAAGCCCATCTCAGTCACTGTCGTGGTAACATTGGTTGTTTTTTGCAACCAAGTCCAAGTTAGACGTGGATTCAAGTTTTTTTTGTTTGTTTGATTGTTTTAGGCTTTGGTTTTTAACACACAGACAGGAAATTCATCTTCAAAGCAAATAAGCAGATTTTATAAAAAGTGAAAACTGAGTGTCTCAGTGTCGAGTTAAATTAACTACACTCGTCTTTATCTGAGTG
The DNA here is from genome assembly GCF_040436345.1 of Pagrus major. Taxonomy (NCBI): domain Eukaryota; kingdom Metazoa; phylum Chordata; class Actinopteri; order Spariformes; family Sparidae; genus Pagrus; species Pagrus major. The sequence continues at coordinate 2,038,462 of NC_133221.1, forward strand.
TTTGTAACAGTTCTAGTTTTAATGGTTCAGTTTTGGCTCCGTTTAGTTTTTTTTTAGTGTTGGCGGCTCAATAAAGCCTCGGTTCTGTTGAACAAATGTTGGAGTTAATGACTCGTATGTCGGCGTCTCGCTCTCATCTCTCTTTCTTCTGTCTTCTCTCTCGCTGTAACGAAGCCAGCCAGTAAAGTAAAGTCGTTTACAGAAGCAGCTGGTGGGGTTTTCTATCTATCTGTGTGTGTGCGTGTGTGTGTGTGTGCGTGCGTGCGTGTGTGTGTGTGTGTGTGTGCGTATGTGTGTGTGCGTGTGCGTGTGTGTGTGCGTGCGCGCTCATTACAGCAGATCTGCCAGCTCCAGTATGGGAAAGCATAAATACAGCTTCCCTAATGACCTCGGTTACCGCGGCAACAGCATCCCATTGAGACAAATCTGACAGCAAAGTGAGGAGAGGAGGTGACGGAGGGAGGGAGGGGGGCGGTGTGGGGGGAGGGGGGGAGCACCAGAGGGGGAGGAGGGAGAGGAGAGGGTGAGGGAGGTGGAGGTGGACGGAGGGAGATGTTACAGACAGACAGACAGACAGTATATCAACTCAGTAATCCTCTTTTTACTGAATGCATCTGTAATCTGTAACTTAACCTAAATACAGTTACTTTTCTTTGTATCCTGATTACATCATCCTCTTATTCTGTTATACCTGTACCTGTATACACAAATGCAAATGCTCGTCAGCGGGAGCCAGAATCACTCGCTGGATGTTGCTCCGTCCACTAACAGAGCACTTTATTCCAACATTTGTTTAATAACGCTGAAATTAGCGTGTATACGTTTTTAAACGCTGGTTACTTTCAAACTGCAATATATAGTTACCATCATTATAAAGTAATATATTACGTTACAATATTACTGTCTGCGTAGAGTAATATATTAGTTATTACACCACTTTTTAGTTACTCTCAACAAAATGCCGAAATAGCCTCTATAAAACAATGAAACAGCCGAGGTCTGTGTAAATAAATGAAAGTGCTTGGACTCAGGGATGAGCAGGCAGACAGACGATCACAGTCTGATATATTATGAGATAAGAATAAATATTTTTAATTGTAGGCTCAGTCATATGAAACACAACAGACCTATATCTTCTATAATGTAGCCTATAATGACACGACAAGACAAACACCTCTTCTTTTTATTTCAGTCCACAGAACAAGCAACACATGGTGCGATTCAACAATGTAGATTAAGAAAACACGTTGGTGCGGATGGGTTCTTAAAACAACAACAATAAATGCTTCACTTCAGTTGGTCATGTGGATTGTAACGCGTCACGTGATATAACTGCAGTAATATATGACTGAAATATTATTAGTAACGCCTTATATTACTCTGTTACCGCTAAAATAAGTATATTACTGTAATGCATTGCTTTGGTAGCTGATGGATGAATGTTTGAGACCGATGAAAGGAAATAACAAGCTTCAGTGCGATGGGACTGCTTCTTTCATCACTGATGTTTACAGTACATGTAGTCGTAGCTGTGCTGCAGATCAAATGTGTCCACAGACAGGATCTCTAACTCAATATTTACATGAGGATGAGAGTTGAAGAGACGCTGTCAGATCATCAGACGACACCAGGAGGGATCAGATCTGTGTTTACGGTGCAGTTATGACTCTTAAACACACACGACGGAGATAATCTGTGTGTACCAGATAAACTCACAGCGGCACAGCGAGTGTTACACTGCCGTCTTTATGCACATTCAGTGTTAAGCGCATAAACAGGGCGTGGAACCATCCAGCACAACATATACCACATGAATCTGCTGTATTATCTTCATGTGTGCAGGAATTAATGAGAAAACAACGTCTTTACCGGCTTCACAGGTTCATTTTATCAACGTACGCAGATTATCAGTTGAAGCGCCCATGAGCAAGGCACTGAACTGCTCTCCGGAGGCTGTGAAGTAAATAAAAGTGATGATTTTTTTTAATTCTTGAATCTTAAAACCACATTATAGCCGTGATGCATGTTTACGCTCTGAGGATTTACATAATAGGCACATAACTGAGAATAAACTGTGGAATAAATGTGCTCTGTAATATCTGTCAGGCGTCCGGCTCGCGCAGCTGAGAGCTAATAGTACGTTATTTAAATGATTCATGAGTTCATATTTACCTGCTTTGTCTGCTTTTTATATAAAATGAAATGGGAAATCTCTGGCGTGATGTGACGGCGGTGAGGGCGGCGAGCTGAATATGTGGAGATTAAATCTGAATGACTCGTCTGTGTGATGGACAGATTGTTGAGCAGCAGCCTTTCTGACTCGCTGCTGAAGAAAACGAGTCAGGACAGACTTTTTCTCATGGTGGCCATTTTGATTTGTCAAAGGATCAATTCAGCTAAATCCTGTTTGCTACGCTTCCTCCAAGTGGTATCTGTTCATGCAGGGAGTTTTGGTTATATTTATCTTTTTTTTTTGCCTCCGGCCCGATGGAGGAGAATCCTTCAGAATCTGCTGCAGAAAAATATCCCTGTGAAAACATCAGTTTGCGGATTATGCAGAGGAACAGACACCGTTTCTGGAAACACACGGTTGTTACTGACTTTTTCAGTGCTTCACAAATGAGTAGAGTCAGTAGAGTGCATACCTCCACCACGGCCCGACAGTCCCTTTAATTCAAATCAAGCCTAATCCAATATCAATGTCTGGATTTTAAACCATCCATAAATTAACCGTAATTTAAGATAATCAGGTAAATGATCCAAATCAAACTGATCTCAGTGAGCATGTGTACATGCACACTAATTAATAAACTGATCATTATCTGATTTATGGAGTTACCAGATCATTCAAGTGGTCATGTAAACATCATAATGTGATACGCTTTATCGAATAAAAGCCGTTATCGGATTATGAGAAATCCGATAAACACACCTAGTTTTTTGCACAATATTCAGTTTTATTCGCCGCATGTCTACAGTTCATCTTTCGTTCTTTCACATCCTCGCATGTGTAAAAATGTAGAAGAAACCGGATGTTGTTAAAACATGAGTGATGAGTTTCCTGCTCGTATGCATAACGTGAAGAGGGAGAGCATCATTTTGCAAATCCCCCATGAGGACAGCCCTGACCGGCGGAGAAGAAGAGTTGTGACAGTGACAGCAGAGCACGTCAGCCATATTGGAAATGTCCGGTAACATCTGTTTTACATAAATGCCATCGACGTCTACTGGCGGCGTTCGAGGGTGTTGAAGGGAAGTCACATGTCCCAGGAGGAGAGTTCAACCACCACCTGAACATCTCTGATCTGCACTTGGGAACGACGGGTGGTGGTAAAGTTTGGAACGAGTTTGAGCCTCTCTCTTCTCTACGTATTAAGATTTCCAGACGTCTAAAACTAGAAGTGAAACAGAAACTTGTCTCGAGTGAAACCAGAACCAAGTGACTAATCAAACAGCAGTGTGGAGGTCAGGGTTAGATGCGAGTGACCTGGTCTCCATCCTGTGAATGTTGGTTTGTTTCCACCATCAGGATAATATTGATGGGCTAAACGTAACTAAGTAATCTTCCTCAAACTAATCCACGGTTAACCACAGAGGTATTTGAGCATCTAAGTCGTCTCAGCGGACGCTAAAAAAACCAAACTGCCATTTAGTCGCTGTATGAAACCTGTTGTTTTCTCCGGTCTGTGCTTCAGAGCTCCAAACATCAGACGGAGAAAACACGAGCAGACGTTTACGTGGGAGGAATTTTTGTGGATTATTGTTGCTTTGACAGAAGCGTCAGTGAAACGCCTGCAAGCTAAAATGTAAATGCGTTTGGATAATGAATCATAATTAAGAGAGTGTCGAGGAAACTCTGGAGGTTTCCACGAGGCTACGGACGGAAACACACAACAGATGTGTTTTTGTTCTGTGCAGGTGAATGTGTGACGAGGTGTGTGTGTGTGTGTGTGTGTGTGTGTGTGTGTCTGATGAGCCTGCAGATGTGCACACACTCATTTGAATCCTTTATGGTGTCGTCTAGTTGATGAAAACCTTCAATCTTCAAAATGCATTTGAAGAAAGGAAGAGAAACAGCTTGTTTATTGGGATGCAGATGTAGTTTTTTTCCAGAGGATTTGGGAGACGGTTGATTATTATGATTATAATTTGAGTGTGAGATCTGATTGGACCAAGTTGGCTCCAGTCCGCTGTACTCGCAGCCAGGTTCTGATGTTACTCTCCTGTCCCAGTTGGCTCTATTCCATTAAAACATATCATCTGTTTAGTTTTGATTCTCAGGGAGGTCACGTGTGTGAGCAGGACACCCGGGGACGTTTGAGTCATTACTTCCTTGTATTCATTATTTTAATTTTATCCTACATTACGGAGCATGTCTGTTTAAACGTTAACTACTGATAATCAACAACTTAAGTTAAAGAAAATATCTAGGAAAACAGAAATCAGACAAATACTCACAGAAGGATGTCTGAGACTTTATATTCATATTCATGGTCGATATTCAGTGTATTTATCTGTGGAAGCAGAAATTGGCTTTAACGACACGATACGTAACGTATCTGCATTAAAATGTCTAAAAATTCAGAGCTCTTTTAAAACATGATCTTGTCTATGAACACATCAGATGGATTGTTTTTTTATTGCCAGCGGTTTTTACAATGAAGACAACGACTCCCATGACTCAAGCAACTCAGCTGTGTGTTTTTGTTTTCATTGCTTCGACTGAGAGGCTCATAGTGGTGGAGAATACATGCTGTGTGTTTAAGACCCTGCTGTCTGAGGACCTGACAGCTTACCAGAAGGGAATGCACCCCAAGTACCAAGGCTTAGTCCTCAGCAGCGGCCCGGCTTTAAATCCAACCCATGGCCCTTTGCTGCATGTCCTCCCCTTCTCTCCCCTCTCCTGCCTGTCCACACGAATAAGAAACAAGACCTTATTGTCCTCGTTAGCCTAAAAGTTGAGTTTCAAAGACAGGTGATTGCTGCCAGATGGACCTTGAGTCTCCACAGACACCGACATATAATGGTCTTCAATGGTTTGTTACATCACGGTGCATCACAACCGAATATCTGGAATATTTGTCATTTGAATTATTTCTTAGGTTTATGTATATTTTTTTAAATCACTGAGTCTCTCCAACACTGAGAGTCATTCTCACATCTTTTACAAAAGTTTATAACAAGATTTCAGCTTTAAAGAAACTAAAAGTATAAATGGAAACAACCTCGTAGCTGGAAGACATTTTGGCCACGTATGTTTCTGCAAAAAATAGAGATGCAGTGTTTAATTTGACAATACTATGCTTACGATCTGGTTAGGTTAAGGCACAAAAACAACACTTGGTTAGTGGCTTAAAAATACCTGCTGTGGTCGCCACAGACATGAATATAAAAAAAATCCACTGGTTTCACACTTAATAAACGTTGAAAAGCCGCGTTGAACAGCGACCATGCAAAACCACCACCGCCGCCGCCATCCCCCTACTTTCTACTGTAGAAATACAACATGTCCGTGGTCTGCAGAAATGTAAAATATCAACATTATTTTGTAGGGACGGGACTGATGAAACATCCACAGTCTGATCAGACATCACTCTGTACATGAGCAGGTGTCACACACTGCACAGAGTCACTGCTCCACAGGGGCCGTCTGGGCTTTGTAGTCTTCAGTAATCTCCTCGTCTGTTCTCAGCCTCAGTCCTCAGCTTGACTCCCATTAGACTCTGAAAGTCCGGAGGATTGATGGAGGTGAGAGGTGAATGGAAAGACTCAAGGTAGAAATCTCTTTCCAACGGTTCGGCCTCTCCTCTTTTGTCACACTTTCATTTTCTCTGGCTGTTATTTTTTTATTTCACCATCTCCAATGGTTTCTCCTTTTTTTCTCTTCTTTCTCGTCTTTTAACCTCCTTCCTCTTTCTCCTCTTTCTCTCTCTGACCGCCCCCCGTCTCCTCCTTTAGCTCCCCCGCTCTCCTGGGTACGATTATAGTATCTCTAGCTTTTCCCTCGGCATGCTGGGAATGAAAATGGATCCCTCGTTCCAGCTCTGTGTGTGTGTGTGTGTGTGTGTGTGTGTGTGTGTGTGTGTGTATTCATGCACGACAGGGAGTGGGTGGGTGAAAGAGATGAATGCCAGAGGAAAAGTGTGTTGATGTGGAACTATTTCTGTGTTAATACGTGTGTGTGTGTGTGTGTGTGTGTTAATGTGTGTGTGTGTGTTAATATGTGTATGTGTGTGTTAATATGTGTGTGTGTGTGTGTGTGTGTGTGTGTGTTAATGTGTGTGTGTGTGTGTTGATAGATGGGGTGGAAGTGTGTGCTGATGGAAACAGTAAATAGTTAATGAACGGGGAGGAGAACGTGTCGGAGCCCCAGGAGGTGATACTGATGGAGACGTGCTGAACAACAACAGCACAGGACAATAAAACTGAACCCATCAGCTCCGTATGTTCATGTGCTGCACTGATCGGAACCGTTCAATGTGGTTCTGTTTAAAAACCCAGCAGGTCTGTAATCTGCAGGCACGTCTTCTGTTTCAGTCTGTGTTTCATTACTCGTGGATACTTTGATTATAATCAGTCCTGCTGCCCTCCTACCAAAAACAGAATAGGTTCGATTGCCAGTGAATCCTAAACCAACATGTAAGACCGTTGGACAGTACCAGCGAGAGGCGTACCTGACCGTCCTCATCACGTGGTTAACACTGTGAATCGGTCTCAGTTTGTCTCAAGTTCGGCACTAAAACATCCTGGTTAGGTTTTTGGAAAAATCATGGTTTGTGTTAAAATAAGTACTCTTTCCCCCCTCGAGCGTTTCCAAGTTGTATTATCGTTGGTGTCGCCAGAATAAATGTCTGTACATGCCAGAAAATGATGTTCCCTCTCGCCACAACACTGTGCTTATTCTCTGCCTAGGTTTAGACTCAAACACCACTTCAGCATCGTGGTTCGGTTTTAAACACCAGGAAAACAAAAATTGGTGGAAATATTCCCATGTGTCCTTAAAAATATCCACTGGTGTGACTCTGACTGCTGCTGGACATTTGGCAGCCTTGTTGGCTGTAATAATAAAGTTAATAGGGAACGAATATCAACGTGATGGTTTCATTATTCTTCATCCATCAAATTATATATGAGGACTTTATTGCTCTTGTACAATGTCAGCTGACGTCCTCCTTTCTTGCATAACATTGATTTATAGAAAGCATCAATTCTGAATATCTGAAACGGTTTCAGGACTCATTTCCCGTGTTGTAATAAGCACAGACGATAAAGACAAACGTTTTCCTTGTGAGGATGGGCTGATACGTTCACGTTCTCCAGAGGATGAATATTAATAACATCAGTGAGCTTTATGAGTTTTATTTAGCTCCACAAACAGGTCGCAGTTTATTCTTAGTTTAACACTTTGGTTGACAGATTACAAACAAGTGAGGCCTGAATTAATGTGGCCATTAATCAATGTCCACATTTTAATTTAAAAGTCACTAACTAGTAATAAAGAAAATGTTTCATGAACGTACCTGATCTCCTTCACTTCTCTCTGAGACACTGAACCTGCAGCAGATCAATCCTCATCACTGATCAATACCGACCGAAGTGTTGTTGAGCTTAATGAAGACGCAGAGCGACGACGCTGCTCGTTACTGTTCAGTGTAACAATCACTGCTCCACCAGTAATGAAGTTTCACCCTCCATGATTTAAAACTGAGCTAACTAGCCTCTCAGTTATTACATGCCATCAAATAATGAAGAGTTATGTGTTTTTTTAGCGAACGTTGAAGCTGTTGAAATGATCAATAACCATCTTGGCTTCTGATTGAGACTCAAACAAAAAGCTGGCGTCTGAAGACAGCAGCTTATTTCCTACAGAAGAGAACAGTCAGCTCTTTTCTGCCGCTCCGTTATTAATTTCACACTTCACTTAGCTGTGATTTCTGTCGGGCTAATGTGGCAGAGCTCAGTCGGGACTCTTATTGTTGCCGTCCCTGTAACCACACATACACACCGGTATAATGAGCCGGAGCGCAGCAGGCAGCCGGGGGAACGCTGTAATTATCATGCACGAGCAAATCACACATTCACAGTCGACTGCCAAAATCCACACAGACAAATAAAAAACAATGATACTGAACATTCAAATCTGCCAGTGCCAGCCATTAATATAACTGCCAGTCCATTATCTCAACACAGATGCACGAACTTACACCCACAGCCACCGACACACAGCAAACATCAAGGTTATTATCAGTTGATGAGATAGAGCTACAGTGAGGGATTAAAGATACAATATGTGACATTTCTGCATTAAAATGTCTAAAAAAACAACTACATCTTTGTTCTGTATGTTGTTGAGTTGTGTACTGAGATGATCCCAGATGTTTCCAACAATGTTCAAGTCAGAGAAAAAAGTTCACTCGAGATGGTGCGTCTCATTTGGAAAGAAAGAAGGAAGGAAGTCAGAACGAGACGAAACATAACGAGAATAAAACATCAACTCGTCTGTGAACATTTGTGTCAGATAGATTTTCACCAGCAACAAGCGAGTTTGGCACTGTACATTAGTCGTAAACTAGTGAGCACTGGCACACCGAGGGTGTTTGAGTTCAGGTGAAGCTCTGAGTGAAGTCAGCACTCAGCAGAGACTCTGGTTCTGGTTCTGGTTCTGGTTCTCTGCCTCCTCTCTGTAACATTACGTTCATGAAGTACAGTCCATTTCCCCTCCAGCTCCAGTCAGCAGTCAACATTACAGAACCTGGAGGTCACCTCCGGATCACTGCTGCAGTCAGGCTGATAAACAGGAGTGAAGATAAATCCACTTTTTAATCCCACAAGTTCAGAAGTCATCTCTGAGCTCTCCTCAGCAGCTCCTGGTGTTAATTCCTCCAGAAGGTCTGGATCTGCACCCGACTCTCTCCTCCAGAGCTGGTCGGCTCTGAGCAGCTAAGCTTCAGTGAAAATTACATGTCGTCGGCTGTCGAGTCAAAATGTCAACTTGAAAAAAAACGGCAGTGTTTTCAGCTTTGTGGCGATGTATTTTTCAGATGATCAACGACTTTGTAAATGTAATGTTTGGCTTAAGAAAGAGGAGAATTGTCTCAACTGGAAGGAGCTCTCCTTCAGTTTCATCAAAACATTCAAAAACACCTAAATTGGACATTTGTGTGTTTTACTGGACACTGTGAAGTGAGTAAAAACAAAACAATGCTCAATAAAAGCAGTTATCCATATAACCTCACACTTAAGAACACACACACACACACACACACACACACACACGCACACACACACACACACACCTCGGCGCTGTTGTCTCCCAGAGAAATGTGTTTTGTCGGGTGGACGGTCCAGGCCGACCTATTTAATGGCAGATGAAACACAATCAGTGACCAGACCACAACAGGCCTGATAGATGATGGTGGTTATTGAGTGGGTATTGACTGGCTCAGTCCTTGTGTGCAGTGACACACACACACACACACACACACACACACACACACACACACATCCAGACAACCTGCAGAGGACATGTAATGCATAACAATCAGCTCTGAAACAAAGGCAGGGAGGAGGAGAGGTGTGTTAGACAATGTCTGTGTGCAGCCATGCAAGTATTCATGAGCTGGTGTGTGTGTGTGTGTGTGTGTGTGTGTGTGTGTGTGTGTGTCACCTGGAAGTAGCAGTAGTAGTTGTGCATTTAGAGGTCTTCTGCATGTGTGTCTTCAGGCATTAGTCTGATGTGTGTGTGTCTGCAGAGTCCAGCAGGCTTGAAAATCTAATAATGACACACAAAGTATTTTTATTATTACAGTTCACACACACGCACACACACACACACTCATAAATAATTTCCTCCGTGTTGTGCGAGCAGGTGTTTCTTTTGATATTTCCCCCTGAGTGACGCCCGTACACACTCGGCTGTGCTTACAGCTATATTACTATGCTAATGTGTGCGGCTGGCGGCTCGTTGTGTGTCAGCTCGTTATGAGCTGCTGATTGAGGTGGGAGTGACCAGAGGTTAGAGTCGGCCTGTTAAATTAGCATCTGCTCTGCGTGCAGCACGTCCCCCTGAGCAAAACACCTCGTTTCATTTAACGTGCCCCCCCCCCTCGTGTGTTCGTCAGTCGGCATCATACCTGAAGTCAAGTCAGAAGAGTTGAAGACAGAAAGCTCCTGAGAAGACCCAGAAAGACAAATCTGTTCATGTTTTGACCATTAAAGACGACAAAACAACTTGAAAACACGCAGACGGACACGACCCTGATATAATGTGACCAAACTGGAGATTAGCTGGAGATCACAACTAGATTAAAGGCCAATCTCGGTCCAGTTTGTAATTCATAGAAGTGTGATGTAGGAACCTAAGGCTGCCCGTGTGCAACCACTGAGAAATAACTTCGTAGTGAAGTAACAGACGTCTTGTGTATTTATATATTTAATGAGGTGAAAGGGGGTCGATGCCGTTTTAAGGATTATATGCAGACAGGACTTTTTGCAGAAAAAAAAAACAAACATCAAAGACACCAGGCAGACTGTTTATCTGGAGAGAATATTTAATGTATTACGAGGAATTTAAATCGTAACAGAAGCTGAATAATCCAGCCTGGACCTCAGGTGTCCTTTGTACAATAAATCCATACCGATAGATACGACATCGAGCGTGAATATCTCGCTATCACGAGCACTAAGTGGACATAATTGATTTCCCACAGTGCTTTGGGTGAGTCTTTCAACCATTCAGATGTTTGTTATCGACTTGGCTGATCTGACTATTATGTCTGTCAGCACGTCATCAAAAAAGAAAAAAAAAAGCTTGCTGGGTGCTAAAGAGAGATTTGCTGCCTGATGTTTGAGGTGAAGCTTCTATTCAGTAACAGTGAAACCAGCGATGGTGTGTTCATGTTTGTAGTGACGTCATCAAGTTTCAACTTCTGTATTTTGTGTTTCCTCTGATTATAAAGACCTGGGAGAACAGTTTTCAAAAGCCAGAAGCCTTATCCAGGTTGGATAAGTTATAAAATTCAAACACTATTTTCCTGAGGATGAACTGAGGACGGCAGCTGCTCTGTCGTCTGTTGGTGCGGCTGGAAGACAGTTTGCTTTGTTTAACCATCATTACATTACAGTTATTAATCCTACATAACCACGTACCGTATCGATACATTATCTAATCGCTAGCCAGATCAAGATCTTTAGAAAGCTAGGTGGTGGTGCTCACAACACTTTTGTGTTCCTTATAGCTGCTTTAATGATGTTTAATTGATTTAATGGTCTTTTTACTGTCACACTCTTCTTTTAGATGCATTCAATATTTTGTCAATCAAAATAAAAAGCACAGTCCTGAGATGAGTTCCCGTCAGGAGCATTTAAAAACACACTGTACACAAAGATTAATATCATACATTATTCTAATAATATGATAAAGACCATGAATGCTCTGTGATGCCGATGCTTTCTGTCTACAAACAAATACAAGAAGACATCTTGGTTTTTAACGTCTGTGTCTCTCTTCAGTCTGTGCTCGTATCTCTCAGTTTTCTCCTTGACTCTCTTCGCTCTCCTCCACCCTCAGTAACACCATCTATCTCTGTCGTCCTCTCTCCCTCATTAGCAGAAAGGCTGGAGTAACTCCCTGAGGCCGATGGACAGACAAGGAAACGTAAAGGTAGGACACACTTGGATGTTTCCATCAATCAGCCCCGTATGATCCTCCTCCGTGACTGACTCCTCTTCCTCTTCCCTGACTCTGGTGTCCTACATCCCTCCGTCCGCCTCCTATCAGTCATCTTTAATAAGCTTCCACTCCCATAAAGCTGATGATAGATAGAGAACTTCCTCCCAGACTGTCACCTTCGCAGCTTTTAATCACTGATTTAACTGACGACGGGTTTGATGAGTGTGTCGAATCTTTCAGAGCAACATGCTGCTTCTTTTTCACATCCGCTTGTAAAGCTTTATATTCTCGGCTGCTTGACTCTCCGTGTTTGCCTCCTGGTCAAAGTAAATCTCAGCTCATGTTGACTGCTGCTCGACAAGCATGTGTCGTTCTAGAGATTTCTATCATATCACATTCACAGTCTCCCTCTCTGTCTGTTTACGTCTTCTTACGTCTTTTACGTCTTTGTTTCGTCTCGCTGCGTCTGCCGTGCGTGATGTGCTCTGATAGGTCGACATCAGTCTTGTGATGTTGGGAAATAACAATAATCCATAATTCACCTCAGATGCATCAAACTAAAGTAACGAGGCTGTTTTGAAGCTGTGAGGAGGAGAAAGTTCAGATGTTTGTGTTCAGATGTAGAGAGGGAAAGTCTCAGAGATACTCAGGTACAGGACAGATACCTGAAACATCTGCTGAAGTACAGTAACAAGTATTTGTACTGCATTACTTCCCATCTCTGAATAACAAGTAACTTGTGTAACTTCAAGCACATAACATAAAATATATTTAACAAACTGGTATCAGAATCAGCATCAGAAAGGAAAAAGGTTATCGGCGCGTCTCCACTGACAGTTAACTGATGTCTCAGCGAGAGGTCCTGTTGTTATGGTTACCCAGTATTTAAAATGGGAGGTTCTGCAGGTAAACGCTCAGTTTATTTTATTTCTCTGGGCCACTAATGAAAGTTGGAAGGTGGAAGCTAAAAGATGACACGGCACGATCTGCTGCCTGAATCGATCGCACGCAAACAGGTCAGTTTATTGTCTTTTTGAGAATAAAAGAGCAAAAACCAGATCAGTGTGTGCATGTAAACACATCCACTGGGCCTCAGTCCTCTAATGAGAGCAGAATGAGCCACAGCAGTTGCTGCTTTTCAGAAATGATTTCCAAGTAATAAAGCGAGCCTCCAGTGTTGGGAAATGCGGGTAATGAGAAGCAGGTGCAGACCGTCATGTTTGGAAAGCCGTGGAGAGCCGTGAAATATGGGAGGATAATGATTGTTCACATGAATTTAACTGGTATTTACCCATTTTCCAGATTTCTGCAAAATGTCGTAGTTTTGCAGAAAAAAAGAAAAAAGAAAAAAACTCCAGTGTGTTCGAACCAAACACGAAGCATTTCAAAAACAGGTCGATTAAAGTTGATTTATTACCTCAAACTCTGGAGACCGCAGACTCTGAGTTATGCAGCTACCTTGATTCATTATTAGCCGGCCTGTGACCTTGAATGCTGTTTTTTTCCTCTGGTTTACCTTCAGGTTCTTAATCATATTCCTCAGGTGATTTCTGAACTCTTGAATCATTCATTTTATTCTTCAGATGTTTGTAGTCTTCATCTTTTTAGGAAACAGCAGAGGTAGTACGGGCCGTGTAATGTGATCTTTAAGGGCTAAAATATAATAACGCTGAACACGTTGATTCAGAGCAAACATCTCCAGACTGTTGCTCAGATCTGCACTGTAGATATTCACAGTCCGATCTGATTTACTGACCTTCAGAGAACATCAGAAGAAGCTATTTGAACTTTAAATGAACTGAACTCATTCATGCTCCCCAGATAATGATCCCTTTCTGTTTTTTGGCTTTCCACGCTCGTTCCTCTAGCGCCACCTGCAGGCTATGATATCAATTTCATTTTATATTCAAATATAGTCAAATAAAAATGTCTCATAGCCATAAAATCTACTGGATGATCTACTGACCGATGACCTTTTTCTTCTGAAACGATACTCAGCAACACATTTTTATTATTCCCGTGTCCGTTGCTGCCGCGGACGTGTTAAATACAAAGACCTGTTTAAGGTCACAGTGGGATTTGTTCCTAACTGTCTGTTTTTCTCTAACACGATCACGCCGTCCACCTGATGCATGCAGAGACGAGCAGAGACATCGCCAGAGGATCTGTGCACTGTGTTTCTGTCAGATAGTGAACACCACAGGAGTTCAGGAAAAGCTACGAAGCTCGACCTTTTTTAATAAACTGCACACACACACACACACCAGCCCGGCGTGTATTTAGTGTTGCTCTCATTAAAGGGTCCTGTGGAGTTTTGTTCAGCGTTTCACACCGAAGCACATCGTCTGTAATGTCGAGCTCTAATGGAGAGTAAGAACATACAGGAGAAAGATGAGATGGGAGAGCTGATGATCCTGCCTCACGCTGCTTTCTCTCTTGTTAAAAGTCAATGACTACACTTACATGCACACAATATTTACGTGCAGCAGTGCTGGTGATCCTGCCCCCATCAACCAACTTCTTGAAGAGGTCGACGTTGCAATATTTACACATATCCAAAAACCTGCTGATGTCCAAGTCTTTCATAATGTTTAAAAGTAGATGTGTTTCTCCTTCTGACCAGAAGTGTGGGCTGCTCTTCTGTGCAGGCGTCTCTACCTGAGTTTTTTTACAACGTCACAGAACATATTCTGAAAGCTCCTGAAACAAGAAGACGACCAGCGAAATCACACGTGTTAATCAGAAAAGGCTTCGTTCAGAAGAAGAAGAAGAAGGAATATCCAAACAGAAGATGCTGTTTACATGACCCGTATCAAATTCTGAATATTGTCATGTTAGGAGTGATAGTGAAAATTACTGTAATGTAAACAAGAGCTCCTCAAATGTAATTAAAATGTTCTCATTGAATGGGTGTATTAAGTCTCTACAATCCACAGCAAAATAATCCACATGATAGATTGGGTGACCGTTTCATTTTCCATGATTTCAGCTTTGTACTCGTACATGCCGCTTGCACTAAATACAAACTGTTACAAAAACAAACATTTTAAAAGTCTCACGATCAACCAGACGTGCCAGTTGCCGTCCACAGCGTGATGTCAGACATCAAAAGAAGGAAACAGTGTTAACGTCTGTAATTAAAAGGCTCCGAAATTAAAATCCCGGCCTGCACTCCTTCACTTCGTCCCTGCCTTTGCTGGCTGGGGTTAGAGACACACTGCAGCATGTCTTGGTGTGTGATGGCCACGTGTTGATCAGTGGACTAGAGCAACACCACTGTGTGGTCCTGTGGCTCTGTGTGTGCACATTTGTGTCCAATGCTAATGCTGCGAGATATTTAAAAAAAACTCTACCGGGCGATTAGACTTGATATTAGATATTATCGAATATTGCGACATTTGCTGTCATATGTGATGTTTTTCACAATATCGAATATCAAACATCTTTGGTCTTTTATTTTGAAAAGAAAATGCACGCAGAGCTGTCATGGCAGCAGGTTAATTGGCCTGATTGGCAGTGTTTTTGAGAATAGCGAGCTGAGGGATTTTAATGAGGCAACATGTCGTCTTTGTTGGAAACTAAACAGAGCAACACCACGAACATGCAGTCTCACCTCAGTGAGGTTCACTGGGCCGAACTCGCTTCAATACAAAAGTATTTAAGGAAACAAAACTCAAACAAAAGTCATTTATTTACTTGTGCAGCCTAAAAAACAATCGTTTCCTTTATAACGCTCCATATGAACAGTATCTCTCCTTCATTTACTGTATATTAATTATTCTCTTTTAATTAAATACTCTACGTCTCATCCTCTGTCCAGGTCAGAGGACGGAGGCCCTCTCAGCTCCCACTAGACCGACCACAAAACTCCCAGGAGTCTTTGCAGCAATCCGGGTCGATCCGCAAGAGTCACAGGAGGAAAGGTAATCCAACAAACATCAGACACGAGCACGAGCACGAGCACGAGCACGCGTTTATCATTCAATCAGAGTTTTTACCTCTTTTCATTTCACACAGGTGTTCCTCCTTTGAAGCTTTGAGCTGCTGTCACACAGAAATCCTCTTTTCTCGTCTTTCTTATCTCATCTTTTAATATCATCTCGCTTCATTACTTCTAACCCGAACCTCGCTTTATCCTCTTTCCCACGTTCTTGCCTCATTACGTCTCATCTAACATTTTCATCTGATCTCTCGTCGTCCCGTCTAGTCTCAGCAGCTGTTGCGCGCTCTTCCTTGTCACATTTCTCACCTCTTTTATCTTTTTCCTCCTCGTCATATCTCCTGACACTTCCTCTCATCTTTTTCCTCTCATAAATATCAAATATTTCTGTGTTATCACTTGACTTTTACCATCTTTTCTGATGTAACTGCAGCGTTTTATCAGCTCTGCTTATCTGATTCAATTTCAGTCAGATGTCATCTGATTCCTCTCCGACTTTATATGTTTTTTATCCTTCGTTTACTCAAAAAACTGTTAAAAAAAGACTTTAGTTTTACTGTTTTCATTTACTTTGAGGTTCTTGAGCTTCATGTTGGTTTTTTCTCATTAAAGGCGACGAGCATGTTCGTCTTAGATTTGTGTTTTATGTTCAACTGGAATATTTCCTCACACTGGAACATAAGAGACTTGCAGCAGCAGCCTTTGAGTGGCAGTTTGTAACAGCTATAAACACCTTTGCATTAGATTTTGATCACACTACATGTTGTTTATGTGGCAGAAATTCTTATTTAGAAGTGAACAAATATTAGATGATTCAGACAAGCAAGAAGCAGACAGAGTCAGTGTCAGCTGAAAGGCCTCATCCACTGAGCACACCCTGGCAGAGACTGACCAAGAGTCACAGATGAAGTCACAGCGTGTAGCTCACTCAGAGATCCACTGAGAAACAAGATCCAGCTGGCCAGACGGCCTCGGATGATCCCACAATACATGAAACTAGAGAAGGCAAGTTCTGAAGAACTTGCGGTTGTGAATGCTCCCTGTTGAGAAGCTGATCCCCCACAACACCTGACATGCGTCTGAGTGAGTCAAACAGTTCATAGTTAGGCCAGGTCATAATTCACAGTGCTAAACAGTGTAATAAACCATAAGGTTATAGGTCAATACATGAAATAACAGTGCAAGGTAACAATATATGTGGTTAAATGCAAATGATACATTTTGCCACTACAGTTTGAACTAGTTTATATCAAACACCTGACGTCTGCAGGAGCCGGCAGAGAAACAGTCAGTTCACTAAGTTTGGTTTCAGTTGAAGACAGAACAAATATCATGTGTATCACTCAACATAATGTGTAATCTGATCAGATCTTTGGTTTTGCAAGAGCAAAGAATAAGTGTCACTGAATTAGTCATAACATCCCACAGCTGTGTTCATGTTTTTATGCAGCTGATTGGACGTTTTTTTTCATGCAAACTCAGATGATTTTGATTTAAATTTGCTCAGAGGACACAGTTAACAGCAGAGTGTCTTAAATCCAATCCTTTAATAATTAGGTTCAACTTGCTACTCTGACCCTAAATCTAGCAATGAAGTGCAGTTAGATGTCAAACATGTCAAGCTTGGTGTCCCAGATCACGTGTTTGAATAAACTCAACCGCTGAATAAATGTTGGCGATGTATGTTCCTCCGAAAACCACTGATTGAATTTCTTTACGTTGTAATTTCATGTGTCTTTAGAGTCAGTTTTCAATTTAATCTTGCAACACTTGGTTAACGTTCGGAAAACATCATGTTTAGGCTTTAAAAACCTGTTTAGTTGCTGCAAACATGTCTGAAGATATCCCAAGTTGTGATTACTGATTTTTGTCGCCCCAATTGTGGTGTCACGCTTACAAATATTGAAACGAGGTCACTACACTGTCTTGCAGCATTGTCGCCTGTAACTCCACCATCATCCCCTCAGCCTCCAGATATGAAAGTCAGGTCATGAATGTGTAACGTGAACGTGATATGACACGTTTTAGAAAAGTCAGTATGGCACGTAGCCTAGGACACGAACAAACGTTAAGTGCCAACACTTTATCCTGATGACGTGGCTGGTTTGGAAACTCAAACACCAGCAGATGACTGAACAATCATCACAGACGGATTACAATTTGAAAATGTAATTTGCTTTTGTATCTTAACAGTCACAGTGGTGTGTTTGGTTGACCTGACCCTCCTCCACCTCTCAGGTACGTTGGTGTGCAGCGGTAACGGGACCGGCAGCAGCTCCATCTACTCTGTTGCCATGGTGGCGATCCCCGACTGCGTCGACAACGCCACGCAGACGGACATCAGCTTCCAGAACATCGTGACGCTGGGGAAGAGCAGAGGTCATCACCACCACGGCCGGGGGGGAGGTGGTGGCGGCGGCAGCGGCGGTGGCGGCGGCGGCTCCCCTCCACCACCTCCACCCTCTCCCCCCCTCCCGCACCTCGTGGGACCGTATGGGATCAATGAGTTGTGAGTCCTGACCTGTTGTCTTTTTAGGTGTCAGGAAAAATGAGATCAGGCATGAAAAATCAATAATGGTAGATATGACGGGGATTGATTCTTCCTCCCTCCTCCCTCCAGCTGTGTGTTCGAGTACAACGACCCCGATGACTACTTCGACGTCTCCAACCATGAGGTGGACAGGCAGGATGACCTGGAGTACGAGGTGAGAGCTCTGCTGCTGTCAGACAACTGGCTGTCAATGGTTTCCACAGTTTAAGTATTTAACCTCTGTTACTGAGCCTTAATGCAGGAGAGGAACTCCTGGCATCCCCAGCTGCACATCTGCGACTACATGAAAAGTGCATGTACAAGGACACGTGCAAGCCTTTCAGCCAGATGAATACATCTGGAATAAACTGAGCAGGCAGTGCGTCTTCACTGCTGCGGCGAGAGAACAAACTCGCTCAGAGAGGAAAGACTCCTTTTTTCTTGCAAACACAGTTGATTGATGAGCCATAGTGTTGGGGAAGATGTCATTCAGGATATCTGAAGGTCTTACAAAATACGACAAAATGTCTTCTGAGGCACAGACTGCTGAAAAGTGATGAGGAGGAAGGGTTAGGTTAGGAGGTAAGAAAAAGCTAAATGTGGGATCACAGCAGAGAAACGAGAAAAGAAATGAAGAAAAGTAGGAGAAGATAAAATAACTGAGTGTGAAAATGAATGAAGACAGACGAGGAGGAAGTACATCAACGAAGAACTGAACCACGAATGACTGAAACGAGACCTGGTGGATGGAAAGCAGCAGTGAGGAGGACAGAAGAGGGAATATAGATATTTCTGCTTGTGCTGCAGATTCATTCACAGCCTCCTGACATGTCACTGAAACAAATCGACTTGTACACGCCGTCGTGTTCAGTGGAGAAGTGACGGTCAGACTGGTGTTAACCTTTGAAGAGAGGCTCTTAGTTCAGTCTACAGTCGCCTAATGGACGGCTGCGTTTAGCTTGAATGGCACTTTTCTCTGCTTCTGCTCGGCTGATTCGCTGCTGTTTCCTGAGACTGAGTCATTAAAGGAGTCAACAAAGTGGAAACCTTCTCGCTCTTTCTGCCTCTTCTCCCAAAGAGACACTTCCTGATCGTTACCATCATTATATCCCCTCAAATCACTCCTTAATGTCCCACTTTCCTTTGTTCCTTGGACGACATCCTCCATTTCCTCCCTGCATCACCTCAGTTTTGATTGCTCTGTCGACGCCCTCCAGATAATCCAGATAGGTCGTTGCTGCAATGAGGGTCAAGACTTGACTTTCATAGTCTCAGATGGTCTTTGATGGTTGCCGCTGACCTTTCTTAGTCCCAGCTGATCTCGTTAGTGATTGAACTCTGGTTTAATGTTTCCTCTTTGGTGTGATTAGCTGTGGCAGCTGTGAACACTCAGGTGTGCGCAAAAAAACACAATGCAGAACCAGCTCTGAAGTGGTTTGGTCGTGGTGGACTGTGATCTGGCTTCTCACAGAAACACGCACCAGTCCAGAACAACGAACCTTGTTCCTTTATTTACTTTCTTGTTCACGACCCAGAAACATCTGACCGATAAGCAGAGTGAACGTCCTCACGTGGTTTGCAGTGATGCATTTTGGGTTTTCTTGGACGTTTCAGATTAGATTTAAAATCCACTGAGGTGAGAGATTCAGCCGTCCTCCTCATATCCTGGCCAGATAATATGAAATCTGAGGAAATCCTGCAGCACAACTCTTTAAATTGATCCTCATCTTTCTTTCTTTGTTCTCAAGATTCAAATAAAACTGAGGACAAGCTGAAACCTGCAAAGATCGAACAAACCACCCCCCAGCCCTGCGAGTAGTCATTAAGCTTCTAGCGTCGCTTATTTCATGAGGCGAACTTCACTGTTCCACTTTCTGGTCTGAAGAGCAGCTAAAGACCAGCGCTGTCCTTCATGAACCAGCTCAGACCATCGATCACTCTTCCTTCCTCTGTTCCTCCAGGAGGTGGAGCTGTACAAGTCCAGTCAGCAGGAGAAGTTGGGTCTGACGGTCTGCTACAGGACGGACGACGAGGAGGATCTTGGGATTTATGTCGGAGAGGTGATGACAGAAAACATCTTCTCTTCACTCTGCTCAGTTTATTCACTCATTCATCCAACCTCCAACATTTATATATTCACTCCATGTGCATAAAACATAAGCTCATAAATGTGTTAGGCAGTTTCTTATTCAAATACTCTCTCATCTTCCTCTTCATTTAACCCTTCATACGTATAGTTTCTTCTCTGTTTACTTATTTATTACATCCATCCACTAATCACTCCATTCATTATCTTATCTCTGAATCATTCATCCAACCTCTTTTTCCTCACTGAGCCGGCTCTCACGACATACTCATTCATGTAGTCACGCAGTCGTGATTCATTTATCGGTTTCTTAATTCACGAGGTCATTTATTGATCCGTCTTTTCCTTCAGTGCTTTGTTTACCTCTCTCTTCCTCCCTCCATCACTTCAGGTTAATCCGAACAGCATAGCAGCCAAGAACGGACGTATCAGAGAGGGTGACCGGATACTTCAGGTACACAAACACTAAAGCTCCCTCTGACCCGGTCCTTCTCTCTTTATTCAGCCCAGGCACCAGAACGAAATGGCTTTTTTTCATTTCTGTAAACCACTGATTAAACTGACAATATGTGTTATATCACGCTCACATTACACGTATATGAGCTGACTGACATGATGTGAAGTGAAGGGGATGCATGTCAGCTTGAGAGATCACGACTTGAAACCGTGTTTCAATATTTGTAAGCGTCAAACCACTGGATATTCTTAACAAGACGCTGGGAAGTTTTTCCAGGTATGTTTTCAGGTATGTGGAGCTAAAAAATGATCCTTTTCCAAACTCTAACTGGTGGTTTTTGTGCCTAAACCTAACCAGATGTTAACCATGGCACTGTCACAATATAAAATTCAACCTGAAGAACGTAAAGTTTCTACATGTTAGTGGTTCCCAGAAACATTACCGACATTTATTCTGATGATCGGGTTTCTTTACTGGGGACGACTGTTTACTCTCCCTGAGATCTTAGACATTTGACGACTCTCTTCTGAATGGAAAAAACTATTTTATTGCATTAATGGAGCAATTTAAAAAAGGTAAAAAGTTAATTAACATCACCAACAGAGTGTGAAGAAGCAACAGTGCTGACATTATGTCAAAGACGTCTGTTATGGGACGCTGAACGTAAGAAATTTGACTTAAGTTTTCAAACTGAAATATTTAAAAATGTTTAAATGTTAATTAAAAAATAAATCTGAACCTAAGGTTAAATTTAAATGTTGCATGTAAAATCTAAATAATATGATAAAAAACTCTACTCTATATTTATAACAATTAATGTCTCAAATGTGAAGAAAACAAGCTAAATATTGAAAATCAGTTTGAAAACTGCAGTCAGATTTTAATCAAGTCTGTGTTACAGATATCTACTGAAGTTAGCATGCTAACCTGTTAGCCTCGGCTGTCCTGTCTCCTAATATCACTTTGTACCTCAAGAGGAGTTAGTCTGACAGCCCCGTAGTGTCAGCTGGGTGATGTAAGACAGCTTTCAGTGAAATAAATGAACAAAATAAACCCAAAAATGTCAGAAAAAGGATCTTTTAACACCTCTTTTATGTGTTAAACAGAAAAAAAACAACCGCACACCATCTGAATTCAAGTTTCGTTCTTTTACTGAACTCAGACGAGCAACTGAGCCATGAGCTAATAAGCTAACGGTAACTAGATAAAGCCGAGGATTACTGATCACACTCAGAGGTCGAACCTTTTTCATTTTAAAGACCTCGTGAGTGTTGACCTTCAGGGTGAGTTGAGTACGACTCCTGCAGATTGAAAACACAGACGTGTCCTCTGCCACGTTAACTGGCTCTATCAGTGTTAATAATAGCTCCAAATCAAACTATGTAAATGTATACCTGCAACCCCGGGGACGGCCTCGTCCAATCAGAGAGAGCAGTGAGCAGCCCAGTTACTGCTGTCCTAAAAATAGACTGAGGGAGAGAGAGAGATGGAGGGGGAGACAGCGTTGTCACCCTGAGTTACCACCACACAGTTCAGCTGATTGTCAGACGATAGAAACCGCCATCAGATTGTTGTCGGACAGCAGAACAGAACCGATCCCACTCGGTCACACTCGTGTGGGCGTCGCTTCAGAGCCGAATCAAACAAGTTTTCACAGAATAAAAAGGTTAAACTACTATTTACCTCCCACTGACTGCTCTTCTTACATGATTAAACAAATCCGATGTTCAAGTGTTAATTCTAATACAGACTCAATGCCTTGAATCAAAAACAAACTTTAAGTGATTTATATTTCCTCCATTATATGTTAGAATGAAACAATATTTATTGCCAGCGATTATTATTTGTTAATAAATTCTGTTCAGTTCTAGATTTGTTCTCATTTGGTGAATATTGAATTATCTGAATCTAAACTAATAATGATGTTGTACAACTTTAAGGGATTTACTGCAAATAACCAACACTACTGTTAATGATAAATAATATAAGTTACACATATGTACGTCTCACTGTTCTGTACAAACACAAAATGTAGGGGTAAAAATAAAACGTTGGATCCTCGGGACTCAGCAGTGATTCTCTGCAGGGTGTAGCGGCTGCAGGTCAAACCTCAGCAGACCATCAATAGTCCAGCACATACCAGGATATGATTCACGCTGTTTTATTAACAATATTGTTACAAACCAAGAAGGAGTGAACTGCGCGTTGTGCTCCTTCTTCACTTAAAGTTTGTTTTTGATTCAAGGCATTGAGTCTGTATTAGAATTAACACTTGAACATCAGATTTGTTTAATCATGTAAGAAGAGCAGTCAGTGGGAGGTAATTAGTAGTTTAACCTTTTTGTTCTGTGAAAACTTGTTTTGGATTCGGCTCTGAAGCGACGCCCACACGAGTGTGACCGAGTGTGAATACATTTATCTCCCTGACATTTCTTCGCTCGTTATCCTCTGACCCCACCGCCGACGGCCTCGAGAAAACGGCGTCGGAGATGAAGTGCATCGACAGCACCTGGCATCGCCATGGTTACCAGACAGTGGATCAGCGATGTCATAGAGATAAAAGGCCTTTTTAGACTGATGTGGTGTCTCCTTGAAAGTTTTGGGAACATACGTGTGATTATAATATTTACACACCTGTGACATTCATACATGATTTATAATCATGTTTTTGAAGCCGTGTAGATGTTTTCTACTTTCGTATTTTAAAAGGAAACACACATCTTTCATCCAAGTGAAACCTCACATGAAGAGCATTTAATGTGCTTCTGTTTTTTCCTCACTCTTCTGGAAAAGATCCTACTTTAGGTTAAAATAACTGAGTTATGTCATTTAGGTACGTCAACTTATGTAACATAACTTCACAAATCTTCACTCTTGGTCACCAACACGATGCAAACCCCTCGTCTCTGGAGGGAAAGTCCAGACTCTGTATTTTTTCTCGCTCTTTATTCTACGGCTCTAGACGGGAGCTTCAACAAGTGACACAAGAAGGGTAACAGCTGCAGTGTTTAACATGTCGGGAGTGAGAATGGGTTGATTATTATTATTTTGGATTAATCGGTTGTTAAGTTAATAACAAGACAAGAAAAATACATCCAAGAATCAAAGATGATGTCTTCAAATGTTTTGCTTTGTCTGACCAGCAGTCCAAAACCCAGAGATTTTAACCCTCTTACCTAACAAGACAAATTTCCAGTTCTGGTTCTATATATACATCTACATATATACAGTAACTGATCTCTTTACCTCCCCTCATCTCTTCTAGATCAACGGCGTGGACATTCAGAACAGAGAGGAAGCGGTGGCCATTCTGACCAGAGAGGACAGCACCAACTTCTCCCTGCTGCTGGCCCGGCCCGATATAGAGGTGACATCACAATTAAACCACCGCCCCACATCAGCGCTCCTGATAAACAGATATAAAGACAATATAAAACAAAGTAACGCTCTTGTGTTCAGGTCCAGAAATAGTCATCACATCCAAACCTGGAGGTGTAACCGTCTCTCTCGCCGGCAGCCCACTTCACTAACCTACTTTCTCTTCGTGTCACTGCTGCTGCTGCTGCTGCTGCTGCAGGTGGCCGACAGGAGAGCAAAGATCCATAGTTTGGTTCACAGTGTGGTCGGGTTATGTCTTCACCTCCTTCTGCCCGATGTTGGTTGTTGATCTGTCTGTGACCAACAGATTCAACATATAGGAAACTAACAGCTGCTTGGCAGGAAATCAGTTTCCCTCCTAGTACTATCGATGAATGTGAAGACTATGTGACCTCCCTCTAGCACTACTAGACCAAACTTAACTTTTTCTTATGATTTGGTCTCCTGACCCTCACAGTTTCAAACACAACTTTTGCTGAACACATTCACTCTCTGAATTTTGACTTTGGTGACCTCGTGATATTTCTCTAAATGCCACCGTCAGGCTGAACCCTGACTCGATTTATTCTGAGAGCTGATCTTCTGCCCTCTACCCACTACAATGTTGATTGTGGAGCAAAACTTACCAGGAAGAATACTGAAGAAGAATATTCAATATGCAGTCTAGATGAGTAAAGAGCATTCATTTGTATTTGAGGCACAAAAAGGGAAAAACAGTCTGAGGCGCAATATACAGAACTTTGAGAATAGCTGAGAGAAGTAGTCCGAGTGGTTGATCGGTCGTCTAAGCAAACACTGACCCTGATTCAGGCCTGAGGTCTCACTTACAATAAGGTGCAGAGAGAGATACAAATAGAAGAGTTACTGTGATGAATTCATTTTTGTTGTTATGGTCTTGGGGAGATGAAACGTCAGGACACTGGAAGTTATGATGTTTCTAAAATTATAGTCATGGTTAGAGGTAAGAGTCTTCAGGTAAAACTCTCAAACAAAATTAAAAAAAATAATTATCTGGTACATGAACCAGCATGTTGCTTTACTTGAAGTCATTTTTTTTTAATTAAAGATACTACCAGGAGCTTTCATTTAGCTGACTCTGGCAGTCCCTGTGGAGGCCGTGAAAGGAAGTAAACTGTGTTTTAATGCCGTACCACCAGACTACAGAGCAGCTTCTGTCCTCAGGCTGAGACTCAGTCCATCGTTAACTCTGTACCATAAAAATAACCTTAATTTTATGACTTATTTGACTTGGATAAATCCTCATCTGACCCAGTGACAGGCGTTAAGAATAACTATAATAACCAACGCATCCTTACACCTGAACAAGTGAATAGGTTGGAGGTCAATGGCAGTGCCAGTGACTCCCCAAACAACACGGCCGTGGCACCGCTCTCTTCTTAAAAAGGAGCCGCGCTACTCTTAAACTCAATAAATAATTTCCCTAAAGCACTGACTTGAAGTTTTTAAATTACATATATGATTTCAATTACGTACGTTCTATGTAAAGTAGATCATTTAATGCAAAATATTTCCACCCTGTCGAGCTGATGTGGGTAAATTAAATAACTTGCTCTGCTTAAATTAAGTTAATGCAGTTTTTCAAGTATTATACATAAGTAAATGCATTACTTTTATGTGTAATACTTGAAAAATTCAGTCATACATCATCATTATTCCATATTAGCAACAGATTCAATTTTGTGACTTTAAGGCACAAAATGAAGTCATTTGTCAGAAAATAATTGCCGAACAGTGTGGCTCAACAACATCGTCAGGAAAGGACAGAATACACTGGAGGGGGTGGTACAGAAAAATGCTGAATAAAATGAAATAATAGAGGCTGAAACCACAAAGCCAACATGGTCCTGCCATGCACCACATACACAGATAACCACACATACTGTACTAAACCAAGTAAATAAAGACATCTCTGAAATAATGGCCTGTCTCAGTTAAAAGCCTGATTCTCCAAAGTCACAGCCTGCGATCTGAGACTTGAAATTATGAATGATACATTTTATTAAAACTCCTACACAGTGAAGATAAAATGACGAGCATATTGTCAAAATACTGCACATCATGATGAAGCATCATAAACCTCAAACTACAGAATATTCTAAAAAAACTGATGCACTCTGCACGGCGTTTTCAAGCACCGACTTCTGCAAACATGAATTTGTGATCTGCACTGCAGGATGGAAATTCACAAGGTTGTGTGTCTGCACCACACACACACACACACACAGCCATGATAAATGTTACTAGCATGACAGCAGGTCCCAGAGTGTGTCCACATCTGCTGACAGAGGAGGAACTGCAGGACGGCGTATTCATACACGTCAGTTAAAAACACACATGCATACATACATACATATTCAGTGTTGAATCTGCACGGTGTGTGTGTGTGTGTGTGTGTGTGTGTGTGTGTGTGTGTGTGTGTGTGTGTGCGTGCGTGCGTGCGTGTGTGCGTGCGTGTGTGTGTGTGTGTATAAAGTCACATTTCAACTAAATAAAATGAGCCGTCACTCTGTCGGCCCGTCAGTATTTAGACAACTGTGACACGTCAGCCCGTCACATCTCCGTGTTATGAGAGAGCAGGAGATGATGGATGTTTCATCGACGAAGCAAAAAACAAATTAGAACGAGACGTGAGAGCAGCAATGAAAGAGAGAGAAAACACCCAGAATAATGTTCGATAAATGTGTTTTTAAATTGAATTGTGTTTATTATTACCATTCCTGGAAAAGGGGTAAACTGTTACGTACGTCCACACGTCTGTCTGTGTAACACCGGATAAACTCTGCACAACTACCATCCAGATTGTCATGAAATATCTTTTATATTAAATGACGATCTCTCCGGCACTACATTCAGGACACACATTGTCAGTCTCTATATGTGCAGGTGTCTGAAGTGCAATCAGCACTGCAGCCGCTGGGCTTTAAGTCTGAGGACACTAACGTCCTGACAGTGAACATCCAATTTTTGACTGTGGAAACAGTAGCTTCAAAGACAAAATCTTTACTCAAGATCTGTTTAATCACCTCATCCTAGAGGCTGCTGGATGCAGTTTGGAGCTCTGGGAAAAGCTTACGATGTTTTTGTGTGATCAATAAGATTATTAGTAGATTTCTGGATATTTATTATCCAGAAATCTACTAATAATCTTATTGATCACACAAAAACAAAAACAGATGTTGATACACGATGAAACCGTTCAGGATGTTTAATGGTGTTATATATATTTATATTATTTTGTATTATTTCGTGAAATATTTTATAGAAGCAGAAAAACATAATGTATTTTACAACATCCTGCTGGGAAGTCTACTGATAAGAGAGGGGGGGGGGGGGGGGGAGGGGAGGTAAATGTATCAGAGATGGATGAAATGATGCGAGGATGAGGGGATGATGGATGAAGAGAGGAAGTGGAGGAGAGGATATTTATCCCAAGTGACCTAGTTTCTTCCTTCAAGGTCACAAACACACACAGAAACCTTAATCACACAAGTAGAGATACACAGTTAGATGTGCACACACGTCACACACTTGTAAAGACCAAAAGCTGCTCGTACATAACAATCCTATTAAAACTGAGCAGAACTGAGAAGATGACTACAACACTGATGATTTATGATTATTGTATTGACAGTAATATGGAGATTTAATAAAACCTTTGCACTCAGTGGTTGCAGGAGGCTGCAGTTGGCCCTCAGCTTGTGTCTTTCTGTGTCTTCTGCTCTGTTTATTTCTGTATTTCAAGAAATAATCAGCGAGCTCAGTTCAAATACACGAGGTACGAGAACCCTGATGTTCTCATCTTAAAGGTTGGTACATGATTTCAAAAGCTTTGGTTTCTCAACCTGAGGGTCCCGACCCCCAAAGGGGTTGTGAGTTAATTCCCAGAGGCCAAATGGTTGTGGAGAAACAAATAAAACCTATTTTAGACCAGGTAATAGTTTTTGCATGGGTGCATTTAGGTTATTTATGATAATGTTCCTCTATGTAAATGCATATTCGCCCAGTTAGACCAGCTTCCACTGGTATGAAGGAAGACAACAACATTCGGTCCAGACAATCATCGTCCCAAGAGAACAAGTCCTGATGAATTTGGTGATTCTCTGATGTTTCATCTCTTGTGCAAATATCCTGTTCATGACAAGATACTAACGATCAGATTCTCTCTAGCATCAGCTGAAATTAGAGATTAATGCTAATAAAAGCATGCTAACATAGTCGAGATTAGCAATGCTGAAGTGCTAAATGTGCAAATTAGCACTCATAGATTCTAGATTTTATTTTGTGTTGTTTTGTTTTTCACACTCGTTCCTCTGCCTCCTTCCAGAATGAAAACCCAGTTGATCCAGAGGAGGACATGGAGCTGACTCTGGAAGAAGGAGGCTTCCATCCAAACCCCCGAGCCTCCTCCTGCTCCCTCACTTCCTCTCACCTCTCTGGCTATTATCGCCTTTGCCGGGGCGCAGGAGGAGGAGGAGGAGGAGGAGGAGGAGGAGTAACTGTTGGTCTGGCCTGCCCAGGAGAAGTAGCAGGTAGAGAAGGTGCAGTTGGTGACGTGGATGTGGAGGAGGAAGAGGATGAGGATGGAGAGGAAGGAGAGAGAGGAGAGAAGGAGGACAGAGACCCACCTGTACCTCCTCCTCCTCTGCTGAGCCTGGCTCCTCTGCTGTCCAACAGCCAGGAGCTGGACAGCGGAGTGGGCCGGACCGACGACAGCACCCGCTACGAGGAGTGGTCCGAACACGACCTGCTGGGTGATCAGACGAGTGCCTGCAACACCAACACCACCAACACACCGGGCAGCACCAGGAAGTTCAGACCAGGACCCAGCCCCAGGTAGGACAGGGGGATTCAGGGTCGGTACGAAAGGCAGATACTGAATCCAACAGCGTCAGTTCTTGAGTTTTAGAGGACGATTTGATCGATTTTTCATGCTAATGACCCATAATATTCAGTTTTAGTATACGACAGCCAACCCCTCTATGTTTCCTGTGCCCAGGCCGAGTCCTCGACCCAGCCCCGGCCTCGGCCCCAGTCCTGGGCACGGCCGAGGAGACACCACCCCTCCTTTCCTCCACCTGCGAGACCTCCAGCTCAGCTCAGACTCCCTCCCTGGTCTGGACTGGGCAGCTGGAGGAGGTACAGGAGGAGCAGCATACAGCCCCCACCACCATCACCACCACAAGGTACATAAGGTTTAGCTCCTGTTACAGGATACGGCTGGTAATATTCATCAAATCCCATAAAAAGACCTGCTGCCACAAATACTCACAAGAGCACCACAAGCGGATTCATCCACTGCTGAAAATAGTCCCCAACTGAAATGAGCAGCTAATTTACTTTACTTTTAGAAAAAATGAAACTGTATATTTATGAAGAAGATTTAATGTTTGGAATAATTAAAAAGGAAGCCAGGAAGTTTTGAGAGATGCACAAACACATTGTTGAGTTTGAGCTTTTCATATCATCTGTTGACAAGAACAAAAATAAAATACAGCTTGACTCGTTCTTTTAAACACCTCATATGACCTGAATGACGTCTGAACTGCTTCAGCACAGAGAAAAACCAGTGAGCTATCATCTGGAGTGTTGCACTTCAGTCGGGCTGTCAGTCGTCTCATAGCAACAAGAGCTGTGACCAGTGCCTCTGCTGTGTTTTAGTGCCTCGAGATACAAACAGAAAAGACATTATACCGACTGAGGGAGTGGAGATCTTTTTCAAAGCTTATTTTCTATTTCATCCAACATTCAGTTTGGTTGATGTTTGGACACTTTGCTGGTCGTTTTTAAAGAGATTTGGACTTTATTACTGGAATGCTAGCCACGCTGAGCTAAATGCTAACGTGTGGTCATTGTCAACTTATGTGATTGCTGCTTTTATGTTTTCGCTATTAACTAATGAACGTTTCCTCGGATGAAGCTGATTTGACTGATATAGGCCACGCCCATATGCTAAATGAATGATTGTGACAGGAAACTTAATGTTGGGGGTTTGGTGGCGGTAATATAAAGTCTAAAAATGTCTAAGCAATGAAAAACGTCCATGTCCTGATGCTGGTTTCTGCCCTCTGACCTGCAGCACTACCTCCACCACCACCATCAGCCCCCTCTGACGATGATGATGCCGGGACTGACGGAGGAGGAGTGCCAGAGGTACCAGGAGCTGCTGGAGATCAAGTGCCAGTACGAGAGACATAACGAAAAACAGCAAAGAGAAGCAAAGAAAAACGATCGCGATGACGTCGAAGCAGAGGTCAAAGAGCAGGAAGAGAGAAAAGAGGCAGGGCAGGAAGCTCTTCCTTCTTCTTTGGTGGTGGACGTGAACTGCAATGCGACTTTGAGCGAGCACGAGATGGCGCTGATCGAGGAGGAGTTACGCCACCTGGAGTTCAAGTGCCGCAACATCCTCCGAGCACAGAAGATGCAGCAGCTCAGAGAGAGATGTCTGAAAGCCTGGATGATGGAGGAGGAGACGGTGGCAGCCGGAGCCGGGCGACCGGGCCCTCCTGAAGCAGGTAACCATGACAACAGCTGGCATGGGAATGTGTGTCTCCTTGATATCTATTAATTTTTAAAGTGAGAAAACCCACCTTATTTCAGTTTATGACTTCAGACAAGTTGTGGTTTTTTTGGAGGAGTTCTGCATCTTGTCACTGTGAGGTTGCTTGGCAACCAGAGACTCAGTCACAGCTCCAGGTTTTATGATAAAAAAGGCTTCAG
Source organism: Pagrus major (assembly GCF_040436345.1). Classification (NCBI taxonomy): domain Eukaryota; kingdom Metazoa; phylum Chordata; class Actinopteri; order Spariformes; family Sparidae; genus Pagrus; species Pagrus major. The sequence goes on from NC_133221.1 coordinate 2,069,262, forward strand.
CTGAAAGAAAATGGAGATTTAATGTGTGTTAATGTGTTTCACAGAAGAATTACAATCTTTACAATATTCAATTATTTAAATTGTTGTCAGTGTTTTATGTAATAACCATTTCTCTGTCAAAAATCTTACTTTAAAAATAAAACGTTCTTTGACCCGGTCAAAGATGAAGTGAATTGTCTCCACATGTGAGTGTGAAACTGTGCGGATTTACTTTACAGATGTTTATACAATAATTAACAAAAGTTCCTCCCTTGTAGGTCTGGATGGATGTAACGATGACGATGATAACGACCCTCATCACCACGAGCTCTCGGCCATCAATGAGCTCCCGGAGCGAGAGCGGTCCGACGACAAAGACAGCACCAGCGCCTACAACACCGGCGGAGAGAGCTGCCGGAGTACGCCACTGGTCAGCACAGAACAGATCCCGCCTCTCCAGGAAGATGAAGACGAAGTGGGGAGACGACTGATGTCACCGCCTCCTCTCCTCCCTCTCGCTCGCCTCCCACCTCTGAACTCCCCCCTCACGCCGCGGCGTCACAGGCGGGAACGCGACAGGGAAAGACGCCACTCAAACCTCAGCTGCTCGTTCTCCCCCAGCACTTACAGGAAGTACGAAGCAGCCAATGGTAACGTGGCAAACGGCTCAAGCTCCACCCCTTCCACACCCTCCAAGTTCAGGTCTCCTTTTGTGTTTTTACACTTCATGTTCGTTTAAACTTTGTAAAATTGTGTGTCTATTTTTGTGTTAAATGATTTTTGGACATTGTACTTTCAGGTCTCTGACCAGAGAGGCGGGATCATCTTCAAGAAGGGGTGTGGCTGACGGAGGGCGGGGCTCCAGAGGTACGCAACACGTGCTTCTCCAGTCGAAGCACCTCAGATGCTAACTCTGCAGCTACTACGCTGTTTACTTCTGCCTCTCTGTCTATTGTTTGTTCTCATTTTTGTACATTGATTACTCATCATTCATTCATTCATTATCACTGCAGGTGGAGCCATCGACAGGCCCGGAGGTGGAAGTGCAGAGTCCAGTCCCTATTTCACCAGAAGGCACCACAGCCACAACAAACCATTGGAGCGCTACCAGAGCTGTATGACCCTGCCCTCCGAGGGCCTGGTGGACCCGCTGGACCGAGTGAGAGACAGAGCGAGGGCCGAGGGTGAGGAGAGAGGGATGGGCACGGGCAGCAGCGGCCCAGCCAGCCCCAGGAGTGTGAATAGCGCCCCCTGTGGTCTGGAGGACCACCGTACACGCGCCTCGCGGTTAGGACTGGCCTTACCGCTCGGGATGACACACTCATCACCAACCGCCTCACCGCAACGCATGGAGTGGAAGGTAAATGGTGTGATTATGCAGTACAGTGTTTTAAAAGGACCCCGACCAAGTGAGCTCAAAGAAAACATATAGGTCTGTCTCTAAATGCTAACTGCTGATTTGTCCTCTTTGTGTACAGGTAAAGATCCGGAGCGATGGCACTCGCTACGTGGCCAAGCGGCCGGTCAGAGATCGTCTCCTGAAGGCCAGAGCCATGAAGATCAGAGAGGAACGCAGCGGCATGACAACTGACGACGACGCTGCCAGTGAGATGAAACAGGTCTGCACAGCCCTCACAGCAACCGAGGAGGATAAAGCCCAGTCCAGACCAAAGATTTATGACGAGACTTAACCATTTTAGAGCGTAGCCGGGGACAGTTGCAGCAGTGTGACTGGCCCATCTCAGCTCCACTCAAGCTGACTGATCATATCTCCTGCGACTCAGCTTGTGCTGGCGGCTGGTTTGAGAATGTAATGCAATCAGCAGCTCGCAGCAAAGCCAGCTGGTTAAGTCACTTTCCGGTCGAAACGGCAGTTATGGACAGAGTAAAGACAGGATCACTGCATCAATAGCTGTGACTGTATGAAACAGACCATCCACCACATACTTGCTGTGCGACACATACACCGTTTGTTTTCACTATTTCATCAATTCTAGAAATGGAAATGCAGCAAGTAAGCGCTACAAACAATATCCAGCTGTAAAAAAGCCTGAAAAGTTTCATCTTGTCTCGTCGCAAGTCTTTGGTCTGAACAGCATTCATTTCACAATCAAGTGGAGGTTAAGGGAATGGATACCTGACGGTGTACAAAGTATTGATCATAGATGCACTTCCCTCTCTCAGTTAAGACGGTCCCGAATGATGAGGCTTTTGAGCTCTTGACTCACGGTAGCCATCATGAAGGTTTACGAAACAAACAACTACTTAATCGAAATGTTTGTTTAATTACTTCAAACTATGTCCTCGAAAAAACGTCATTTTTTGCATGTACTGGTCTGCCTGCAGTACCTTCAACACTCTCACACTGTGAGAGTAACTAAGAGAGAGAATAAATCTGAAATATTCACCTCTGATGTTACAATATTTAAAATGTAATTACTCAGTATTTGAGTTAAGCAGTGAACAACCAGTGAACTTCACTTCTGCTACGACAACGCTAACCACTGATTTGACTTCCTTATATTTCCCTTTATCATGACTATTCTTTACTTATCTTTACTTGTAAAAGTGCTCGTTAAAACCAGTGATAAACGTCTTCCAAACTGTTTTCCAACAGGGCCGATACTGGAGCAAAGAGGAGAGGAAGCAGCAGCTGCTGAGAGCCAGAGAATACCGACGGAGAAGAGAGTTCATGATGCAGAGCCGCCTCGACTACCTCAGAGGAGACAGGTAGAGGACAAAGTCCAGTTCTATCGACACTTTAGAAAGAAAAGCAGTCTGACTGACTGAAACAACCAATGCCGAATGGATTATGGAGTTACATCACTGAGAGAACATATGACTTTCTTATTGAGTTATTAAATATTTCAAATGTAGTTTAAGGTACCTTGATTTACACAAAGGGGTGTTGGTGGAGAACGGTGCTTATCAGGACATGTTTTATTGCTTTTAAATGATTGTTCTCTTTGTGGTTTGTCACTGTCAGGAGCTCAGAGCTCACCCTGTGTTCACCACCACATCATGACATCTGAAGATTAATGTCAACAACAAAATCCTCTTACCTTCTTCTGCTGATGAGATGCCCTGCAGTGTGTTAAAAATCCATAAAACATCCCAAAGTCAGGCTCCTCGTGAATCCAAACCAATAATCCTTCAGTCAGACTTAATTTATGGAAATCCCAAATTCTGAAACAAACAGCGAGTCATCTTGTGTCTCTTGCTGGTTGTCAGACAAAGGCTGACTCCAGTGTGCAGCCTGAACACACTGAACCATTACAGGTGTTGATCAGCATCATTCCCTTCACCTGTGAGCTCAGTGAAAACCTGTGAGTGCAGGAGGAACACTGCACTTCACTGAGTAACATGTTGTTTCTGAACTGAAGTCACTTTTTATCTGAGGCTGCAGGATGAAATTCAAAGCGTGCTCAGAGGAGTTCACTGGTGCTGCAAACATTTTACAAGCTATAGTGTCAGAAAACCGAACCAACGTTTGCATAGAAAGGTTTGAGATCACTGGTTGACTGAGTTTCCCTCAGGCAGGATTCCCCGCTCACCGCTCGATTATCAAGCAATGATTACGTAACTTTGATCAAAACGAGGAGTGTGGTGGAAATAAATGGCCGCCCGATGCTGCACAGAACTGTAAAGTTGGTTGAGCAGGACATTTAAAATGTGCACGAAAAAAATGTGCACATAAAACTTAATTTTAACAGAAAGTATTTTGTTGCAGCTGCTCGGCTTCTAACTAGAAAGAATAGATCTCACATCAAGGAACGTTATCCTCCCTTCACTGGCTGCAACACAAATGGTACATTGCTCAACTCCTTCTCCTTTATTTGCCAAGTTGGCCTCTTAGATCATCTGAACAGAAATTACTGGCTGTCAAAGCTGCTATAAAACCCGAGATGACTGAGCTCTTCAAGCTGTCGCACCCAGTTCATAGATTGTTCTCCTCTAATCGTCGCCATCTCTAGATTTCTGTGACAACTTCATGAAACAGCTGAAAATGGATTTAAGCTACCTGATCACCTTTTATTGGTTTTAAGTCCTTGTTTGTTCATGTGCCCTCATTAGTTTTGATGTTGCTGCGATGTTAACACCCTTTCATCCAAGTTTTTTTGAAAAATAAGTTGTAGTTTTTGTGTAATTCTGCTGACAAGCCACACACAAACACACAAACAGACCCGGGTGAACTCCTTGGCGGAGAAAATGAATGAGTCTTTCAGCACTGGCAGTAGGACTTACAAACTGCTGAAAGATAATATTTGTTTTATTTTGCGAGTAGAAGATATCGTGTCTCTGTAGGAATCGGTCAAAACTGGCATAAAAATACTTGACAACAAGTAGATTTCAGCAGTTTCTCACATAACAGGAAGTCAGTTGAGAGCCAAAAATGAAGCTCAAAGCAGATTTAAGGCTTTGGAAAATATTTGGCATTAATTTGCAGTTATGCAGTTTGAACGCAGAGCCCAGGAGTTCTGAAAGATAACATTTTTCATCATGAGTTGTTATTAAGATAAGTTTTTATCTTCTCCAGCTCATGTCATCTTTTTTAATCAATGCTAACAAGATGCTCAAAACATGTCATCATCAAAACTGTTCAGGGGCTACATACTAAAATGTGTAAAAGCTCTACATGATACTGACAGAGGTCTGAAACAGTATTGTTTTTATTATTCCAGGGACTCCTCAGCATCAACAGGGGCTGAAAACCCCCGGTCATCCCAGAACGGCCAGCTTCACCCCCGACAGGACTCCCCCAGCAACAATATCCTGTTACTGAGCCAGAAGAAGAGCATGAAGAAGAGGAATCGCCGCATCCTCGACAACTGGATCACCATCCAGGAGCTGCTGGCTCATGGCTCGAGGTCGCCGGACGGGAAGAAAATCTACAACCCTCTGCTGTCTGTGACCACGGTGTGATCTGAGGACAGAGAGGAGGAAGAAGAAGAGAAAAGAGGGAAGAAACTGATGATACAAACTGACAGAACAAAACGATGAACGCTTTCAGATTCCTGTGAGCTGGAAGGAGGATGAAACCTGTTGATGACAGAGGGAACCACTTTGGAGAAAAGAGGAGAGGTTTAAAAGATGAACACTTTGGTGTGATCTGCCTAAAACTGTGCCCTGAACTGCCTGTGATAGCGAGTACAAGCAGAAAGACAAAGGAGAGAGAGGGAGATACAAAGAAGTAACGAGACGGTGGAGCGTGAGGGGAAAAAAGTGCAGCAGGAGCCCTGAAAACATCAGGACTAACCCTGGAAAACTGCAGAAACCTCAAACTTCTCATGTCCTTTTTTTTTGCAGCCAAACGGTATCATTATTTAACTCTTCTGCTGGCGCTGCACCGGGTCCCGATCAGGAGATGGGTCTAAAATGTAAAGAAAACACTTGATATGTACCGGGTTTTCAACCACTCTTGTGTATGGTGTGAAAAGGAAAATGTCCTGTGATAGGCTGGCAGGTACAGAGACTATTCTCTGAACCAGAAGGACTCAGGTCTGAGCTCGTATTTTCTTCTGACATGTGCCAAATGGGAAAAAAAGTGTGTTTTGACTTTAGCAAGACATTTGTGCCGATCCTGGGACTTTATGAATCTTCTTCATGAACTTCCTCTGGTTAAAGATCCACATTAACTGCAGTGTGACATGTGATGACACAGTTTCACTGCATGCTGCACGGACACTGATATGCTCAACAGAACATGTGGATGGGATGAAAACCTTTGAGAGAAAAACTTTTGAACTTAACGTAGTTTGTTTTCATATTTAAAGAAAAGTTTCAGAAGATTCAGGGTAAAAGTCAAAGTGGTTTAACGGACTCAAAACAATAATTGTACAGATATTTATGGCAGTGATGATTGGGCAAACACATATTGACGAAACAACATGAAGTGATTGTACTATTGATTGTACTATTGACCAACATTCAGTATTTGTACATTAAAGGACATATCCACACTTTTATATCTCCCTGTCAGATCTCATTGATCCGTGACGATCAGTCTGTTACAGGAGGTTTTTGTACTTCTCACTTGCCTTTTTATTTACGGGTGTGTCATTTGTAAACGCTTTCCCAGAATGCCTTTCGAGAGTCCTGCGTGGAAACATGAACACCTGACCCACGCTTTACACTTTTTATTCTTTTCTGCTCTTGTGAGAGTAGACGTGGGTCTCTTCTCTGAGGAACTCTTCCTGTATGAACACATTCTTTCAAACATTTTTTACCTTATTATATTTTAAATCATTTTAACATAAAATTTCGTTGCTTATGGGCTTTTTTTCCTCGGCGACAGGATTGTTCACAGTGTTGGTTTGGACCTCAGAAAGCTGGTCGTGTCTAACGTTGTGTTGGACCCGTGTGAAATGAGATTAGTACTGAGTTACAACATGCATGAATTAAGTATTGAACGTTGTGGATTATCGGACATAATTCTTGAATCTAAAGTGGTGTAGTGTACAGAGCCTTGTGCAGACATTTTCTGTAGTGAAAAATGTGAAAAATGCTGAGTAAATTAAATTAAAATGAAGTGAAATGTATGAAGTGCTCCCTGGTCTTTCTTTACTTCTTATATTTGTTCAGTGTTCAGCTGTGGCAGTAAACGTGAACACCAACAAAACAAAGAATTGTGGTGATTTTGATTTGAGACAGAGAGGCGAGGTAAGTAGCAGAGAATCTGTCATGTTCGTGTCCACTCAGTGTGACGACACTGATCTGAATCCCTCCTCCTCCACTACACTGATGAGAGAGAGAACATGTGTAATAGGCTGAATGCAGGGTTCAGAAAGACAGGGGGAAATGAGATGGTTCAGCCCAGTCAGTAACAAGCTCAGGGAGTTTGGAGAGCAGCAGGGAGGGAAGGAAGACGAGGAAGACGAGGAGGTGGGGGGCAGCAGGAAGAAGGTAATGAAGGAAGATGAGAGAACTGAACCAAAAGAGAGAAGAAAAAAATTAAATGACAGGATGTAAGAAAGGCTAATTCTTCTTTGGGGCACAGAGAAGAAAGAAAAATATAAGGAGGGCAAACGACAGAAGACAGACAGAAAGGAAAAGATGAGAGACAACATGTCGGCCGAGAGAGAGCAAGAAACTGTTAGATGGAGAGAGAGAGAGAGAGGATCAGAGCTGTTTGTCTCCATCCATCACAAAGACTTAATTAATTAATTAATTAATTAATGTGTGCAGACAGGCCAGGACAGTCACTCTGCTTTTTCTTTTATACTGTGTTGTGTTTTAGGTCCTGGAGACCCTGGTTCCTTTAACAGCTCAAATATAATACCACCTTCAGAGGTATGACTCTCCTCTCCTCTCCTCCTGTAGAAGCTAGAAGCAACTTCTTTACTCAAGTAAAAGTAATAATAATAATAATAGTACATTTATTTTATATAGCACTTTTCAAGTTACTCAAAGACACTTTACAGGTTAAAAAGCAGAATAATAAAAACAACACACTAAAAACGTAAAAAAAAAAAAAAAGGAGACAGAAGTTATACATTAAAAGCTTTTTAAAGTGATGTGGTCACAGGTGCGGGTGAGCAGGTCAGCAGGTGAGTTTGGATGGTGTGCTGTAAAGGATGCTGCTGCAATAGTCAATTCTGGATGCGATGAAGGCGTGGATCAGGGTTTCTGCTGCAGAGAAGGAGAGTGATGGGCGGAGACGGGCTGAGTTTTTGAGGTGGAAGACAGCCGTTCTGGTGATTTGATTAATGTGTTGTTGAAAGGAGAGGTTGTTGTCAAAGATGACTCCGAGGTTGAGACTGTGTGGGGATGATGACCATGTCCAATTTGTCACAGTTCAGGTGGAGGAAGTTACATCGCATCCAGGATTTGATTTCAGTGAGGCAGTTGGTGAGTGTGGAGTGACTGGCAGTGGTGATGGATTTGGTGGACATGTAGAGTTGGATGTCATCAGCGTAACAGTGGAAGCGGAGACCATGACGGTATATGATGTTGCCACGGGGAAGCATGTAGAGGATGAAGAGGAGTGGACCAAACACCAAACCCTGGGGGATGCCTTGGGACAGAGGAGCGGTGGAGGAGGTGCAGTTGTTGATATGTATGAACTATTGTCTGTTTGTGAGATGTGATTTTAACCAGGAGAGGGCAGTGCTGGTGATGTTAACGGAGGATTCAAGGCAGGAGAGAAGAATGGAGTGGTTGATGGTGTCAAAAGCTGCAGTGAGGTCCAGGAGGATGAGGATGCTGAGGTGGCTGGAGTCTGCAGAGAGGAGGAGGTCATCAGTGACTTTAAGGAGGGCTGTTTCTGTGGTGTGTTGAGGACGGAAGCCTGATTGAAAAGGTTCAAACAGGTCGGTGGAGATGAGGTGGGTTTTAAAAAGGGGGCTTTTACCTTTATCTACCTACCTACTGGGGTTCTAGGGGAATTTCAGCTCTCAACTTATCCTTAATGAAGTTGCAGCTGTGTTTCTGAAACATCAGTTTTATCAAACATGATGATGTGATGCCAAACAATGAGAAGGAAAAATCAGCAAACCCTTTGACTACTTGTTGGTTTTGGCACTGTCTGTATTATACAATGTGGAGATCATTGGATTTTGCTGTGTTTGTGTGCTCTCTCTGCTGTCGTGTACTGAGACTTGGGGATTTTCTGGGGTGTGTTTATTCCTTAGAAGTGATGAATTTAAAAAAGAGCAGGAAACACAAGTGGACCTCCCAAGAGTATACGTTTAAGAAAGTATAAGAAGTGAAGCAGATTTGTCAGAAATCATGAAACTAAAGCAACTTCAGCTTCCTGTTTGATCAGACAGACAGAGTGGAAGGAGTGAAGTGACAGAGATGGTTTTGTCTCCATCAGGATCAAACTCAGAATGAAGATCCACCACGTTCTGTTCTTCTGCTTCATCTCAGGTGAGGACTGATGACCTGACTGTCTCTTTAACGCAGCACCACACACTGCTTTGGGACATTTTATTTGTTAATGTGGCTAAATGTTTGATGACACATGTTTTACAGTTGTTGTTGCTCCAGCTGATACAGAAATGATCATCTGTGTTCTGTGTTCATCTTTCCAACAGCTCTGTGTGGAGACACTGGGCTCGTCAGTGCAAAACTCAACATTTACACGGGAGCTGAGGGAGGAAGTGGTTCAATGTCGTGCTACCTGTCTCAGCCTAAAAACATGAAGTTCTTCTGTAAAGAAGAATGTAAAGCAGAAGATATTCTCATTAAAACAGAAGATGTCAGAGCTCAGAATGGCAGATTCAGCACTGAATATAAAGTAGAATCTTCTGGAAGAGGAGTTCTGACTGTGACCATCACAGATCTGACCAAGTCTGACGCAGGACGGTACAGGTGTGGTTTGGGCACAGATTTGGTTCCAGACTCATACTCGGACTTTGAGATCAGAGTTTCTGATGGTGAGTTTCTACTGAAAGTCTTTAAACCTGATTTATTTAGTGAATTCAGTGATGTAGGAATATTTCTTTCATCTAGATTTGAAAACAATAGAATATATTATTATATATTTTAAAAAAAGGAATCGATGATTTATAAACTTTTTAAGACATTTGTAGTTATGGACTATATTAATAAAAGATTTAATCAGATTATGGGAAGAATTGTAGTTATTTATGTTGTATGACCTTTCGGAGCAGCTGTCAGTGATGATCTGTGTTCATGTGAAGCAAGAAATACTGAGATCAGACTGCAGCATTTCACAGACAGTAACTGTTGACTGTTTCTCTTTTCGACAGAACTGCCGGGTGGAAACACTCGTTTTTTCCGTACAGATACTGAAGGAGAGAATATCACAATGGGATGCCTTGATACTGTTCAGAGTAAACAGAAGTTCCTGTGTAAGGACAAATGTGAAACAGAAGAGGACATTATCATTGAAACTGATGCCAACAGAGCTCAGAGTGGCAGACACAGCATTGAATATAAAGAAGGATCTATATTTGGACTGTATGTAACCATCACAAATGCAAGCAAATTGGACACAGGATGGTACAAGTGTGGCTACGGCAGAGCTTTGTCTCCAGATTCATCCTACCCATTCCCGATCCTCGTCATTCCTGGTGAGTGTTTATTAAAATCACATGAATATGTACCTTTTCTCCAAAAGTGATCATGAAAAACGTGTTTGCTTCCTTTGTCGTTTTATTTATTCTGCAAAAATGTTTTTTTAAATGACCTGACAACAGCAGAAATGAAAATATGAGCAGAACATGTTTATATTTAGCATGTAGAAAAACAATAAATAATTGGTTTAAAACCAAAAATAAAGTTAAAAGCATCACAAATACTAAAAACAAAAGAACAAAAAAAAAAAAATACAAAAAAGAGAACTACTGCCTGTTTGACCTGCTGATGGAGAGATGACAGGGAATTAGAAGAGGTGGACGTGAACCTTCAGCCACAATAGCAACCCAAGCAGTACATTGCAATTATCTGCAGTCATGTTCACATTCAATATGTGGAAGGTCACATTAATACTTTTTTTTAATGTTGTTGGAAAAATACCATAATATGGATTACTGTTATTTGCATGTAAATTCTCTACATATCACAGGTTTATACACAAAAGTGTCCTCTATAGTTTTATCAATTTTAGGTGATATAAAGCCGTTCCACTCTTTTTGCATTGTTTTATTTCATTTTTATTGTATTTAGATGAAGTTAGAGATACTTTCTTTGTGTTCAGTAAAACTTATACCTTCTGTCATCAACAAAAATCAAATCATCAGAATTAGCTGAACCATAAATTAACAAACATTATAAACATATGTCCAGTATGTTCGTTGTGTATGATTTATGCCTTTAATTATGATACTTACTGGTTTTCGCACCTGACTGATTATCTTGTATTCCTACATTTTGTTATATTTGTATATATTTACACTCATTCGTACATGGTGGATTTCTCTGCATCAGTATCTATTCAGTATCTTATTATTTCATTGTCTTTTCATTGTCCACAGATCCGTCCAAACCAAACCAGACTCCACCACCTTTTTCAACATCAGTCCCATCAGCCTCCACACCAACAACGCAGAGTTTAAAACTCAGTTCAGGAAGTTTCACCGCCTCGTCGTCTTTTCCTAAAACCACCAACCAGCCTTCAGCTGCAGGTACGGTTCATTAAGACTGCTGACCATCAAACTCCACCTCCATCTCACCTTGAATTTTACAACACAGGTGTTTTCTTCACAGTAGTGCAAAGAGTGAGAGGAAGTTTAATGACGTAACACTCACCAGGTTTTGTGCATCATGCAAACTACATGAGACACATTTTCTTACAACAAGGAAATAAATTGCAATCATTTTCCTTCTTTTTGGACCCTGTGTACACTTCCTATCTCTCTCTCCCCCCTTCTCTCCCTCTCTCCCTCTACATATACTGTAGAGGAGTTCAGTAAAATCTATCATTAAGAAATGGAAGGAATATGGCACATGTGTAAATCTGCCTGAGCCTCCCTCACCAGTGTTTCTATCTCCCAGGTCGCTGCCCCAACAATCCGGTGTTGTGCCCACTTCACACGGGGCACCATTATGTAGTTTGGGTTAAATTTGGCTATCAATAATAATTAATGATTATCAGGGCTAATCATTAATTATGATTAATAATAAGATCCAATTTACATAAGATCACCTTGGGGCACCACCCTTGAAGAAGAGAAAAGATAGCCAATTCACCAAATCAGTCTCAGAAAAAGTACTAAACTGTTTGTAACTCTGATTAATAATTAACTTAATAACTACAACCAAGTGAAGAATGTTTCAGCTAGTAATGGTCGAAGGATTTTGGAGTTCTTGACAGAGTAGAGGTTGGCAACATTCACTCTTGTACAGTATTAAATAGGCAGCTTGAAGGTTCAAAAGTCCTTTATTTACACAAAGATGAAAACACACTAACTAACATGTACTATATACAGGTAGGTGTGTGTGTGTGTGTGTGTGTGTGTGTGTGTGTGTGTGTGTGTGTGTGTGTGTGTGTGTATGTGTGTGTGACGTGATGCTAAGTTATGGAAGATGGTTAGTTGTATGCAAAGACCCTGAGTCTGTGTGAAACATCATTTGACTAACGTCGAATTAGCCGTCTAGGAGAGCAAACTACCAATAACCTGACCTGAGATCGCAATAACACTCAAACAGTGGACACACATACATTGAACACATATGCATTACATCAACCAGAGTTTAAAGTCATGTGCTTAGCCGTGCCATGCTATGCTGTCTAAGCCCAGTTCAGCGTTACCGGTCTTTGAAGAAAAGGTGCTGGTGGTTGCAGGAGAACGTTGGGATTCCAATGTTGAAAGCTGTTCTTGCTGTGCAAGGACTGATGAAAGTCGGCAGAGGAGGAAACGGTTCGGGAAGAAGGCATGATGGGTTCAGGGTCTGAGGGTGACGAATCCGGGGAGTAGAGCCAGTATAGGGCATCAGGCTTGCCATTTCAGGGGGCCAGGGTGGTAAGAGAGGGTATAGTTGAATCGGCTCAAGTAGAGGGACCAGCGGGCCTACCTGGAGTTCAGTCGTCTGGCAGAGCGTAGATAGGAGGGGTTCTTGTGGTCGGTCCATATAATAAGGGGCTGTTGGGAATCCTCAAGCCAGTGACACCACTCTTGGTACCATGAATTAACAAACATTATAAACATATGTCCAGTATGTTCGTTGTGTATGATTTATGCCTTTAATTATGATACTTACTGTTTTTTGCACCTGACTGATTATCTTGTATTCCTACATTTTGTTATATTTGTATATATTTACACTTATTCATTCATGGTGGATTTCTCTGCATCAGTATCTATTCAGTATCTTATTATTTCATTGTCTTTTCATTGTCCACAGATCCGTCCAAACCAAACCAGACTCCTCCACCTTTTTCAACATCAGTCCCATCAGCCTCCACACCAACAACGCAGAGTTTAAAACTCAGTTCAGAAAGTGTCATCGCCTCGTCGTCTTTCCCTAAAATCACCAACCAGCCTTCAGCTGCAGGTATGGTTCATTAAGACTGCTGACCATCAAACTCCACCTCCATCTCACCTTAAATTTTACAGCACAGGTGTTTTCTTCACAGTAGTGCAAAGAGTGAGAGGAAGTTTAATGATGCAACATGCAAACCACATGAGACACATTTTCTTACAACAAGGAAATAAATTACAATCATTTTCCTTCTTTGTGGACCCTGTGTACACTTCCTGTCTCTCTCTCTCCAGTCTGCTCCAGTGTCCCTCACCCAGGTTACATCTGGGGTCTGGTTGTTTTACTGGTGGTTGTTTTTCTGCTGATCCTCTACATATGGAAGATGAGGAGGGACTTCAGGTCAAGCTTCAGAATCTCAGAGGTGATTTTCTCCGACTCCACACGCCGTCCTTGACAGTTTCTACCACTGCACTATAAAACCGTTGGAAAGAGATTAAAATTTCACTGTAGATTAAACAGAAAATCTGGGACTGCTCAACTGTGTCTGACACAATTGGTCCTTGACTTCACACAGAAGTAGAATAAAGCAGGCGTTGATTTTGCCAACTGAAACACTGTCTTTGTAATTAGAACAGGTGAATGTGTGCTGCCCTCTGCTGGACAACAATTACATTAAATTAATCTCCTCATTTTGTTTTTTTAGTTGTGATTTGGCCTTAATGTAGCATGGAAGTTCAATTCATAATGAAGAACAATTTATTTGGAAAATAAACACACAAAGATTTGAATCGACCACAAAAAAGACATTTAAAAATGATTTATGAACATAAAGAGAACTAAAAAACCAAGACACTAACTCAGGACAACCGAAAAGACACTGAGCTAAAACACAACAGAACAAAAGCCCAGGCCCTCAGGTTAATGTAAACTTTCCATTTTCCTGTTGGATTAATTTTAAATCAATCAATCAATCATCTTTATTTGTTTAACGCCAATTCACAACAAAAGTCATTTCATGACACTTTCCAAACTGAGCAGGTTTAGACCGTACTCCTCGATTCATTTTTCCACATTTCCCCCATGAGCAAGCACCTGGCGACAGCGGCCTTTTAACAGGCAGAAATTTCGACCAGAACCGGACTCAATGGTGCCTATGAGATGCCTTTTCAAACAAGAACCATGAAAAAGTGCCTTAACTCAACATTTAATGGCAGCTGTGCTCTTTAACTCTTCACAAAAGGCTAAAACCTACAGATCCAAAAGACCAAAAGACATCATCAGAGCAGATAAACTCATTGTTCAGGCCTTTATTTACATGTTTGCTGTTGTGTAATGGGTTTTAGAAAGACAGACTTAGAGGACAACACATAAATCAGCCCCCACGATTTGTCTATCACACATTATCTGGTCTGTTGCAATGAATACTGCTGTACAACAGCTGTGATGTCATTTCCGGTCACCTTGGTAAAGTTGTCGATCTTATTTTCAGATTCCTTTCACCTGTAAGGATTTGGCTCCAGCCTCCACATGTGAAGACTCCGCCGTCAAAACCTGCAGTGATTAGGAGCAAACCTGCAGTATTAAGGAGCAAACCTGCACCGCTCACACATACAGCACTCAGATTATCTGTAGATTATGGATCTGTATTTGTTACTAACATGTCACTAATGTGTTGATCTGTTACTTCAATAAAAGTACTAATACCACACTGTAAATATACTCTGTTAAAAGCCCTGCAATTAAACTGTTACTGCAGTAAAAGTATGTAAGAATAATCAGGAAAAATGTGCTTAAAGTATGAAAAGTAAAAGTACTCAGTGTAGTAAAATGTTTCATTCTGGATTAATCTGCTGATTATTGTTGTTGATTAATCATTCATAAAAGTGAGAAATGTGGTGACAGTGAGCCAGAGCCCAAAGTGACACCTTCATACTGTTTGTTTTGACCAACAAACAGTCTAAACCTCAACATTATTACAAATACATCAAAATTAATACAATTGTTTAAAGGAAAAGCATCAAATCGTCACATTTGTGAAGTTGGAGCCATGAAATGTTTTTACATGAAAAAGGACCAGAGTGATGTAGTGTAATATAACCATAAGTAAGTAGTTAGTGGTTAATGACAACTGGTAATAAGTACTGAGATGTTAAAGAAGCTAATCAAAATGTGAAGGAATCATAAATGAATGGTTAAAACATGTATTACTCTGCACTAGTTGATTGAACGTGCACCTGTTGATCGGATTGATGATTAAACCACTGTATTGTGTTAACTTGGAGTGAAATGTAACCACAAATGTAAGAGTGAAATCATGTAACCAAATATACCACACTTTTATTATTTTAAAAAAATGCAGTACGAAGAATGATCAAAGCTAATGGGATATATTCAGAGGGAAACTTGTTTTTAAAAAAAGCTCAGGCCAGAGTCACTAAGAGCTAATGGTGTGTTCTGAGGAAAGTACCTGTTTTTTTAAATAACCAAACTCAGAGAGTAGAAGCTACTGGTGTCAGGAACGGCAGGGCACAGACAGGTGCATCGGAAAAATACCCGTCAGCAGAAGTGAGGAAGAGTAAGGATTGGTTGAGACCAAGGGGCCATGGGAGGACACTCCCAGTTTTTAGGCTTAAAACAAGACATCAAATGTATTAGATCAGATCAGTTGTTCATGGACGTTGTCTGTGTATGATCTCAGCTCTCACTGCCGGCAATAAAAGCTTTACTGCACTCAGCTTTGAGGACTTCTGGTGATTTTTGACTCCTGCTTTTTGGAAAACCTTCTGAACAGCCAAGACTGAAGAAAAGTCGTTATACGACAGTGATTGTAAAGATGGTTCCCGGCTTATTTTCTATCAGTTGACTTACTGATTCATCAATTGTTTGATTAATAAAGTGGTGGATGTAACATAACTCTATAACATACTGTACGTTTGTATTTCTGTGAAAAAATGAGACTTTAAATAAATCATGATGTCAAGGAAATACAGAGCAGTTCACAAGTTTAAGTTTCATTCTGATGCTCAAACATTCTCGTGTCTCTTTCTCTTTTTCTCTGTCAGTCTCAGGAGGAAAGTGAAATGCAGGGTGGAAGTAACTAATTATATCCAGAGGTGGTAAAAGTACACAGTATCTGTACTCCAGTAGAAGTTCAAATACTTGGTAAAAGTAGAAGTACTGATTCAATTTGTTTACTCCAGTAAAAGTAATCGAGTACAGGCTCTGACATGTACTCAGAGTATCAGAGTAAAAAGTCTCCCTCTGAAGGACATTTGTGGTCAAAGCTAACTGAAGCTCACGTCATATTAATATAATTCAAAGACTATTAAAGTTAAAGGTAGAATCAGTAGGATTTGTCCCAGCTGTTCCTGAATGCACCACAAAGATAGTTGATTGTTGAGTCTCATTCCCAGGACGTCAAATAGCCACATGTTGGGTTGGTAAAGCGTCCCGAGCAGCAAGAAAGAGAGAAAATAAGAAACTCTCTGCAGATACGAGACACTAACACGCCTTTTCTCCCCATTCCAGCCTCCGTCTCTGTCTGCTTACGTCTTCTTACATCTTTGTTTCGTCTCGCTGCGTCTGCCGTGCGTGATGTGCTCTGATAGGTTGAAATCAGTCTTGTGATGTTGGGAAGGCGGCGGCCTCTCCTTTTTCGTCATACAACTCACAACTTACTGATAGCACGGGTTTCCCTATTTCATAATCCAAAAGGGGCTTTTACCTTTATCTACCTACCTACTGGGGTTCTCGGGGAATTTCGGCTCTCAACTTATCCTTAATGAAGTTACAGCTATGACTCTGAAACATCAGTTTTATCAAACATGATGATGTGATGCCAAACAATGAGAAGGAAAAATCAGCAAACCCTTTTATTATTACACACCGTGGAGATCATTGGATTTTGCTGTGTTTGTGTGCTCTCTCTGCTGTCGTGTACTGAGACTTGGGGATTTTCTGGGGTGTGTTTATTCCTGAGAAGTGATGAATTTAAAAAAGAGCAGGAAACACCCAGTGGACCTCCCAAGAGTATAAGTTTAAGAAAGTATAAGAAGTGAAGCAGATTTGACAGAAATCATGAAACTAAAGCAACTTCAGCTTCCTGTTTGATCAGACAGACAGAGTGGAAGGAGTGAAGTGACAGAGACGGTTTTGTCTCCATCAGGATCAAACTCAGAATGAAGATCCACCACGTTCTGTTCTTCTGCTTCATCTCAGGTGAGGACTGATGACCTGACTGTCTCTTTAACGCAGCACCACACACTGCTTTGGGACATTTTATTTGTTAATGTAGCTAAATGTTTGATGACACATGTTTTACAGTTGTTGTTGCTCCAGCTGATACAGAAATGATCATCTGTGTTCTGTGTTCATCTTTCCAACAGCTCTGTGTGGAGACACTGGGCTCGTCAGTGCAAAACTCAACATTTACACAGGAGCTGAGGGAGGAAATGGTTCAATTACATGCTACCTGTCTCCTAAAAACATGAAGTTCTTCTGTAAAGAAGAATGTAAAGCAGAAGATATTCTCATTAAAACAGAAGATGTCAGAGCTCAGAATGGCAGATTCAGCACTGAATATAAAGGAGAATCTTCTGGAAGAGGAGTTCTGACTGTGACCATCACAGATCTGACCAAGTCTGACGCAGGACGGTACAGGTGTGGTTTGGGCACAGATTTGGTTCCAGACTCATACTGGGACTTTGAGATCAGAGTTTCTGATGGTGAGTTTCTACTGAAAGTCTTTAAACCTGATTTATTTAGTGAATTCAATGATGTAGGAATATTTCTTTTATCTAGATATGAAAACAATAGAATATAATATTATATATTTAAAAAAAAGGAATCGATGATTTATAAACTTTTTAAGGCATTTGTAGTTCTGGACTATATTAATAAAAGTTTTAATCAGATTATGGGAAGAATTGTAGTTATTTATGTTGTATGAACTTTCGGAGCAGCTCTCAGTGATGATCTGTGTTCATGTGAAGCAGGAAATACTAAGATCAGACTGCAGCATTTCACGGACAGTAACTGTGGTGTATTCCAATAACGAGGCAGCTGCACACGTTCAGTAACTTTACTAGCAGTTCGGGGCAAAACAGTACAACACAGGTAGCACATGTGTATTCGCAGAACCCTTACTGAGCATGCGCAGACAACTACTCAAAGTACGGCAAGCCTACCAGGTCAATCAGTAACAACGAATACGGCATTGCTGTAATATATCACATTTCCTCCCCCTTTAGCTCAAAACTAACTCAAAATATTCTAACATCCCAAAACAGTGTTTATCACTATAGTGCATAAGCAAACACTATCATCACTGTAACTGTTAACAATAAAAAATAGACATGTTCACTTAACCATACTGAATGCTCTTAATGTGTTACTCAATTATAAACTTTTAATAAACTCAAATTCAGCAATCAGTTTCTCAACAGTCCTCAGAACTTCTAATCTCCATGATCAGTTCTGGTAACGCTGTGGCAAGCGTGTGGCACGTTGTGAGCGCCTCAAAGTCACTGTAGCTGGGTCAGGTGGTTCAGGGAGCCTGGGCAGCTCAGATGCTGGGGTCTCAGGTACCAGGAGCTCCGTTCCTGAACAAGCCTCTGCCTGCCCAGCCAACTCGACGGCCTCCTCCTCAGGTGCTGACTCCGGAGTGTCTGGAGAGAAGCGAGGTCGAAGCTGATCCCCATGACGTCTGTACATGTGGTCAGTTTTTTCACCTAGCACCTTGTATGAGACAGGGCCAGTCTGCTGCTTTACTACTCCTGGAATCCACCTTGGACTTTCTCCTGCAGTATTGCGCAGATAAACCTGTTCATCCACGTCAAACTGCCTCTCTGCAGCTTTGTTGTCGTGTCGTTCCTTCTGTCGATACTGCTTCCTTCTCACCGTTTCTGTGATGCTTGGTTTCAGGAAGTCCAATCTGGTTCGCACGTGTCTCTTTAAAAACAAGTCAGCTGGTGACTCGCCAGTCGTGCTGTTAGGAGTTGTGCGATACCGAAGCAGGAAGTGTGAGATTTTATCATCAATGCTCAGGTCTTCCTTTGCCAGCTTTTTCATGCCTGCCTTGAAGGTTGCAACATACCTCTCAGCTAGGCCGTTGGTAGCTGGGTGTCTCGGAGCACCAGTAGTGTGGAGGATTCCATTTCTCTTCATGAACTGCTGGAACTCGTCTGATGTGAAGGTTGTTGCATTGTCAGTGACTATTTGTTCCGGAACTCCATATGACGCAAACAGCCTCTTTAGCCTGGTAATGGTCGCTGCAGAAGTTATTTGTGTCATTTTGTAAACTTCCAACCATTTTGAGTACGCGTCGACCACGATCATGAACATGTTACCCATGAACGGGCCCGCAAAGTCAATGTGAAGTCTTTTCCAAACACCCCCAGGGAACTCCCATGGGTGTAGTGGGACCTGGCGTGGCATGTGTTGATCCAGCTGACAAGTCTCACACTCTTTGCAGACTTTTTCGATGTCGATGTCGATTTTAGGCCACCAGACATATTGCCGTGCGACTGTCTTCATCTTCACGATGCCTGGGTGACCGGCATGGATCTCTTTTAGCACTGCTGATCTCAGTTTTGCAGGTGCAATCACTCTTGTCCCCCACAGGACGCATCCCTGCTCCACAGACAATTCATCTTTCTTTTTGTGAAACACTTTCAGTTCCTCTGGTATTTCCTTCGGCCATCCTTCCATGATGTACCTGTGCAGCTTTGAAAGCTCTGGGTCGTTTCTTGTTGACTTGGCGATCCGTCTTGCACTCAGTGGTGCCCCCTCCAGGTGCTCACACCAGTGCATCAATGTATGCGGACACTGTCTCTGTTCCGGCATCCTTGGTCTCAGGCAGTGGAACACGTGATAATCCATCTGCTTTGGCATGCTTTTCAGACTGACGGTACAGTATGTGGTAATCATATGCAGATAATATGATGGCCCACCTCTGGATACGTGCTGCCGCCATTGTTGGAAGTCCCTTATGCTCACCGAACAGTGTTAGCAGAGGTCTGTGGTCTGTAATTAGGTTAAACTGCCGTCCCCACAGGTATTGGTGGAACTTTTTCACACCAAACACCAAGCTCAGAGCCTCCTTCTCGATTTGTGAATATTTCTTCTCTGCTGGGGAGAGAGACCGTGAAGCATAGGCCACTGGATGCTCTTTTCCATCTGGCGTTGTGTGCTGAATTACCGCTCCGATCCCATAAGCAGAAGCATCACATGCGAGAGTTAGCGGCAGGTGAGGATCGTAGTGCATTAACACTTTGTCACTTGTCAAAAGTTGTTTACACTTGTTGAAGGAATCTTGTTCAGCTTTGCTCCATCTCCAGGTGGTTTCATCTTTTAGCAGGCTGTAGAGCGGTGCAAGCACTGTGCTCTGCTGCGGCACAAAACGTCCATAATAGTTTACCAGCCCTAGGAAAGCTCTTAACTCTTTGATGCTTGTGGGTGCTGGTGCATCATGTATGGCTCTCACCTTGTCTTGGGACGGGTACACCCCTTTTTCATCCAGCACATGACCCAGATATTCAATCTGAGTCTTGCCGAACTCACACTTGGACTCTTTCACCCTCAACCCGTTCTCCTGGAGACGCTGTAGGACTCTGTCCAAGTTCATGAGGTGCTCTGCTTCGTCTCTGCCCATTATAAGGAGGTCATCCAGATAAACCACCACGTTGAGGTCCTTCATCAGGTTCTCCATAATTCTCTGGAAGATACTGACAGCAGAGTTTACACCAAAGCAGAGGCGGTTGTAAACAAACAGTCCTTTGTGAGTGTTTACAGTTGTATATTTCTTGGAGTCTTCATCAAGTAGTACCTGTTGATATGCTGAAGCCAGGTCTATTTTTGAGAACAACTTCCCACCACTAAGTGTTGCCAGCACCTCCTCAATGCGTGGTAGGGGGTATATCTCGGTGTTTGTAGCCTGGTTCACAGTAACCTTGTAGTCACCGCATAAACGGAGTGTGCTGTCCCGCTTGGTTACCGGGACTACTGGGGCAGCCCACTCACTGTGCTTTACAGGGGAGATGATGCCATCTTTCTCCAGCCTTTCCAGTTCTTTTTCCACTTTTTCTTTCATTGCAAAAGGCAGGGGGCATGCTTTGTGGAATTTTGGGGTTGCCTCAGGCTTGACAGAGATTGTTGCCTTGATGTCCTTTAATGTCCCGAGCTCATCTCTGAAAACTTCACTGTATTTTGCAATCACCTCAGGAATAGACTTGGGCGGCTGTGTATGTCCACTGACAGTTTTAATCATTCTCCAATTGAGTTTTATTTGTTCAAGCCAGTTTCTCCCACACAGTGAAGGACCCTTCCCTTTTACAACTATCAGTGGCAAGTCAGCAGTCTGATCTTCATATGTCACTTTAGCCATGAACTGTCCTCTCACTGGGATGGGCTGACCTGTGTAGGTTTTTAGCTTGACACTCGCGCCCTCTAGCGGTATGTGTGAGAATGATCTTTCGTACACAGTCTCTGAGATAATGCTGACAGCGGCTCCCGTGTCTATTTCCATCAGTACATTAACCGCATTTACTTCAAAGTCAACGCTGAATGGCCGCCTGTCTGTGTCACCTGCACAAAGCACTGGGAACATATCCACTTCTGCCCCTTCTGCATGGACATAGCCTGTGGTGACTTTTTGTGTGCGCCTCTTCTGCGCTCCTCTCTTCTCATGCGTGGGACCGCCGGCCCTACACGCTTTTTGGATATGCCCCACTTTATTACACTTATGGCATCTACTGTCCTTAAAGTAGCAGTCACTGGCGCTATGATTTTTGCCTTTGCATCTATAGCACTCTTTTTGTGCTGAAGGTGAGTGTCTCTGTTTCCCATTTACCTTGTTAACAGAAACGGTAGCGCTGTCTCCCTTCCTCAGCTGCTGCACATCTCGTTGAGCTGTTTCCATGTTCATTGCGAGTTCCAGGGCTTTTGCAAAAGTAAGTCCGTCCTCTGAGAGCAATTTCCGCTGGCACGCTTCATTATTAATCCCGCTGACGAAACCGTCTCGTAGGGATTCATCCAACCGGTCTCCAAAGTCACATTTTGCGGCTAACTGTTGTAGCTCCGCCGCGAACTGAGAAGCCGACTCATTACTTTTCTGGACACACCTACGAAACCTGAAGCGCTCCGCGATGACCAACGGTTTAGGCTCGTAATATCCCCGCAGAACGGCCACAATCTGCTGAAAACTTTTATCCTTTGGCTTTTCTGGCTGGACCAGATTGCGCAAAAGTCCGTAGGCAGAAGCCCCCATTGTGCTCAACAGAGTCGCCACTTGTTTGTCGTCTGCAACATCGTGTGCTTCGAAAAAGAGCTCCATGCGCTCCACGTAGGCAGACCATGGCTCAATTTCAGGCTTAAACTCGTCCGGTCTTGCAAAGGTCGCCATTTACCTCGTCCAGTTTATCTCGTCGCCAATTATGTGGTGTATTCCAATAACGAGGCAGCTGCACACGTTCAGTAACTTTACTAGCAGTTCGGGGCAAAACAGTACAACACAGGTAGCACATGTGTATTCGCAGAACCCTTACTGAGCATGCGCAGACAACTACTCAAAGTACGGCAAGCCTACCAGGTCAATCAGTAACAACGAATACGGCATTGCTGTAATATATCACAGTAACTGTTGACTGTTTCTCTTTTCAACAGAACTGCCGGGTGGAAACACTCGTTTTTTCCGTACAGATACTGAAGGAGAGAATATCACAATGGGATGCCTCGATACTGTTCAGAGTAAACAGAAGTTCCTGTGTAAGGACAAATGTGAAACAGAAGAGGACATTATCATTGAAACTGATGCCAACAGAGCTCAGAGTGGCAGACACAGCATTGAATATAAAGAAGGATCTACATTTGGACTGCATGTAACCATCACAAATGCAAGCAAATTGGACACAGGATGGTACAAGTGTGGCTAC
This sequence comes from Pagrus major, assembly GCF_040436345.1. Taxonomy (NCBI): domain Eukaryota; kingdom Metazoa; phylum Chordata; class Actinopteri; order Spariformes; family Sparidae; genus Pagrus; species Pagrus major. Next base: position 2,092,058 of record NC_133221.1, read on the forward strand.
GGCAGAGCTTTGTCTCCAGATTCATCCAAGACATTGCTGATCCTCGTCATTCCTGGTGAGTGTTTATTAAAATCACATGAATATGTACCTTTTCTCCAAAAGTGATCATGAAAAATGTGTTTGCTTCCTTTGTCATTTTATTTATTCTGCAAAATTGTTTTTTTAAATGACCTGACAACAGCAGAAATGAAAATATGAGCAGAACATGTTTATATTTAGCATGTAGAAAAACAATAAATAATTGGTTTAAAACCAAAAATAAAGTTAAAAGCATCACAAATACTTAAAAAGATCAAGAGCCATAGACACCATCTCATGTATCATGTGTGAATCCAGCTGTTGTGAGTGATGGAGAGCCTACTTTCTGAGTGGTTGAGTCCGCGGCGGCGGATTCCCTCGGGTGATTTGCGGCTCTAGCTGGCAGTCCTGGTCCAATGGCCGAGGGTCAGCTCGTCCGGTATCAGCCGGTGGGACACCTCAGTCCGATGTCTTAGGAAGAGGGCAGCTGGTCCCGTACCGATCCGGTGCAGATCTTGGCTCAATGCCCAGCGGGATGGTACCGCTAGCGAGCGCTGGGGGCTTGTCAAAGAGTCTGTCTTTCGTTGGAAACCGCTTGCATGGTTTCAGACACAGCAAGTTGCTGTAGTGTCGTGATGATGATTGTGATAAAGATGTTCTTCTTCGTTGCTTCGAGTGGTTCTCAGGCTCTGACTTTGTAAACTAAATCTAACTTCTTGAATAAAATAACTGAGGATGATACGTTGATCAGGCGGATCTTCCGTTGTTAGTTAATGCAAGATAATCTAAATTAAGTTCACTTCTTCCAAAGCAGGTTACGATACTTAACTGTATAAAACAAATTAAAACAGAACTTCGTTCTGGTACAAACTTAATAAAAGAAGCTAATCAATACTTATATAAAAGTGAGAAAAATTAACGCGTGAGCACTTCTACTGAGATCGCTGTCTTGGAGCGTGTTTCAAAGAGTGGAAAAATTAAAGACGAGAGTTTCAGAAGTAAGTTACAAGAGTAAGAGTGAAAAACTAAGTTACACTAACAAAAACTAAACTGACTACAAAACTCAAAACAGAAGAAAACTGACTCGAGAGAAGCGATGTCTCCCTGTTTTATTATCTCCAAATGGCGGGCGTGCCGTGGGCTGGACTTGCCGGCTTTTGTCTCCAAGCAGATGGTGTGAAAATTCACAGGAACTCACTAAACTAAACTATAGTTTTAAACGTTTTAAAACCGTGCTTCACCTTTTCACAGAATCTCACCATGGCTTAATAGATGTACTTTGTCTATCATGAAAAAGGATTATGACATGATTAAAATCACTTAACATTCCAAAGGAATTAAAACTTGATTAAAACGTAAAAGGAAACACACTTGAATATACAGGAGGTAGAACTGGTAGAATTGATCGCTTATACATATTTCTCCTAGTTCTAGCTTAATACTTGTTAAAATAAAGACATATCAGAGACATTTACTGGTTATAACCAATAACATATTAAACAGAATATTTCTTAAACAGCTCGTCCAACTGTACCAGGACTCACCATCAGGAGGTGCTGTGGTTCCACCGAACACAGGACAGATTAAACATTAAAACTTGATCTCAGTCAATCTTAATCGTAGAGAAACGGGAAAAAGATCAGTTTTATGAACTTCTTTTACTGTTTCTTAATTTGTTAGAATTAAGAGGGTGAGATACTGACTTAATGGCTAATTAGAAATGGTCTGAAATCTGGAAGAATACAGAGGCCATTTGAATGGAATGTCCCACAGATAGTGAGACCAGATGTGTCGTAAATAACAAAAGACAGAGTAAGAGCATAGAACAACAAGTCAGAAGGTGTCTGGTGTCCTTTCACTCTGGAGAGTATGTTTGTGGATCAGAAGTCAGAGAGACAGAGAGGGTGAGAGAGAGAGAGGCATCAGACGTGTTACTTAATTTGCAAATGTAAAGACTCTGTATTGACACCTTCTGATGACCAGTTAGTTCGTCACTCCTGATGACCAGAGGGAAGGTGACTCCATGCTCACTCAGACTGACCTGTCAGGGAAGACTTTATCTGTTTGGAGGGGAAAGACAGTTCAACATAGGAGTTTAGGTTGTAAATTAATTAAAAGTGTCCTCATCTGAAGTCTTTATGGTCCAGGAAAACACTGTCCTCTCTGCCAGAAGATAAGGTGGCAGACTTTAGGGCGCCTTATTCCTGTGAATAGTCTTCATCCAGATGAAAAGAGTTAACAAGAAAAACAGGGCCTCAATGTAATGCAGAGGCGATGGACATGTGTTCCTACACAGGTCGCTGCCCCAACCATCCGGTGTTGTGCCCACTTCACACGGGGCACCATTATGTAGTGCTTCATGCAACGGTAATAGGGAGTTTTGGGTTAAATTTGGCTATCAATAATAATTAATGATTATCAGGGATAATCATTAATTATGATTAATAATAAGATCCAATTTACATAAGATCACCTTGCGGCACCACCCTTGAAGAAGAGAAAAGATAGCCAATTCACTAACGTCGAATTAGCCGTCTAGGAGAGCAAACTACCAATAACCTGACCTGAGATCGCAATAACACTCAAACAGTGGACATACATAAATTGAAGATATATGCATTACATCAACCAGAGTTTAAAGTCATGTGCTTAGCCATGCTATGCTATGCTATCTAAGCCCAGTTCAATGTTACCAGTCTTTGAAGAAAAGGTGCTGGTGGTTGCAGGAGAACGTTGGGATTCCAATGTTGAAAGCTGTTCTTGCTGTGCAAGGACTGATGAAAGTCGGCAGAGGAGGAAACAGTTCGGGAAGAAGGCATGATGGGTTCAGGGTCTGAGGGTGACGAATCCGGGGAGTAGAGCCAGTATAGGGCATCAGGCTTGCCATTTCAGGGGGCCAGGGTGGTAAGAGAGGGTATAGTTGAATCGGCTCAAGTAGAGGGACTAGCGGGCCTACCTGGATTGAATTGGCATGGGCCACTCCTTCAGCCTCTGTTTGAGCTGATAAAACCTCCTCAGCATTATCACTCACATAGAGATATTACATTCTGCATTGTTCTTTATATTTTCCTCTATTTCAGGAGTGCTCTGCATCACATTTATATATTCACATGTTTTGTTCCCTAAGATGGCGTCGCCCTGTTGGCCTGCTGTCCTTTCTGACTTTCTCCTCCTCTTTCTTCTGTTGTAAAGGCTCTGGCTTTTCTAAAACTGATAGTAAAGTTTGTGCTGAGCGTCGACTCTTAACGAGTCACAGTTGTGCCTCAGTCAGGCCTGCAGAGTGGCACGACTACACTCTTTAATCCTGCACATATGTACGTGCACAGCTTCCTACACAATGCTCAGGTCATGTCATGTTTATCTGTTTCCTACCTCTTCACACTGTTTCTTGTTCTGCTGAGTTTTCCCTCGGGGGATCAACAAAGTCTGATTTTATTTGAATTTGTTCTGTTTGTGTATAAAATTAGAAAGGTCCAACATGATTTACCTCCTTCAACATTTGTTCCAACACGGCAGGGTCGTTGAGATCCAGAGAGGAGTCCTTTCTCTCCAGACGCACTTTGATCACTTGCCTTGTAGTCGTAGGGACTGTGAAAAAATATGTTCATATAAATATTGACTCATCAGTCTGAACAATGACAGGGAACATGTGGCTCTGTCCTCCATCTGTGGCATCTGTTTGCTAACTTTACAGATACTTTCATGTCAATGATAAACATCAGGAGTGTTTACATTTTATTTTCTGCACATAACTTTATGTTTTGTGTTGTTTCTGTTACATTATCATTGAGGACATTTGATGCTAAATTATACCAAAATCTGAAAATAAATACAAGTTGAATCAAAAGTTAACACTGGTAGGCTGTAGCAAACGAACGGTCTCTTCCGGCCACAGGGAACGTCCCTCCATTTTCCATCTCTGCCCAAGTCTGCTTCCACACAATCCTCCATGTTACCATGGTTATCAGGTTGACCTTGATCCCAATACCTAAATGAGGAGTTACGTCCATCCGACCACTTCCAGGAGTCTCTGAAAAGGCCGATCCAGAAGTGTTCTTCTCTGGGTACCAACTCCTTTATGGAGGACAGGCACTGCCACAATCAAAAACAAATAAATTAATAAATAAATGGCTCAATAAATAAATTATTATCCCATTAAATGCACCAAAAATAATATTAAAATTAAACGTAGGCATTAATTACTTTATTAAATCTGACATTTGCTTTTGTAGTCTTAAACAGTCTTGTATTTTTAAATGTCTTTATTTGTATTTTCAGTCTTTATTACTGTATTTCCACAAACTTGTTACCTCCACCGAGAGTTATGTTTTTAAATAACCTGTTCGTTGGTTGGTCTGTTGGTTTGTCAGCAGGATTACACAAAAACTACAGAACTGATTTCCACCAAACTTGGATGGAGGACGGGTCTCTGCTCAGAATAGACCCCAGTAACTTTAATTTATCTTTAAATTCATTGAATTTCTCAGCGAATAACGAATCAATCAGGAGCATTTTGTTGGCTGGTACCTCTGAGTGAGCACAATCTGATGTGAATAAAAGGGACTGTCGGGCTTTGGCGGAGGTCCTCTGGAAACTCTGCAATAAAAGGTAATATTTTGTTAGGTTTAAAAACAGATGTCTTACATAAAGACTGCATAAAGAAAATATATGGCCGAGGTTCATCTTTCCTCTTTATTTTGATGGTGTCAACTGTACATCCACAGATGAACAGTGTATTAATTGTAGCTTTAGTTTTTACTCACTAATAATAGGGATACATGACATTAATTATATTATTTAGAATATTTCTTTACTTTGCAGTCTGTCTGCATGCACAAACACTGCTGGTAACATTTGTGAACACAGACCACACTACAGTTTAATACATCAAAATTAATATCAAAACACCCCTCAGCCTTACTTATATGACTGGGCAGGGTCCAGTTAACTCACTTCTAGCATAACTGTAGGTATTTCACAGACTTAGATGGACAAATATTAAAATGACGTGCAAAACAGCTGATAATAACAAACGAGTGACGTTAGCATAACGTTACAACAGCTGTTTAGCTACAACACTGCAACTTTACCTGCAAACAAAATAGCATTGTTAGCATTGGCTATGTTCTGAAGTTAACAGCTAACTACGTTCCTGGCAGGTCAACAGATTTAAACAGTGTTAGGTTGGAGACGTTTGGTGGATAAGGTGAACAAAAAACAAGTTTGACTTACCGGTACTTCATGACGACTGCAGTCCAGCTGCTCAGTCTCCGTCTCAACACGGTGTGTTTACTTTGAAAATCCCGGTGATTATCTCTCTCAGTTGTGGGAAAGTGGCGGAAATATCACTGTATAACAGTTATGAATTATCTAAATTATTTAGGCTTTTTGTTGTTAGGTTGTATCTATTTCATTTCGCTCTCCTTAAACTGACAGCTGCGGCCAACACGCTTCAAAACGCACAACTTTTACTTTGAAGGCCGTTTCCACCACTCGACTTCCTTTTTCAATGTTCATTGTACAAGTTGGATAAAGAAACAAGCTGCGTTACACGTCTTACACAATGAAATAGGAAATACCCCCAAAATGTGATGTTTCATTATACAACGTAAACAATGCAGATTCATTATACTTCATGCACGGACCCGTTTTAGGTCACTTCCGTTGTGGCTTTTGTATTTGTGTTGTGGCTTTTGTATTCGTGTTGTGGCTTTTGTATTCGTGTTGTGGCTTTTGTATTCGTGTTGTGGCTTTTGTATTCGTGTTGTGACTTTTGTATTCGTGTTGTGACTTTTGTATTTGTGTTGTGGCTTTTGTATTCGTGTTGTGACTTTTGTATTTGTGTTGTGACTTTTGTATTTGTGTTGTGACTTTTGTATTCGTGTTGTGGCTTTTGTATTTGTGTTGTGACTTTTGTATTCGTGTTGTGGCTTTTGTATTCGTGTTGTGGCTTTTGTATTCGTGTTGTGACTTTTGTATTTGTGTTGTGGCTTTTGTATTTGGCCTGACACCTCTGGGCCACCGTAGAAACGAGAGGAGAGTTACTTTTCAAAATAAAACAGGAAATTCACGAGACAGAAAACCCCAGGACAAGACCCCCCTCACTGTGGTGTGACAGTGAGCTGTTTGTTCAGAACTTTTCTTTATCTTTGTAGGTATTAAAGAAGGTTAATGAGGCTTAATTAGTAACCAGAAGAAAGATATTTTCTGCACGACTCGACGAGCGCTTATTTGCCGATCAGGCTCCTCAGTCTCTTACTGTTTACACTGTGCTGAATAGGTTGTTAAGTCAAGAACCAGGAGCCTTTGTTCAAAAACATCCCAGCAGGAAGTTCACGAGCATTACATAAACATCGTGTAAAGTCACTAAAATACGCCCAGCTGCAGCAGTGAAGGGATGAACACATACATGCATCAATAATTACAGTCCAGTAACATAATACAGTGTGAATTATTCTGAAATGGATCATTCTGCATAATAATTGTATTTACTTGTGGGACTGTTCAAACTCAGCGTCCGGCTAGTTCGTCAAACAATACAAACACAGCTGAGCAAACATGACGATGCACTTACATTGAGGCGTTTGCCTGTCTTTCACCGTTAGAAAGCTCAGATTCTCATGATTCTATTCGTGCAAACCATTTCAACATAAGACCACATCAGGACGGTACAACAAACAAACAAACAAACAAACAAACAAACTAGCATGTACACAGTTTTGTCAACTCATCAATAAAGTGTCTGTGTGTTTCAGAAGTGCATCAAACTCCAACAAAACTGTTTTCTCTTATTCTAAAATGTCCACTGGATCCATTTCAGTAACATATTCAGTCCAACACAGAATTTCATCATTAAATGTTGACAAAACAGCAAAAAACTGAGATCACGGATGCTTTTATCTGTAAAAAGAGACTCCTCATTTCACAGCAGACTCCATCATCCCTCTACACCAGAGATCCTGAGCTGGCCGCCGTTTGATTGACAGCTCATTCGAGCAGATAGGAGCTTCTGTGCCCGCCCTAGAGCCGATTACAGCCAATGAGTGAATGTGTAGACCAGTGACCCACTCTCTCGTCTTCCTCCTCTCTCCTGAGCCACTTACACACCAGCCTCCGGATGATTGGCGCATCATGTAGCCAATGAGATTTCAGATCCAGTAATAATATAGTTTATATCAGCTTTGACAGCCCTAAACTAGCTGTATGTGCTCTTTGAATAGTCTGTTTTTCCACCTCAGCTCTTGTCTTTGACTATTTCATCAGCACAAAGTTAGTGTAAATAAGGAAATACAGAACAGGAATGAGTTGCTGCTTCTGTTAGTCTCAGACAGTTGGGTTGGGTTAGTAAGTGCAAATATTTTGAGGAAACAAGATATCCAGAATAGACGACAATTTGTCACTTAGAGTTCAGCAGTGTGATGGGGGGGGAAAAGCTGTTATAGAGCCTTGTGGTCCTGCACCGAATCTTGCAGAACCTCTTTCCAGAGGCCAGCAAGGAAAACAGTCCATGGTGAGGGTGGGAGGAGTCTGTGATAATATTCCCAGCTCAGGACATGCAGCACTTGGGAGCAATGTCCTGAATGGAGGGGAGAGAAGTCCCAATGATCTTCTCCGCTGTCCTCATCACTCTCCTCACATTCCTCTAGTCAGAGGCTTTGCAGCTTCCACACCACATGGAGATGCAGCTGGTCAGGATGCTCTCTATGGTGCTCCTGTAGAAGGTAGTGAGGATGGGCGGGGGCAGGAGGACTCTCTTCATCCTTCGCAGGAAGTGCAGACGCTGCTGTGCCTTCTTGACCAGTGTTGCAGTGTTCACAGACCAGGTGAGGTTGTCTGTGATGTGCACCCCCAGGAACTTGGTGCTGCTGACCACCTCCACAGCCGAGTTGTTGATGAGAAGTGGAGCGTGGCTGGGCTGCTTCTTCCTGAAGACGACAATTATCTCTTTGGTTTTGTCCACGTTCAGGATCAAGTTGTTTTTGCTACACCAGCCCACCAGCTGCTCCACCTCCTCCCTGTAAGCCAGGTCGTGGTCATCCCTGATGAGGCCCACCACTGTTGTGTCGTCCGCAAACTTCACAATGTGGTTGGTGGTAGCCCTTGGGACGCAGTCGTGAGTCATCGGGGGAGTGAACAGCAGGGGGCTCAGGACACAGCCTTGAGGGGAGCCTGTGTTGAGGGTGATGACACTGGAGGTATTCTGACCGACCCGCACTGACTGTGGTCTCTCAGTGAGGAAGTCCAGCAGCCAGTTGCACAGGGGGGTGCTGAAGCCCAGGGGTTCCAGTTTGTCTACCAGATGCTGTGGAATGATGGTATTAAACGCTGAACTGAAGTCCAGGAACAGCATCCGAACATGAGTGTTTTTCTCCTCCAGGTGTGCAAGGCTCAAGTGAAGAGCGGTGGAGATGGCATCCTCAGTGGAGCGGTTTGGCCGCTAGGCAAACTGGAAGGGGTCAAATGTGGCAGGGAGACTGGAGGTGATGTGCTCCTTTACCAGCCTTCGAAGCAGTGCGATGGGCCGGTAGTCATTGAGTGATGAGATTTGAGGTTTCTTTGGCACTGGGATGATGGAGGCAGTTTTGAAACATAATGGGACTTTGGCTTGATCCAGTGAGGTGTTAAAAATGTCTGTTAGGACACAAGCCAGCTGATCTGCACATTCCCTGAGCACCCGCCCAGGTAAGTTGTTACTGGGACGTCCCAGAGAACCACTGGTGTAATATATAACTATGTATTGTATTGTATTTCGGGTTGTCATGTGTCTTTAGACAAAAATCTTCATCTGAATAACAATTAAATGTACTGCAGTAAAAGTCTGATATTACAGTGAAATGTAATGGAGTATAAATATAAAGTTACATAAACAGAAATACTCCAAATTGTCCTTAAAGTGTCATCAGACACCCCCAACCCTGTCACTAGTTTAAGTACAGTACTTAAGTAAATGACTTTGTTACATTCCACAGCTGATTTTACTGACAGAGACAACGACACACCTGAATACACTGAAATGCAACGTGACAAAGTCCAGATGATTCATAGAAGTCATGTTTCACCCAAATGTCACCAGTATGCATGTCTGTCACTACAGGGCTGAGTGCTGTCTCATCACATGTCCCTCGTCAGCACCATTTTGTTTCTGACCTGAAGACCATGACTGAAGCTCAGAGGTACTGCAGAGAGAAATACACTGACCTGGCAACTATAGACAACATGGAGGACGTGAGGATCCTGATCGACACCGTAGATAAAAGCAAAGTGTCCAATGTGAGTTCACTGATGTCTTTCTTTAGTCTCAAAGCCATTTTTGACAAACATGTAAATGACACGCAGGTTGAAGTTTTGCACTTCCACATTGGTGTAAAGTCAGTAGATACATTTTGAAGTAACATTTTGAGGTACTGTACTTGTACTTGGGTATTTCCATTTAATGCCACTCTGTACTTCTACTCCACTACTTCTCAGAAGGACATTGTAAGCAGCACTTTAATCTGGTGTCTGATTAAGGTGCAGCTTGAATCTAAACTACTCCTACCTCTACCTCTAGAAAATGCCTCATATTTATTTGTTTACAATATGAAATGTACTCATAGACTATATGTCTACATATGTCTATATATGTATACAACGCTCTTTCCAAAGAAGTTGGGACGTTGTGTAAAATACAAATTAAACAGAATCGGGGAATGTGATAATCTGCTGATCCTTTTTGACATAAACTCAATTTAAAACAGTACAAAGACAATTTATTTATTTCATGTTCAACTTCACTGATTTGTGTAAATATATGTCTATTCTGAAGCGACGCGTTTCAAACAAATTGTGACGGGGCAACAAAAGCCTGAAAGTTGTTGTGTTGGAAGCTTCCACAGGTAAACAGGTTCATCGGTAACAGGTGATCGTATCATAATCGGGTATGAAAGGGGCGTCCTCCAAAGGCTCAGTCGTTCACAAGCAAGGATGGGGCGAGGTCGTCAAACACATGATTGTATAAATGATTTTACTACATGAGCTCAGGAGCAGCAGGACTGAAGTCAGTTCTTTGCAAATGTTTGCATTGTGTCTTTATTCTACACAGCGTCCCAACTCTTTTAGAATCGGTCTGTGAAGTGTTTTTAATATAAAACTCCCTCGTTGTGTTTCACCAGACTGAGTGTTCCTGTTGAGCTGCAGTGGATGGAAACAAAAGGAGGGAATGTTGTATTAGAAAGCCTGTCACTTTGGAGGATATGAACTGGATCTGTGTCACTCAGACTGCTGAAGCCTCAGATTAACTTTTGAGTGTATATTGTGTTGCCGTGTAATAAATGTGAGGCTAAAGAAAGATATATTAAAATATTGCTTTCAGGAGGTCTGGATTGGGCTGTATGATGACGTGAACAGCTGGAGGTGGTCACTGTCACACACCAGTTTCTACAAAGACGGGGAGACTGAGTTCAGACAGTGGGGGACTGGACAACCAAACAACTATAAAAGTATAGAGCACTGCACAGTGATGTATGATGGTGGACGATGGCATGACTACCCTTGTGAAAATCGCGTTCGGGCGGTCTGCATGGATGTCAGAGGTGAGAATATTCAGTGAAGTTTAAAACACACCAGTTCAGGTTCTTGAGCTCTTGTAGTGTCTGAGTGTTTCTTTTACCTCCTGAGCTCTGAGTGACAGGACAGGATGGGACAGGATCAAATGCTTTCCTTTAAGTATATTTGGGAAGGAGACAATGTAGAGGTCTCATGTTCAGGATAACAACACATTAATTCTGTAGTGTGCTTCAGAGAATAGCTGAAGGAAGAGGCCCACACCAAGGACTGAGGAATTCAGAGGTTCAGTGTATACATTTCCATCTAAGGATAGGAAGAGGTTCAGGGTTGATTTAATGTACACATTTCCATTTAAGTATATAGAGACTAACATCAACATAGTCACGCACACACCTCCATGCACACATATTCCCTTGAGAGAGAGATGTTATGCAGACCCATCCTTTTCTAATAGGATAGATGGGCCCTCAGTTCCCCAAAAAGGAAACAATTAGAGAAACAGGCGGGCCTGAGCGAATAGACTCTAAAAAGACACACACACCAGAGAACGGGGGTGATTTTGGTTGATCTCCTAAGACTGATGGTCAGAGAGGAGTTCTGATAGAGCAGAGGGCAAAGTATTTTGGGCATCACTTTGCCAAGATTTGAGAATACCAGGGAGTGCACACTCTGGTTCGGACGCTGGCTTGAAATCTGTTTCAATAAAGATTGCTCTGTCAAATCCACCCAGCCTTGCCTCCGCAGAATCTCTTATCAACATACTACACGCCGACACCTTTCGAGGACGACAGCCCATACACTTCACTCTCCCTCATTATTTGGGCCGATACAGGATCAGTCAGTCAAACTTTATTTACAGCACCTTCCATCAAAGTTAGTACAATTCAAAGAGCTTTACAGACGACTTACAAGCCAATAAGGCAGCAATTAATATTGATGATTTGACAGCGATGCAGATGAGAATGAGAAAAAGAAGCTTGTCAGTGATGAATGACTTGTTTGGGTGGAGCAGATAGAAGAGCATTGTAATAGTCCATCCTGCTGGATTTAAAAACATGCTGCAGTCTCTGAGTCACTCAGACGGAGACGTGGCCGCAATTTAGCTGTTTCAGATAATAAAAGGCAGATCTGGCTCCACACCCCACATGAAAGCAACTGAGTACATGTACTCTATTACTACGCTACTTTATTTACTGTGTAACTTTATAACTCCACTGGATCTCAGAGGGAAAATGATGTATTCTTGAATTGACTTCATTTACTCAACAGCTGTAGTTACTTGTTACTGTTCAGATTAATATAAACATTAAAAAACATAGGAGAAGCTTATAAAATACAACACATTGTTATATATTGAACTAGTTCCCAACCTTCTTGTTTCTTTGTGCTGGTGACCTCTGACACAAAGCTCTGTCTACTGGAGCTTCTTGTCATGTTTCACATGTTCATGTGTTGTTAGTTCCACCAAAGAAACATTTCCCCACTAAACTTCTCACATGGTGAAGTCCAAAGAAGTCAGATGATCCAATGTTTTATGTGAAAGCAAATATTGGAGGAAAGTTAAAGAAAAGAAAAACTGAAGACAGATTTGTGCATCAGAACTTTTTTCTTTTCTTTCCTCTCCCATCAACCATCTGACGAGCCCTCAGATGTATCTGGTGACCCTTCAGAGGGGCCCGTATGTTTGTGTTTCAGAAATCTGAGAAAATATTCACATGTAGAAAAAATAATGTGTGAATCTATTAGATGTAGATTTTAAGGATGTGATTATTAATGGGGAGAGACTGAAGAAATACTCAGTAACATTTATTAAGTCTGTCATGTCTTCCATTTTTATTTTACAAAGTCATTAATTCAGTGGATTTATAATGCTGTGAATACTGCCACAGACACGGCATGGATGGTAAACTGTATGTTATAGTACCTCTGCACAGCACTGTGCTCTGTTTTCAGGGCTGAAGGTGACGTTTGTCCTCATCGAGACTCTCATGACCTGGACTGAGGCCCAGAGCTACTGCAGAGATCACCACACAGACCTGGCCAGTGTGAGGAACACAGCAGAGAACCAGAAGGTAAAGGACTTGGTACCTTCAGGACAACTAGCCTGGATCGGCCTTTTCAGAGACTCCTGGAAGTGGTCGGATGGAAGTAACTCCTCATTTAGGTACTGGGATCAAACTGAACCTAATAACGCTGGTGGGATAGAGGCTTGTGTGATAGCACACTTGGGCAGAGATGGAAAATGGTTTGACGTTCCCTGTGACCTGAAGAAACCGTTCGTTTGCTACAGCCTACGTGAGTGTTAACTCTTTATTCAACTTGTATTTATATTTGGATTTTGGTTTAATTTAGCATCAAATGTCCTCATTGATAATGTAACAGAAACAACACAAAACATAAAGTTATGGACAGAAAATAAAATGTAAACACTCCTGATGTTTATCATTGACATGAAATTATCTGTAAAGTTAGCAAACAGATGCCACAGATGGAGGACAGAGCCACATGTTCCCTGTCACTGTTCAGACTGATGAGTCAATATTTATATGAACAGATGTTTTGTAGTTGTAGAATGACACAATGGACTTAATGCAGTGGTGTAACAGTATGAACGACTGTGTGTTTGAATACAGCTGCAGTTCAGACAACAAGCAGCAGCAGCACCACATCCAGCACGCCACCAACCTCCAGCACCACGCAGCCTGACGCCGGTGAGTTCTGTTAATTCTATGTTACTGTGGGCATTGTCTACATTACATACATAATGAGATATTTTACTTCAGCTGCAGTCATAAATCCAACTCCTAATCTTGCCTCGGGCACCAAAATGGCGAGAGCCGGCCCTGAGGGCAAGAGCATTAAATCACAGACAGTTTGTTGCACTTTTGGAGGAAAATGAGACTGAACATGGTGACATAGTCTACCACACAGCTGTCAGGTGGCTCAGCCTGGGCAAAGTGCTTAAAAGAGTATGGGATCTGAGAGAAGAGATTCAAGAGTTCTGTGTGAGCGAAGGGAATGACATCCCACAGCTTTCAGATTTTTAAAATGAGAGAAAATTAATATTGAGCCGAATTAAGTTTCAAATTATTGTTGGTTCGGCCCTCCAGCACAGCTCGGGTTTGTCATGTGGCCCCTTGGAATAATTATTTGCCCACCCCTGCTCTAAGGTTAAAGGGGACTGGTTTGGTGTAAATAACAACTATATTAATACAGGGGTCTACCAAGCCCAGGGGGCCAGAGGTCTAGAGGGGCCAGGAGCCCCAAAACGGTCCTTGTGCATCTGTGCCCAGGGGGACAGTAGTTCATAATCCGTCACTGTATTAATACAGTTTATAATGTAACATTATAGTTTGACATTTGTGTCAATAATTGTCAAGCACAGGTGACTCCGCAGTGGTGGGAGGGGGGCCCCAAATCAAATTCTGCTTAGGGCCCCCAAAAGGCTTGGGCCGGCTCTGATCAAACTCCACCTCCATCTCACCTTGTATTTTACAACACAGGTGTTTTCTTCACAGTAGTGCAAAGAGTGAGAGGAAGTTTGATGACGTGACACTCAATGATGTTTTATGCAACGTGCAAACCACATGAGACACATTTTCTTACAACAAGGAAATAAATTACAATCATTTTCCTTCTTTTTGGACCCTGTGTACACTTCCTGTCTCTCCCTCACCCAGGTTGTGTCTTGCCTGTGGTTTTTTTGCTGTTGGTTGTTTTTCTGCTGATCCTCTACATATACTGTAGAGAAGTTCAGTAAAACCTATCATTAAGAAATGGAAGGAATATGGCACATGTGTAAATCTGCCTTAACTTAGAGGAATGCCCCCACTGAAGTACTTGTGAACGTACCGTATCAGGTACAAACAGGCTGTTGGTGGGACAGGAACCAGGATCTGGAGTGATGTGCTGAGCCTCCCTCACAAGTGTTCTATCTCCCAGGTGGCTGCCCCAACAATCTGGGAAGAAGGCACGATGGGTTCAGGGTCTGAGGGTGACGAATCCGGGGAGTAGATCCAGTATAGGGCATCAGGCTTGCCATTTCAGGGGGCCGGGGTGGTAGGAGAGGGTATAGTTGAATCAGCTCAAGTAGAGGGACCAGCGGGCAGATAGGAGGGGTTCTTGTGGTCAATCCATACAATAAAGGGCTGTTGGGAATCCTCCAGCCAGTGACGCCACTCTTGGAGGGCCAACACCACTGCAGCAGCTCTCTATTACCAACGTCATAAATCCTCTCTGACGGAGAGAGGTGCCGTAAGAAGAAGGCACAGGAATGGAGTACTTGGAAAGTGACGTCGCGTTGGGAGAGGACCGCACCTACCCCAGAATCAGAGGTGTCAACCTCAACCACGAACTGCAACCTGGGATCTGGGTGCTTGAGTACTGGGGCATTAGTGAACTGTCTCTCGAGCCTAAGAAAGGCTGACTCAGCCTTGGGGAACCAAATGAAGGGGCTACAGCCACTCTGCTGTAGTGGGTGGAATGATAGAGCAATCTTTAGTGAAACAGATTTCAAGCCTGCGTCCGAACCAGTGTGGCCACACCCGGTGATCCCAATATCTGGCAAAGTTCTGCCTAAGGCTTTGCCCTCTGCTCTACCAGAAATCCTCTCGAGCCTTCGATCTAGGAAATCTTCAAAGAACCACCTAACTTTGTCTGCCTGTGCGGGCCTTTTTAAAGTCCATTCACCCGCACCTACTTACTTCTTCTAATTGGTCACTTTGGTGGATTGAGGGTCCATCTATCCAATAGGTGAAAGAGGAGTTGATCTGCCTCCGATCCCTCTGGAATAGCTCATCTTCTGTAAGTTACCTAAGTCTGCTGATGTCACTTCTTGGGCTGGCAACTAAAGTTGACCTGATTGTCTCTCTGTCCTTAAATGGAAATGTATACGTTAAGCCAGCTCCAAACAATGGCGTGAGAAAGGAACTCAGTTTAGTATCATGTAAGGGCCTCATCCTGTAGCTAACCTTTTAACACAAACACAGAGCTGATTAATGACTCTGGGCCCTCCTAACAGATCTTCTCAACATCAGCCACCTTACTTAACCCCCACAAACAAGAACAACATGTCACAGTTAAATCATAGCTCAGAATGTGTTGTTGCACAGATACCTCACATGTCTCGGAGGATCATTAGTAACAGCCTGGAAGACAGCTGGGACGTTGGTCAAGCCAGAGGGCATTTCTTGGTATTCAAAGTGGCCCAGGGGTGTGTTGAATCCGGTCTTCCACTTGTCTCCCTTCCGAATCCGGACCAAGTTGTAGGCGTTTCGTAGATCCAGCTTAGTGAAGATTTGGGCGTGGCAAAGTGGCTCAAATGACGGGTCGATAAGAGGAAGACGGTACTTGGTTTTTACCGTGATATTGGTGAGGCCACAATAATCAATACAGGAGCGGTAGAGGGTAAAATGAATGCAGCAAAATATAGGGACATCCTGGAGGACAACCTGATTCAGTCTGCAAGAGAACTACATTGAAGAAAGGAGTCAAATTGTAGTGGCCAGATGTGCAGAAGTTATTGAGACCTCTCCACACAGACTCAGTGCTGTGATTGAGGCCAAAGGTGCAGCTACTAAATACTGACGTGAAGGGGGTGAATACTTATGCAATCACTTATTTTATATGATATATTTTTAATTAATTGACATTACTTTGTAGAAATCTGTTTTCACTTTGACATTACAGAGGTTTTTTGTAATTTATTTGTCTTGTATATTTTTTATATTGAAGTTCTGTCAGGGCCAGTGAGGCCGGAAGAGTTTGTGGACCCAGAAGCAGACTCAGGAGCAGAATGATGGTTAGGCAATTTTATTTTACTGTTCTTCAAACAAAGGCAGTTCATCAAACATAGGTTTTTTTTTTCAAGCCAGGCACAGGCTACAAAAAGATCAAACTTAGAAAGTCTCACAAAAAACTCTGGCAAAAATGCAGGCAGGGCTTGGGCAAAAATCCAGGAGTCAAAAACAGGCAGAGTTCGGTGCATGGGCAGGCAGGGGAAAACACAGGCATAGTACAAAGGGGCTTGGCTAGACTCACATGGCTGGGCAGAAGCAGGGTTGGCAATGGCTTGACAGTCAGAGTACAGGCATCCAAAGAAGAGGCAATACATGAACGGGTCTCCTGGGAACAGACATGATAATCTGGTGAAGACTGTCAGTCCTGGTGTGGCTTTTAAAGCCAAGGCTGACGAGGAGAGTGGAGCCAGGTGTGGAGCAGCAGGCAGCAGTGAGTGGATGCCTCACTTGTCACTCAAACAGAAGGCAGGGCAGAGGGAAAATCCTGGCATGGATCAGGCAGGCCAGCCAGCCAGGTCACCAACTAAGGAGGGTGGGTCCTCGGCCGAAGCGTGACAAGTTCAGAAGAAGACAACACAACTGTAACTTACAATGCAAGTGTTGGGAGAGGAGGGGAAAAGTCTAACATGTCTAACAAGTTTAACATATAAATCATCCATCTTTGCCCGCTTCATCTTAGTCTTTTTGCCCTCAGGGATGCATAAACTGCAGGTTTTGAACTTATTTTTTTAAATTACAAAAATGTGAAATTATTATCGGTATCGGCTGGAAAAACACATATCGTGCATCCCTAATTACTTCATATAATTCATGTACCTGTCACTCAATCCACTTTTATTTTTATACAGATTTTCCCCAAAAAGGGATCATGAAAAACATCTTTGCTTCCTTTGTCATTTTATTTATTCTGCAAAAATGTTTTTTTAGATAACCTGACAACAGCAGAAATTAAAATTTGACCAGAACATGTTTATATTTAGCATGTAGTAGTAGTTTTATATATTTTAGGTGATATAAAGCCGCTCAACTCTTTTTGCATTGTTTCAGTTTTGTTAGATGAAGTTAGAGATACTTTCTTTATTTTCAGTAAAACTTAGACCTTCTGTCATCAGCAAGAATAAAATCATCAGAATTAGCTGAACCATAAATTAACTAACATTATAAACATATGTCCAGTATGTTCTTGTGTATGATTTATGCCTTTAATTATGATACTTACTGGTTTTCGCACCTGACTGATTATCTTGTATTCCTACATTTTGTTATATTTGTATATATTTTCACTCATTCGTGGAAAATATGGATTTCTCTGCATCAGTATCTCTTCAGTATCTTATTATTTCATTGTCTTTTCATTGTCCACAGATCCGTCCAAACCAACCCAGACTCCGCCACCTTTTTCAACATCAGTCCCATCAGCCTCCACACCAACAACGCAGAGTTTAAAACTCAGTTCAGAAAGTGTCATCGCCTCATCGTCTTTTCCTAAAACCACCAACCAGCCTTCAGCTGCAGGTACGGTTCATTAAGACTGCTGACCATCAAACTCCACCTCCATCTCACCTTACATTTTACAGCACAGGTGTTTTCCTCACAGTAGTGCAAAGAGTGAGAGGAAGTTTAATGATGTAACACTCACCAGGTTTTGTGCATCATGCAAACTACATGAGACACATTTTCTTACAACAAGGAAATAAATTACCATCATTTTCCTTCTTTGTGGACCCTGTGTACACTTCCTGTCTCTCTCTCTCTCCAGTCTGCTCCAGTGTCCCTCACCCAGGTTACATCTGGGGTCTGGTTGTTTTACTGGTGGTTGTTTTTCTGCTGATCCTCTACATATGGAAGATGAGGAGGGACTTCAGGTCAAGAAGCAGAAACACAGAGGTGATTTTCTCCGACTCCACACACTGTCCTTGACAGTTTCTACCACTGCACTATAAAACCGTTTCTGACACAATTGCTTCTTGACTTCACACAGAAGTAGAATGAAGCAGCCAACTGAAACACTGTCTTTGTAATTAGAACAGGTGGATGTGTGCTGCCCTCTGCTGGACAACAAGTAAAATAATTAACCTCCTCATTTTGTTTTTTTAGTTGTGATTTGGCCTTAATGTAGCATGGAAGTTCAATTCCTAATGAAGAACAATTTATTTGGAAAATAAACACACAAAGATTTGAATCGACCACAAAAAAGACATTTAAAAAGGATTTATGAACATAAAGAGAACCAGATCCAAAAGACCAAAACACATCATCAGAGCAGATAAACTCATTCTTCAGGCCTTTACATGTTTGCTGTTGTATGATGGGTTTTAGAAAGACAGACTTAGGTGACAACACATAAATCAGCCCCCACGATTTGTCTATCACACATTATCTGGTCTGTTGCAATGAATACTGCTGTACAACAGCTATGATGTCATTTCCGGTCACCTTGGTAAAGTTGTCGATCTTATTTTCAGATTCCTTTCACCTGTAAGGATTTGGGTCAAGCCTCCATGTGAAGACTCCGCCGTCAAAACCTGCAGTGATTAGGAGCAAACCTGCACCGCTCACACATACAGCACTCAGATTATCTGTAGATTCTGGATCTGTATTTGTTACTAACATGTCACTAATGTGTTGATCTGTTACTTCAATAAAAGTACTAATACCACACTGTAAATATACTCTGTTAAAAGTCCTGCAATTAAACTGTTACTGCAGTAAAAGTATGTAAGAATAATCAGGAAAATGTGCTTAAAGTATGAAAAGTAAAAGTACTCAGTGTAGTAAAATGTTTCATTCTGGATTAATCTGCTGATTATTGTTGTTGATTAATCATTTAGAAAAGTGAGAAATGTGGTGACAGTGAGCCAGAGCCCAAAGTGACACCTTCATACTGTTTGTTTTGACCAACAAACAGTCTAAACCTCAACATTATTACAAATACATCAAAATTAATACAATTGTTTAAAGGAAAAGCATCAAATCGTCACATTTGTGAAGTTGGAGCCATGAAATGTTTTTACATGAAAAAGGACCAGAGTGATGTAGTGTAATATAACCATAAGTAAGTAGTTAGTGGTTAATGACAACTGGTAATAAGTACTGAGATGTTAAAGAAGCTAATCAAAATGTGAAGGAATCATAAATGAATGGTTAAAACATGTATTACTCTGCACTAGTTGATTGAACGTGCACCTGTTGATCGGATTGATGATTAAACCACTGTATTGTGTTAACTTGGAGTGAAATGTAACCACAAATGTAAGAGTGAAATCATGTAACCAAATATACCACACTTTTATTATTTTTTAAAAATGCAGTACGAAGAATGATCAAAGCTAATGGGATATATTCAGAGGGAAACTTGTTTTTAAAAAAAGCTCAGGCCAGAGTCACTAAGAGCTAATGGTGTGTTCTGAGGAAAGTACCTGTTTTTTTAAATAACCAAACTCAGAGAGTAGAAGCTACTGGTGTCAGGAACGGCAGGGCATGGACAGGTGCATCGGAAAAATACCCGTCAGCAGAAGTGAGGAAGAGTAAGGATTGGTTGAGACCAAGAGGCCATGGGAGGACACTCCCAGTTTTTAGGCTTAAAACAAGACATCAAATGTATTAGATCAGATCAGTTGTTCATGGACATTGTCTGTGTATGATCTCAGCTCTCACTGCCGGCAATAAAAGCTTTACTGCACTCAGCTTTGAGGACTTCTGGTGATTTTTGACTCCTGCTTTTTGGAAAACCTTCTGAACATCCAAGACTGAAGAAAAGCCGTTACACGACAGTGATTTAAAGATGGTTCCCAGCTTATTTTCTATCAGTTGACTTACTGATTAATCAGTTGTTTCATTAATAAAGTGGTGGATGTAACATAACTCTATAACATACTGTACGTTTGTATTTCTGTGAAAAAATGAGACTTTAAATAAATCATGATGTCAAGGAAATACAGAGCAGTTCACAAGTTTAAGTTTCATTCTGATGCTCAAACATTCTCGTGTCTCTTTCTCTTTTTCTCTGTCAGTCTCAGGAGGAAAGTGAAATGCAGGGTGGAAGTAACTAATTATATCCAGAGGTGGTAAAAGTACACAGTATCTGTACTCCAGTAGAAGTTCAAATACTTGGTAAAAGTAGAAGTACTGATTCAATTTGTTTACTCCAGTAAAAGTAATGGAGTACAGGCTCTGACATGTACTCATAGTATCAGAGTAAAAAGTCTCCCTCTGAAGGACATTTGTGGTCAAAACTAACTGAAGCTCACGTCATATTAATATAATTCAAAGACTATTAAAGTTAAAGGTAGAGTCAGTAGGATTTGTCCCAGCTGTTCCTGAACGCACCACAAAGATAGTTGATGGTTGAGTCTCATTCCCAGGACGTCAAACAGCCACATGTTGGGTTGGTAAAGCGTCCCGAGCAGCAACAAAGAGAGAAAATAAGAAAATCTCTGCAGATACGAGACACTAACACGCCTTTTCTCCCCATTCAGCCTCCCTCTCTGTCTGTTCACGTCTTCTTACGTCTTTGTTTCGTCTCGCTGCGTCTGCCGTGCGTGATGTGCTCTGATAGGTCGACATCAGTCTGGTGATGTTGGGAAGGCAGCGGCCTCTCCATTTTCCTCATACAACTCACAACTAACCGATAGCACGGGTTTCCCTATTTCATAATCCAAAAGGGGCTTTTACCTTTATCTTCTTACCTACTGGGGTTCTCGGGGAATTTCGGCTCTCAACTTATCCTTAATGAAGTTGCAGCTGTGACTCTGAAACATCAGTTTTATCAAACATGATCTGGGCCGGACTGGGAGACTTTTTCAGGCCATGAGTCAGTCATGTAACCAGGCCACCCTGGCCTTGCCCACACACGCATGTTCACACCCACACCTACATGCATGGGCACGCATGCTCAAAACAAACCAATCGTCTTGTCCTCCTCACATGCTACTGGCCTGAGTGGCCTCTGATTGGCCTGGCCTGCCTCTCTGACTTACGGCTGACCGGCAGCCTGTTAAAAAAAAAAAAAAAAAAAAAGAAAAAAGAGAGAGAGACGCAGGCCAGCAGGCCAATCATAGGCCGGCGCTTCGGGAATACTCCCGGTTCTCCCTATGGCCAGTCCGGGCCTGAACATGATGATGTGATGCCAAACACTGAGAAGGAAAAAACAGCAAACCCTTTGACTACTTGTTGATTTGGCACTGTCTGTATTACACACCGTGGAGATCATTGGATTTTGCTGTGTTTGTGTGCTCTCTCTGCTGTCGTGTACTGAGACTTGGGGATTTTCTGGGGTGTGTTTATTCCTGAGAAGTGATGAATTTAATGAAGAGCGGGAAACACAAGTGGACCTCCCGAAAGTATAAATAGAAAGTATAAGAAGTGAAGCAGATTTGACAGAAATCATGAAACTAAAGCAACTTCAGCTTCCTGTTTGATCAGACAGACAGAGTGGAAGGAGTGAAGTGACAGAGACGGTTTTGTCTCCATCAGGATCAAACTCAGAATGAAGATCCACCACGTTCTGTTCTTCTGCTTCATCTCAGGTGAGGACTGATGACCTGACTGTCTCTTTAACGCAGCACCACACACTGCTTTGGGACATTTTATTTGTTAATGTGGCTAAATGTTTGATGACACATGTTCTACAGTTGTTGTTGCTCCAGCTGATACAGAAATGATCATCTGTGTTCTGTGTTCATCTTTCCAACAGCTCTGTGTGGAGACACTGGGCTCGTCAGCGCAAAACTCAGCATTTTCACAGGAGCTGAGGGAGGAAGTGGTTCAATTAATTGCTATCCATCTCTGTCTGGAAACAAGAAGTTCTTCTGTGAAGAAGAATGTAAAGCAGAAGATATTCTCGTTAAAACAGAAGATGTCAGAGCTCAGAATGGCAGATTCAGCACTGAATATAAAGTAGAATCTTCTGGAAGAGGAGTTCTGACTGTGACCATCACAGATCTGACCAAGTCTGACGCAGGACGGTACAGGTGTGGTTCGGGCACTGATTTGGTTCCAGACTCATACTCGGACTTTGTGATCAGAGTTTCTGATGGTGAGTTTCTACTGAAAGTCTTTAAACCTGATTTATTTAGTGAATTCAACGATGTAGGAATATTTCTTTTATCTACATATGAAAACAATAGAATATATTATTATATATAAAAAAGGAATAAATGATTTATAAACTTTTTAAGACATTTGTGATTTGTAGTTCTGGACTATATTAATAAAAGATTTAATCAAATTATGGGAAGAATTGTAGTTATTCATGTTGTATGACCTTTCGGAGCAGCTGTCAGTGATGATCTGTGTTCATGTGAAGCAAGAAATACTGAGATCAGACTGCAGCATTTCACAGACAGTAACTGTTGACTGTTTCTCTTTTCAACAGAACTGCCGGGTGGAAGCACTAGTTTTTTCCGTACAGATACTGAAGGAGAGAATATCACATTGGGATGCCTCGATACTGTTCAGAGTAAACAGAAGTTCCTGTGTAAGGACAAATGTGAAACAGAAGAGGACATTATCATTGAAACTGATGCCAACAGAGCCCAGAGTGGAAGATACAGCATTGAATATAAAGAAGGATCTACATTTGGACTGCATGTAACCATCACAAATGCAAGCAAATTGGACACAGGATGGTACAAGTGTGGCTACGGCAGAGCTTTGTCTCCAGATTCATCCTACCCATTCTCGATCCTCGTCATTCCTGGTGAGTGTTTATTAAAATCACATGAATATGTACCTTTTCTCCAAAAGTGATCATGAAAAACGTGTTTGCTTCCTTTGTCATTTTATTTATTCTGCAAAAATGTTTTTTTAAATGACCTGACAACAGCAGAAATGAAAATATGACCAGAACGTTTATATTTAGCATGTAGAAAAACAATAAATAATTGGTTGAAAACCAAAAATAAAGTTAAAAGCATCACAAATACTTAAAAAGAGAACTACTACCTGTTTGACCTGCTGATAGAGAGATGACAGGGAATTAGAAGAGGTGGACGTGAACCTTCAGCCACAATAGCAACCCTAGCAGTACATTTCAATTATCTGCAGTTATGTTCACATTCAATATGTGGAAGGTCACATTAATACTTTTTTTTAATGTTGTTGGAAAAATACCATAATATGGATTACTGTTATTTGCATGTAAATTCTCTACATATCACAGGTTTATACACAAAAGTGTCCTCTATAGTTTTATCAATTTTAGGTGATATAAAGCCGTTCCACTCTTTTTGCATTGTTTTATTTCATTTTTATTGTATTTAGATGAAGTTAGAGATACTTTCTTTGTGTTCAGTAAAACTTAGACCTTCTGTCATCAACAAAAATCAAATCATCAGAATTAGCTGAACCATAAATTAACAAACATTGTAAACATATGTCCAGTATGTTCGTTGTGTATGATTGATGCCTTTAATTATGATACTTACTGGTTTTCGCACCTGACTGATTATCTTGTATTCCTACATTTTGTTATATTTGTATATATTTACACTCATTCGTACATGGTGGATTTCTCTGCATCAGTATCTATTCAGTATCTTATTTCATTGTCTTTTCATTGTCCACAGATCCGTCCAAACCAAACCAGACTCCACCACCTTTTTCAACATCAGTCCCATCAGCCTCCACACCAACAACGCAGAGTTTAAAACTCAGTTCAGAAAGTGTCATCGCCTCGTCGTCTTTTCCTAAAACCACCAACCAGCCTTCAGCTGCAGGTACGGTTCATTAAGACTGCTGACCATCAAACTCCACCTCCATCTCACCTTGAATTTTACAACACAGGTGTTTTCTTCACAGTAGTGCAAAGAGTGAGAGGAAGTTTAATGACGTAACACTCACCAGGTTTTGTGCA
This sequence comes from Pagrus major, assembly GCF_040436345.1. Classification (NCBI taxonomy): domain Eukaryota; kingdom Metazoa; phylum Chordata; class Actinopteri; order Spariformes; family Sparidae; genus Pagrus; species Pagrus major. Next base: position 2,116,274 of record NC_133221.1, read on the forward strand.
TCATCCAAACTACATGAGACACATTTTCTTACAACAAGGAAATAAATTGCAATCATTTTCCTTCTTTTTGGACCCTGTGTACACTTCCTATCTCTCTCTCCCCCCTTCTCTCCCTCTCTCCCTCTACATATACTGTAGAGGAGTTCAGTAAAATCTATCATTAAGAAATGGAAGGAATATGGCACATGTGTAAATCTGCCTGAGCCTCCCTCACCAGTGTTTCTATCTCCCAGGTCGCTGCCCCAACAATCCGGTGTTGTGCCCACTTCACACGGGGCACCATTATGTAGTTTGGGTTAAATTTGGCTATCAATAATAATTAATGATTATCAGGGCTAATCATTAATTATGATTAATAATAAGATCCAATTTACATAAGATCACCTTGGGGCACCACCCTTGAAGAAGAGAAAAGATAGCCAATTCACCAAATCAGTCTCAGAAAAAGTACTAAACTGTTTGTAACTCTGATTAATAATTAACTTAATAACTACAACCAAGTGAAGAGTGTTTCAGCTAGTAATGGTCGAAGGATTTTGGAGTTCTTGACAGAGTAGAGGTTGGCAACATTCACTCTTGTACAGTATTAAATAGGCAGCTTGAAGGTTCAAAAGTCCTTTATTTACACAAAGATGAAAACACACTAACTAACATGTACTATATACAGGTAGGTGTGTGTGTGTGTGTGTGTGTGTGTGTGTGTGTGTGTGTGTGTGTATGTGTGTGTGACGTGATGCCAAGTTATGGAAGATGGTTAGTTGTATGCAAAGACCCTGAGTCTGTGTGAAACATCATTTGACTAACGTCGAATTAGCCGTCTAGGAGAGCAAACTACCAATAACCTGACCTGAGATCGTAATAACACTCAAACAGTGGACACACATAAATTGAACACATGTGCATTACATCAACCAGAGTTTAAAGTCATGTGCTTAGCCATGCTATGCTATGCTATCTAAGCCCAGTTCAACGTTACCAGTCTCTAAGAAAAGGTGCTGGTGGTTGCAGGAGAACGTTGGGATATACTATAATATGGATTACTGTTATTTGCATGTAAATTCTCTACATATTACAGGTTTATACACAAAAGTGTCCTCTGTGGTTTTATTAATTTTAGGTGATATAAAGCCGCCCCACTCTTTTTGTCTTGTTTTATTTCATTTTTATTGTATTAAGTTGAAGTTAGAGCTACTTTCTTTGTTTTCAGGAAAACTTAGACCTTCTGTCATCAACAAAAATCAAATCATCAGAATTAGCTGAACCATAAATTACCAAACATTATAAACATATGTCCAGTATGTTCGTTGTGTATGATTTATGCTTTTAATTATGATACTTACTGGTTTTCGCACCTGACTGATTATCTTGTATTCCTACATTTTGTTATATTTGTATATATTTTCACTTATTCATTCATGGTGGATTTCTCTGCATCAGTATCTCTTCAGTATCTTATTATTTCATTGTCTTTTCATTGTCCACAGATCCGTCCAAACCAAACCAGACTCCACCACCTTTTTCAACATCAGTCCCATCAGCCTCCACACCAACAACGCAGAGTTTAAAACTCAGTTCAGAAAGTGTCATCGCCTCGTCGTCTTTCCCTAAAATCACCAACCAGCCTTCAGCTGCAGGTACGGTTCATTAAGACTGCTGACCATCAAACTCCACCTCCATCTCACCTTAAATTTTACAGCACAGGTGTTTTCCTCACAGTAGTGCAAAGAGTGAGAGGAAGTTTAATGATGCAACATGCAAACCACATGAGACACATTTTCTTACAACAAGGAAATAAATTACCATCATTTTCCTTCTTTGTGGACCCTGTGTACACTTCCTGTCTCTCTCTCTCCAGTCTGCTCCAGTGTCCCTCACCCAGGTTACATCTGGGGTCTGGTTGTTTTACTGGTGGTTGTTTTTCTGCTGATCCTCTACATATGGAAGATGAGGAGGGACTTCAGGTCAAGCATCAGAAACACAGAGGTGATTTTCTCCAACTCCACACACCGTCCTTGACAGTTTCTACCACTGCATAATAAAACCGTTTCTGACACAATTGCTTCTTGACTTCACACAGAAGTAGAATGAAGCAGGCGTTGATTTTGCCAACTGAAACACTGTCTAATTAGAACAGGTGAATGTGTGCTGCCCTCTGCTGCCCTCTGCTGGACAACAAGTAAATTAAATTAATCTCCTCATTTTGTTTTTTTAGTTGTGATTTGGCCTTAATGTAGCATGGAAGTTCAATTCATAATGAAGAACAATTTATTTGGAAAATAAACACACAAAGATTTGAATCGACCACAAAAAAGACATTTAAAAATGATTTATGAACATAAAGAGAACTAAAAAACCACGACACTAACTCAGGACAACCGAAAAGTAACTGAGCTAAAACACAACAGAACAAAAGCCCAGGCCCTCAGGTTAATGTAAACTTTCCATTTTCCTGTTGGATTCATTTTCAATCAATCAATCAATCAATCAATCAATCAATCAATCAATCAATCAATCAATCATCTTTATTTGTTTAACGCCAGTTCACACCAAAAGTCATCTCATGACATTTTCCAAACTGAGCAGGTCTAGACCGTACTCCTCCATTCATTTTTCCACATTTCCCCCATGAGCAAGCACAAGAGTCTTTTAACAGGCAGAAACCTCGACCAGAACCGGACTCAATGGTACCTATGAGATGCCTTTTAAAATGAGAACCATGAAAAAGAGCCTTGACTCTACATTTAATGGCTGCTGTGCTCTCAGGACCGGCTCACACACTGTGGATGTTCTGTTCCTGTGATCTTACAAAATAATGTTACACATTGATGATATGTTTACTCGTGATATTCAGAGTCACGCAGGTTATCTCTATACTGTTGGTAGTCTGTTAGTTAGCTTGGCCCCCAAGATTTGTCTATCACACATTATCTGGTCTGTTGCAATGAATACTGCTGCACAACAGCTGTGATGTCATTTCCTGTCACCTTGGTAAAGTTGTCGATCTTATTTTCAGATCCCTTTCACCTGTAAGGATTTGGCTCCAGCCTCCACATGTGAAGACTCCGCCGTCAAAACTTGCAGTGATTAGGAACAAACCTGCACCGCTCACACATACAGCACTCAGATTATCTGTAGGTTCTGGATCTGTGTCACTAATATGTTGATCTGTTACTTCAATAAAAGTACTAATACCACACTGTAAATATACTCTGTTAAAAGTCCTGCAATTAAACTGTTACTGCAGTAAAAGTATGTAAGAATAATCAGGAACATGTGCTTAAAGTATGAAAAGTAAAAGTACTCAGTGTAGTAAAATGTTTCATTCTGGATTAATCTGCTGATTATTGTTGTTGATTAATCATTCAGAAAAGTGAGAAATGTGGTGACAGTGAGCCAGAGCCCAAAGTGACACCTTCATACTGTTTGTTTTGACCAACAAACAGTCTAAACCTCAACATTATTACAAATACATCAAAATTAGTACAATTGTTTAAAGAAAAAGCATCAAATCGTCACATTTGTGAAGTTGGAGCCATGAAATGTTTTTACATGAAAAAGGACCAGAGTGATGTAGTGTAATATAACCATAAGTAAGTAGTTAGTGGTTAATGACAACTGGTAATAAGTACCGAGATGTTAAAGAAGCTAATCAAAATGTGAAGGAATCATAAATGAATGGTTAAAACATGCATTACTCTGCACTAGTTGATTGAACGTGCACCTGTTGATCGGATTGATGATTAAACTACTGTATTGTGTTAACTTGGAGTGAAATGTAACCACAAATGTAAGAGTGAAATCATGTAACCAAATATACCACACTTTTATTATTTTTAAAAAATGCAGTACGAAGAATGATCAAAGCTAATGGGATATATTCAGAGGGAAACTTGTTTTTTAAAAAAGCTCAGGCCGGAGTCACTAAGAGCTGATGGTGTGTTCTGAGGAAAGTACCTGTTTTTTTAAATAACCAAACTCAGAGAGTAGAAGCTACTGGTGTCAGGAACGGCAGGGCACGGACAGGTGCATCGGAAAAATACCCGTCAGCAGAAGTGAGGAAGAGTAAGGATTGGTTGAGACCAAGAGGCCATGGGAGGACACTCCCAGTTTTTAGGCTTAAAACAAGACAAGACAAGACAATAAAAGCTTTACTGCACTCAGCTTTGAGGACTTCTGGTGATTTTTGACTCCTGCTTTTTGGAAAACCTTCTGAACATCCAAGACTGAAGAAAAGTCGTTACTCGACAGTGATTGTAAAGATGGTTCCCAGCTTATTTTCTATCAGTTGACTTACTGATTAATCAATTGTTTGATTAATAAAGTGGTGGATGTAACATAACTCTATAACATACTGTACGTTTGTATTTCTGTGAAAAAATGAGACTTTAAATAAATCATGATGTCAAGGAAATACAGAGCAGTTCACAAGTTTAAGTTTCATTCTGATGCTCAAACATTCTCGTGTCTCTTCCTCTTTTTCTCTGTCAGTCTCAGGAGGAAAGTGAAATGCAGGGTGGAAGTAACTAATTATATCCAGAGGTGGTAAAAGTACACAGTATCTGTACTCCAGTAGAAGTTCAAATACTTGGTAAAAGTAGAAGTACTGATTCAATTTGTTTACTCCAGTAAAAGTAATGGAGTACAGGCTCTGACATGTACTCAGAGTATCAGAGTAAAAAGTCTCCCTCTGAAGGACATTTGTGGTCAAAGCTAACTGAAGCTCACGTCATATTAATATAATTCAAAGACTATTAAAGTTAAAGGTAGAGTCAGTAGGATTTGTCCCAGCTGTTCCTGAACGCACCACAAAGATAGTTGATAGTTGAGTCTCATTCCCAGGACGTCAAACAGCCACATGTTGGGTTGGTAAAGCGTCCGAGCAGCAACAAAGAGAGAAAATAAGAAACTCTCTGCAGATACTGATAAGGATAAAATATATCATGCTTGTTTATGCCATGTATATGCTCATTAAGCTTGCCAGTATCATGTGTTTAAATCTATTAATATCTCATGCTGTACTTTCCCTGTCCTTAAGAAACACCTCGCACCCTGTTCTTTTAGGAAGTGATTCACTCAAGACTGGAGTGTAAAACAGGAAGTGAGGAGGCGAGACGCTCTAACTGTAGTATCTGTGACAAGAGGAAAGTTAAAAGTTGATATAAAGGTCAGGAAGTTGTTTTTGTCTGATAAGAGGATCTAGACACTTGACCTTAAACTGCCCCCTGAAAGAGGAACAGCGCTCCCATGTTTGCTGAACTTTCGCTGATCTCTGAAAGAGGAACAGCGCTCTGTGTAAAAGTTAACACCCATTTTGCTTAATAAAAAGAGAGGAGACGGAAGGGACGAGCAGAGCGTTTTGGGGATATGTAACTCTGCACGTCTCCTGCCGCTCTCCTTGCATGTAAGAAATTGAACGCCTTGTCTGACTCTCTTTGTGTGTGTTTTTAATAATGTTCTAGGTGATTAAACCTGACAGATACGAGACACTAACACGACTTTTCTCCCCATTCCAGCCTCCCTCTCTGTCTGCTTACGTCTTCTTACGTCTTTGTTTCGTCTCGCTGCGTCTGCCGTGCGTGATGTGCTCTGATAGGTCGACATCAGTCTTGTGATGTTGGGAAGGCGGCGTGCAATGACGCCAAATAGTTATTTTTTCACCAACGGGGCCTTTTCTCCTGCCTTTAGACACCTCTCCATTTTCCTCATACAACTCACAACTAACCGATAGCACGGGTTTCCCTATTTCATAATCCAAAAGTGGCTTTTACCTTTATCTTCTTACCTACTGGGGTTCTCGGGGAATTTCAGCTCTCAACTTATCCTTAATGAAGTTGCAGCTGTGACTCTGACACATCAGTTTTATCAAACATGATCAGGGCCGGACTGGGAGACTTTTTCAGGCCATGAGTCAGTCATGTAACCAGGCCACCCTGGCCTTGCCCACACACGCACACGCACACACACACACACGCACACGCACACGCACACACACACACACACACACACACACACACACACACACAGTGCATTCCAAATAGAAGTCCACATATGGGACCTATTGTACAATCTAAGGTTGAATATACAGTAACTTTTATGTTTGGGCTGGTAAATAGAGTAACACAACAATCCACTAACACACTTCATAGAAGAGAATAAAGGTTTTACATAATAAGTAGTGCGAAGGTTACAGCTATACATAAAAAGTCATGTCATGTAGAATATCAACTGCCTCATTGGCACATATTTTTTATGTGCAGCCTACAATATAACCTAATAAACAAAGACAACTAAGTCCAAACAAGTCCAAATCAAACAGTTAATCAGCTGTGAGGGGACAGCCTCTGAACACATGTTCACAGAACACATGCACGCACACACGCACTGACAGACACATATATGCAATGTATAATACAGTCCGAGAGCATAGTTCCTAATAAGCAATCACATAATATTGACTAATATTTTATATAGGCTCTAATTATCATGTTTGGGCTGGGATACATAACAGCAAGTCAGCAACAGACAGCAACATTCAACAACACTAGCGCTTAATAGAATAATGCTGTAGTGCCAAGACAGCTATTATTACAAATGAGAGCCATTTATGTCAAATGGCAGCGCCTGGTGGTGTTCATATGTCTGCAACATGTTGCATGTTGTTGCTCTACTGTAGAAATGATTCTGTACCTTCTGCCAACTGCTCTGCACCGGCTCCTCCTGAAGCACCAGCAGGACTGATGTCACCACCATCACCACCTTTGAATAGCAAACATATGCTTACAGTGTTTTTCCATACACTATAGTTCATACAGTAAGATAGTGTAGCCTATGTCTCACTTGATTTGCCCTTGTATTCATGTACATACTGCTGAATAAATTAGTCAATTTTAGGCATTTGGCCGCGTCTTCCTCCAGCGCCTTTCTTTTTTTCCTCCTCACATGCTACTGGCCTGAGTGGCCTCTGATTGGCCTGGCCTGCCTCTCTGACTTACGGCTGACCGGCAGCCTGTTAAAAAAAATAAATAAAAAAAAATAAAAATAGCAGGCCAATCATAGGCCGGCGCTTCTGGAATACTCCCGGTTCTCCCTATGGCCAGTCCAGGCCTGAACATGATGATGTGATGTCAAACACTGAGAAGGAAAAATCAGCAAACCCTTTGACTACTTGTTGATTTGGCACTGTCTGTATTACACACTTCGGAGATCATTGGATTTTGCTGTGTTTGTGTGCTGTCTCTGCTGTCGTGTACTGAGACTTGGGGATTTACTGGGGTGTGTTTATTCCTTAGAAGTGATGAATTTAAAAAAAAAGCAGGAAACACAAGTGGACCTCCCAAAAGTATAAATAGAAAGTATAAGAAGTGAAGCACATTTGTCAGAAATCATGAAACTAAAGCAGCTCAGCTTCCTCTTTGATCAGACAGAGTAGAGTGGAAGGAGTGAAGTGACAGAGACGGTTTTGTCTCCATCAGGATCAAACTCAGAATGAAGATCCACCACGTTCTGTTCTTCTGCTTCATCTCAGGTGAGGACTGATGACCTGACTGTCTCTTTAACGCAGCACCACACACTGCTTTGGGACATTTTATTTGTTAATGTGGCTAAATGTTTGATGACACGTTTTACAGTTGTTGTTGCTCCAGCTGTCTCATTCTACCAGTATAACAAGACATTTGGCCGTTGATTTTGAGTCGATGGCTCAAATGACTTGGGAGCTATTGAAAAAATTGGGCGGTGTATTCATTATTTATTAAAAAAAATATTCCTGAAAAAAAGAAATTCCACTAAAATCCAATAACAGCTGTATCCCAATGACTCCACTGTAACAAGGAGGATTGAGGACATTGCGGGAAACCTGGAGCTTCAGCTGCAAACAGCGCAGTCAACTTTGACTTTTTTTATTCTCTGCTTTGGACGAGAGCTGTGATGTACGTGACACAGCACAACTACTCATCTTCGTACGTGAGATAACTACGGACTTTAAGATCATGGAGGAGCTGGCAGCCATGCAGTCAATGAAAGGGACAACAACTGGGAGCAGTGGCGCGCACAGACTTTTTGAAGGGCAGGGGCGAAAAGAAAAAAAAGGGCACATACAGTGCCTTCTCGCCACTAAAGAGGGCACTTTAGCGAGCGTTTTTGCCACTCAAGAGGGCAGTTTATCATGTTTTAACCAGCCAAGGGGGCAGTTTAGTGTGTCTTACATAAACAAAAATACTCCAAATTGTCCTTAAAGTGTCAACAGACACCCCCAACCCTGTCACTAGTTTAAGTACAGTACTTAAGTAAATGACTTTGTTACATTCCACAGCTGATTTTACTGACAGAGACAGCGACACACCTGAATACACTGAAATGCAACGTGACAAAGTCCAGATGATTCACAGAAGTCATGTTTCACCTGTAGTGTCTGAGTGTTTCTTATACCTCCTGAGCTCTGAGTGGCAGGACAGGATGGGACAGGACCAGATGCTTCCCTTTAAGTATATGTGGGAAGGGGACTACGTAGAGGTCTCATGTCCAGGAGAACAACATATTAGTCCTGTAGTGTGCGTCAGAGAATAGCTAAAGGAAGAGGCCCACACTTAGGACTGACCAGTTCAGAGGTTCAAGATTGATTCGATGTATACATTTTCATCTAAGTATAGAGAGACTAGCAGGTCAACTTCAGATAACATCAATATAGTCACGCACACACATTCATGTACACATATTCCCTTCAGAGATATTCTCTAGAGGTGTTATGCAGACCTATTCTTTTCCCACAGGATAGAGGGGCTCTCAGTGCCCCAAAAGTAAACAATTAGAGGAAACAGGCGGGCATGAGCAAATGAACTCTAAAAAGGACCTGCACACCAGAGAACGGGGGTGATTTTGGTTGATCTCCTAAGACTGAGGGTCAGAGAGTTGATAGAGCAGAGGGCAAAGCATTTTGGGCATCACTTTGCCGAGATTTGAGAATACCAGGGAGTGCACACTCTGGTTCGGACGCTGGCTTGAGATCTGTTTCAATAAAGATTGCTCTGTCAAATCCACCCAGCCTTGCCTCCGCAGAATCTCTTATCAACATACTACACGCCGACACCTTTTGAGGACGACAGCCCATACACTTCACACCCAAATGTCACCAGTATGCATGTCTGTCACTACAGGGCTGAGTGCCGTCTCATCACATGTCCCTCGTCAGTACCATTTTGTTTCTGACCTGAAGAACATGACTGAAGCTCAGAGGTACTGCAGAGAGAAATACACTGACCTGGCAACTATAGACAACATGGAGGACGTGAGGATCTTGATCGACACCGTAGATAAAAGCAAAGTGTCCAATGTGAGTTCACTGATGTCTTTCTTTAGTCTCAAAGCCATTTTTGACAAACATGTAAATGACACGCAGGTTGAAAGTTTTGCACTTCCACATTGGTGTAAAGTCAGTAGATACATTTTGAAGTAACATTTTGAGGTACTGTACTTGTACTTGAGTATTTCCATTTAATGCCATTCTGTACTTCTACTCCACTACTTCTCAGAAGGACATTGTAAGCAGCACTTTAATCTTGTGTCTGATTAAGGTGCAGCTTGAATCTAAACTACTCCTACCTCTACCTCTAGAAAATGCCTCATATTTATTTGTTTACAATATGAAATGTACTCATAGACTATATGTCTACATATGTCTATATATGTATACAACGCTCTTTCCAAAGAAGTTGGGACGTTGTGTAAAATACAAATTAAACAGAATCGGGGAATGTGATAATTTGCTGATCCTTTTTGACATAAACTCAATTTAAAACAGTACAAAGACAATTTATTTATTTCATGTTCAACTTCACTGATTTGTGTAAATATATGTCTATTCTGAAGCGACGCGTTTCAAACAAATTGTGACGGGGCAACAAAAGCCTGAAAGTTGTTGTGTTGGAAGCTTCCACAGGTGAACAGGTTCATCGGTAACAGGTGATCGTATCATAATCGGGTATGAAAGGGGCGTCCTCCAAAGGCTCAGTCGTTCACAAGCAAGGATGGGGCGAGGTCGTCAAACACATGATTGTATAAATGATTTTACTACATGAGCTCAGGAACAGCAGGACTGAAGTCAGTTCTTTGCAAATGTTTGCATTGTGTCTTTATTCTACACAGCGTCCCAACTCTTTTAGAATCGGGCTGTGAAGTGTTTTTAATATAAAACTCCCTCGTTGTGTTTCACCAGACTGAGTGTCCCTGTTGAGCTGCAGTGGATGGAAACAAAAGGAGGGAATGTTGTATTAGAAAGCCTGTCACTTTGGAGGATATGAACTGGATCTGTGTCACTCAGACTGCTGAAGCCTCAGATTAACTTTTGAGTGTATATTGTGTTGCCGTGTAATAAATGTGAGGCTAAAGAAAGATATATTAAAATATTGCTTTCAGAGTGTCTGGATCGGGCTGTATGATGACGTGAACAGCTGGAGGTGGTCACTGTCAGACACCAGTTTCTACAAAGACGGGGAGACTGAGTTCAGACAGTGGCAGACTGGACAACCAGACAACTATAAAAGTAGAGACCACTGCACAGCGATGGATGATGGTGGACGATGGTACGACAGTAATTGTAAAAGTCGCCATCAGTCGGTCTGCATGGATGTCAGAGGTGAGAACATTCAGTGAAGTTTAAAACACACCAGTTCAGGTTCTTGAGCTCTCCCTCATTATTTGGGCCAATACAGGATCAGTCAGTCAAACTTTATTTACAGCACCTTCCATCAAAGTTAGTACAATTCAAAGAGCTTTACAGACGACTTACAAGCCAATAAGGCAGCAATTAATATTGATGATTTGACAGCGATGCAGGTGAGAATGAGAAAAAGAAGCTTGTCAGTGATGAATGACTTGTTTGGGTGGAGCAGATAGAAGAGCATTGTAATAGTCCATCCTGCTGGATTTAAAAACATGCTGCAGTCTCTGAGTCACTCAGATGGAGACGTGGCCGCAATTTAGCTGTTTCAGATAATAAAAGGCAGATCTGGCTCCACACCCCACATGAAAGCAACTGAGTACATGTACTCTATTACTACGCTACTTTATTTACTGTGTAACTTTATAACTCCACTGGATCTCAGAGGGAAAATGATGTATTCTTGAATTGACTTCATTTACTCAACAGCTGTAGTTACTTGTTACTGTTCAGATGAATATAAACATTAAAAAACATATGAGAAGCTTATAAAATACAACACATTGTTATATATTGAACTAGTTCCCAACCTTGTTGTTTCTTTCTGCTGGTGACCTCTGACACAAAGCTCTGTCTACTGGAGCTTCTTGTCATGTTTCACATGTTCATGTGTTGTTAGTTCCACCAAAGACACATTTCCCCACTAAACTTCTCACATGGTGAAGTCCAAAGAAGTCAGATGATCCAATGTTTTATGTGAAAGCAAATATTGGAGGAAAGTTAAAGAAAAGAAAAACTGAAGACAGATTTGTGCATCAGAACTTTTTTCTTTTCTTTCCTCTCCCATCAACCATCTGACGAGCCCTCAGATGTATCTGGTGACCCTTCAGAGGGGCCCGTATGTTTGTGTTTCAGAAATCTGAGGAAATATTCACATGTAGAAAAAATAATGTGTCAATCTATTAGATGTAGATTTTAAGGATGTGATTATTAATGGGGAGAGACTGAAGAAATACAGTAACATTTATTAAGATGATCATGTCTTCCATTTTTATTTTACAAAGTCATTAATTCAGTGGATTTATAATGCTGTGAATACTGCCACAGACACGGCATGGATGGTAAACTGTATGTTATAGTACCTCTGCACAGCACTGTGCTCTGTTTTCAGGGCTGAATGTGACGTTTGTCCTCATCAATACTTCCATGACCTGGACTGAGGCCCAGAGCTACTGCAGAGATCACCACACAGACCTGGCCAGTGTGAGGAACACAGCAGAGAACCAGGAGGTAAAGGACGTGATACCTTCAAGAGGAATAGTCTGGATCGGCCTTTTCAGAGACTCCTGGAAGTGGTCAGATGGACGTAACTCCTCATTTAGGTACTGGGATCAAGATCGAGGTCAACCTGATAACTATGGTGGTAACATGGAGGATTGTGTGGGAGCACACTTGGGCAGAGATGGAAAATGGTGGGACATTCTCTGTGACCTGAAGAAACCGTCCGTTTGCTACAGCCCACGTGAGTCTTAACTCTTGATTCAACTTGTATTTATATTTGGATTTTGGTTTAATTTAGCATCAAATGTCCTCAATGATAATGTTACAAAAACAACACAAAACATAAAGTTATGGACAGAAAATAAAATGTAAACACTCCTGATGTTTATCACAGCTTTCAGATTTTTAAAATGAGAGAAAATTAATATTGAGCAGAATTAAGTTCAAATTATTGTTGGTCCGGCCCTCCAGCACAGCTCGGGTTTGTCATGTGGCCCCTTGGAATAATTATTTGCCCACCCCTGCTCTAAGGTTAAAGAGGACTGGTTTGGTGTAAATAACAACTATATTAATACAGGGGTCTACCAAGCCCAGGGGGCCAGAGGTCTAGAGGAGCCAGGAGCCCCAAAACGGTCCTTGTGCATCTGTGTCCAGGGGGACAGTAGTTCATAATCCATCACTGTATTAATACAGTTTATAATGTAACATTATAGTTTGACATTTGTGTCAATAATTGTCAAGCACAGGTGACTCCGCAGTGGTGGGAGGGGGGCACCAAATCAAATTCTGCTTAGTGCCCCCAAAAGGCTTGGGCCGGCTCTGATCAAACTCCACCTCCATCTCACCTTGTATTTTACAACACAGGTGTTTTCTTCACAGTAAAGCAAAGAGTGAGAGGAAGTTTGATGACGTAACACTCAATGACGTTTTATGTAACGTGCAAACCACATGAGACACATTTTCTTACAACAAGGAAATAAATTACCATCATTTTCCTTCTTTGTGGACCCTGTGTACACTTCCTGTCTCTCTCTCTCTCCAGTCTGCTCCAGTGTCCCTCACCCAGGTTACATCTGGGGTCTGGTTGTTTCACTGGTGGTTGTTTTTCTGCTGATTCTCTACATATGGAAGATGAGGAGGGACTTCAGGTCAAGCAGCAGAAACACAGAGGTGATTTTTTCCGACTCCACACGCCGTCCCTGACAGTTTCTACCACTGCACTATAAAACCGTTGGAAAGAGATTAAAATTTCACTGTAGATTAAACAGAAAATCTGGGATTGCTCAACTGTTTCTGACACAATTGCTTCTTGACCTCACACAGAAGTAGAATAAAGCAGGCGTTGATCTTGCCAACTGAAACACTGTCTTTGTAATTAGAACAGGTGGATGTGTGCTGCCCTCTGCTGGACAACAAGTAAAATAATTAACCTCCTCATTTTTTTTTTTGGTTGTGATTTGGCCTTAATGTAGCATGGAAGTTCAATTCATAATGAAGAACAATTTATTTGGAAAATAAACACACAAAGATTTGAAAAAGGTTTTGTTCCTATGGAATGACCAAGACTCAGCCAAAGACACAAATTAACCACAAAAAGACATTTAAAAAGGATTTATGAACATAAAGAGAACTAAAAAACCAAGACACTAACTCAGGACAACCGAAAAGACACTGAGCTAAACACAACAGAACAAAAGCCCAGGCTGAGAGGCATCAAGACCAGCAGTCCTCCCTCCGTTCTGATGCTGGCACAGGAGATATTAAGCACTTCTCCCAGGCCAGGTGAACCTCATTGAGCAATCAAGAAGTGGCACACCTGTGCAGAGCAAGAGAGGACAGGAGGGGAACAGGAACAAGCAGCACAGGGACACAGACAGCCGTAACACCAGCACTGAAAATACTGAAAATGCATACATGAAAGTAAATACATATAAACATGTGTTGTGTTTCACACTGTTTCTTTTAATTGTTTAATTTAAGCATTCTAAATTTTCCATAGTAAACTTGGGTTAATACAAACTTTCCATTTTCCTGTCGGATTAATTTTCAATCAATCAATCAATCAATCAATCAATCAATCAATCAATCAATATGATATTCAGAGTCACGCAGGTTATCTCTATACTGTTGGTAGTCTGTTAGTTATCTTGGCCCCCAAGATTTGTCTATCACACATTATCTGGTCTGTTGCAATGAATACTGCTGTACAACAGCTGTGATGTCATTTCCTGTCACCTTGGTAAAGTTGTTGATCTTATTTTCAGATCCCTTTCACCTGTAAGGATTTGGGTCAAGCCTCCATGTGAAGACTCCACCGTCAAAACCTGCAATATTAGGGAGCAAACCTGCAGCGATTAGGAGCAAACCTGCAGTGATTAGGAGCAAACCTGTAGTGATTAGGAGCAAACCTGTAGCGATTAGGAGCAAACCTGCAGTGATTAGGAGCAAACCTGCAGTATTAAGAAGCAAACCTGCAGTGATTAGGAGCAAACCTGCAGTATTAAGGGACAAACCTGCAGTGATTAGGAGCAAACCTGCAGTGATTAGGAGCAAACCTGTAGTGATTAGGAGCAAACCTGTAGTGATTAGGAGCAAACCTGTAGTGATTAGGAGCAAACCTGTAGCGATTAGGAGCAAACCTGCAGTATTAAGAAGCAAACCTGCAGTATTAAGGAACAAACCTGCAGTGATTAGGAGCAAACCTGTAGTGATTAGGAGCAAACCTGTAGTGATTAGGAGCAAACCTGCAGTGATTAGGAGCAAACCTGCAGTATTAAGGAGCAAACCTGCAGTGATTAGGAGCAAACCTGCAGTGATTAGGAGCAAACCTGCAGTATTAAGGAGCAAACCTGCGGTGATTAGGAGCAAACCTGTAGTATTAAGGAGCAAACCTGTAGTGATTAGGAGCAAACCTGCAGTATTAAGGAGCAAACCTGCAGTATTAAGGAGCAAACCTGTAGTGATTAGGAGCAAACCTGTAGTATTAAGGAGCAAACCTGTAGTGATTAGGAGCAAACCTGCAGTATTAAGGAGCAAACCTGCGGTGATTAGGAGCAAACCTGTAGTATTAAGGAGTAAACCTGTAGTCATTAGGAGCAAACCTGCAGTGATTAGGAGCAAACCTGCAGTGATTAGGAGCAAACCTGCAGTGATTAGGAGCAAACCTGCATTATTAAGGAGCAAACCTGCAGTGATTAGGAGCAAACCTGCAGTGATTAGGAGCAAACCTGCAGTATTAAGGAGCAAACCTGCAGTGATTAGGAGCAAACCTGCAGTGATTAGGAGCAAACCTGCATTATTAAGGAGCAAACCTGTAGTGATTAGGAGCAAACCTGCAGTGATTAGGAGCAAACCTGCAGTGATTAGGAGCAAACCTGTAGTGATTAGGAGCAAACCTGCAGTGATTAGGAGCAAACCTGTAGTGATTAGGAGCAAACCTGCAGTATTAAGGAGCAAACCTGCAGTGATTAGGAGCAAACCTGCAGTGATTAGGAGCAAACCTGCATCATTAAGGAGCAAACCTGTAGTGATTAGGAGCAAACCCGCAGTATTAAGGAGCAAACCTGTAGTGATTAGGAGCAAACCTGCATTATTAAGGAGCAAACCTGTAGTGATTAGGAGCAAACCTGCAGTATTAAGGAGCAAACCTGCAGTGATTAGGAGCAAACCTGCATTATTAAGGAGCAAACCTGTAGTGATTAGGAGCAAACCTGTAGTGATTAGGAGCAAACCTGCAGTGATTAGGAGCAAACCTGTAGTGATTAGGAGCAAACCTGTAGTGATTAGGAGCAAACCTGCAGTATTAAGGAGCAAACCTGCAGTGATTAGGAGCAAACCTGCAGTGATTAGGAGCAAACCCGCAGTATTAAGGAGCAAACCTGTAGTGATTAGGAGCAAACCTGCAGTATTAAGAGCAAACCTGCAGTATTAAGGAGCAAACCTGTAGTGATTAGGAGCAAACCTGCAGTGATTAGGAGCAAACCTGCAGTATTAAGGAGCAAACCTGCAGTGATTAGGAGCAAACCTGCAGTATTAAGGAGCAAACCTGCAGTGATTAGGAGCAAACCTGCAGTGATTAGGAGCAAACCTGTAGTGATAAGGAGCAAACCTGCAGTGATTAGGAACAAACCTGTAGTGATTAGGAGCAAACCTGCAGTGATTAGGAGCAAACCTGTAGTGATTAGGAGCAAACCTGCAGTGATTAGGAGCAAACCTGTAGTGATTAGGAGCAAAACTGCAGTGATTAGGAGCAAACCTGCAGTGATTAGGAGCAAACCTGCAGTGATTAGGAGCAAACCTGCAGTGATTAGGAGCAAACCTGCAGTATTAAGGAGCAAACCTGCAGTATTAAGGAGCAAACTTGTAGTGATTAGGAGCAAACCTGCAGTGATTAGGAGCAAACCTGCAGTATTGAGGAGCAAACCTGCAGTGATTAGGAGCAAACCTGCAGTATTAAGGAGCAAACCTGCAGTATTAAGGAGCAAACTTGTAGTGATTAGGAGCAAACCTGCAGTGATTAGGAGCAAACCTGCAGTATTGAGGAGCAAACCTGCAGTGATTAGGAGCAAACCTGCAGTATTAAGGAGCAAACCTGCAGTATTAAGGAGCAAACTTGTAGTGATTAGGAGCAAACCTGCAGTGATTAGGAGCAAACCTGCAGTGATTAGGAGCAAACCTGCAGTATTAAGGAGCAAACCTGCAGTATTGAGGAGCAAACTTGCACCGCTCACACATACAGCACTCAGATTATCTGTAGGTTCTGGATCTGTATTTGTTACTAACATGTCACTAATGTGTTGATCTGTTATTTCAATAAAAGTACTAATACCACACTGTAAATATACTCTGTTAAAAGTCCTGCAATTAAACTGTTACTGCAGTAAAAGTATGTAAGAATAATCAGGAAAAATGTGTTTAAAGTATGAAAAGTAAAAGTACTCAGTGTAGTAAAATGTTTCATTCTGGATCAATCTGCTGATTATTGTTGTTGATTAATCATTTAGAAAAGTGAGAAATGTGGTGACAGTGAGCCAGAGCCCAAAGTGACACCTTCATACTGTTTGTTTTGACCAACAAACAGTCTAAACCTCAACATTATTACAAATACATCAAAATTAATACAATTGTTTAAAGGAAAAGCATCAAATCGTCACATTTGTGAAGTTGGAGCCATGAAATGTTTTTACATGAAAAAGGACCAGAGTGATGTAGTGTAATATAACCATAACTAAGTAGTTAGTGGTTAATGACAACTGGTAATAAGGACCGAGATGTTAAAGAAGCTAATCAAAATCTGAAGGAATCATAAATGAATGGTTAAAACATGTATTACTCTGCACTAGTTGATTGAACGTGCACCTGTTGATCGGATTGATGATTAAACTACTGTATTGTGTTAACTTGGAGTGAAATGTAACCACAAATGTAAGAGTGAAATCATGTAACCAAATATACCACACTTTTATTATTTTTAAAAAATGCAGTCCAAAGAATGATCAAAGCTAATGGGATATATTCAGAGGGAAACTTGTTTTTAAAAAAAGCTCAGGCCAGAGTCACTAAGAGCTGATGGTGTGTTCTGAGGAAAGTAACTGTTTTTTTAAATAACCAAACTCAGAGAGTAGAAGCTACTGGTGTCAGGAACGGCAGGGCACGGACAGGTGCATCGGAAAAATACCCGTCAGCAGAAGTGAGGAAGAGTAAGGATTGGTTGAGACCAAGAGGCCATGGGAGGACACTCCCAGTTTTTAGGCTTAAAACAAGACATCAAATGTATTAGATCAGATCAGTTGTTCATGGACATTGTCTGTGTATGATCTCAGCTCTTACTGCCGGCAATAAAAGCTTTACTGCACTCAGCTTTGAGGACTTCTGGTGATTTTTGACTCCTGCTTTTTGGAAAACCTTCTAAACATCCAAGACTGAAGAAAAGTCGTTACACGACAGTGATTTAAAGATGGTTCCCGGCTTATTTTCTATCAGTTGACTTACTGATTCATCAATTGTTTGATTAATAAAGTGGTGGATGTAACATAACTCTATAACATACTGTACGTTTGTATTTCTGTGAAAAATGAGACTTTAAATAAATCATGATGTCAAGGAAATACAGAGCAGTTCACAAGTTTAAGTTTCATTCTGATGCTCAAACATTCTCGTGTCTCTTCCTCTTTTTCTCTGTCAGTCTCAGGAGGACAGTAAAGAGAGGACATGTCTGAACCAAAGCTGACATGATTCATGAGCAGACAGATAGCAGACCCTCTGCCTGACTTCACACACCACTGTGCAAACTAATGGGGTGTTATATGTTCAGCAACAACGTTTTCATATGACTGTAACAGTGTCATATGAAGAGTCTAACATGGTGCACATTAGGCTTCACACTTTGACAGACGTGATGTTGAGGGAGGATTCAAGGCAGGAGAGAAGAATGGAGTGGTTGATGGTGTCAAAAGCTGCAGTGAGGTCGAGGAGGATGAGGATGCTGAGTTGGCCGGAGTCTGCAGAGAGGAGGAGGTCGTTAGTGACTTTAAGGAGGGCTGTTTCTGTGCTGTGTTGAGGACGGACGTCTGATTGAAAAGGTTCAAACAGGTCGGTGGAGATGAGGTGGGTTTAAGGTTGTGCACTGATAGGTTGAAATCAGTCTTGTGATGTTGGGAAGGCGGCGTGCGATGACGCCAAATAAAAAGAATCCATAATTCTTTTTTCATTTTACACCAACGGGGCCTTTTCTCCTGCCTTTAGACACCTGTCCATCTTCCTCATATGACTCACAATTAACCGATAACACGGGTTTCCCTATCTCATAATCCAAAAGGGGCTTTTACCTTTATCTTCCTACCTGCTGGGGTTCTAATTTCGGCTCACAACTCTTTATCCTTAATTTGGCATAACAAAGTAATTTGTCACCATTATGTTTGGAACAGACACAGGAAACATCCGGACAGGTCACTCTAAGTGCTACTAACTGGCGCCAGGCCTTACTTAATATCCTGTTTTGCACAATACCTAAGCCTATTTAAGACATTTAATAGGAATGTGTTTGTGTGGTTTTATCTGCAGCAAATATAATAAGAATATACATGTAATTTAATGTGACCTGTATTTGATAATAAGTCTATAATATAGAAAAATACATACATTTTCCACTACTCCCTCAAAAGCATCAACTTAAAGTAATGAGCATGTTGTGAGGAGGAGAAAGTTCAGATATTTGTGATCAGATGTAGGGAGGGAAAGTCAAAAGAGTCAGAAAAATAAATACTCAAGTAAAATACACACAAGAAAAAGTATTTGTACTTCATTACTTCCCACCTCTGATGCCTTTTCCCGTTTTTTGAGAATTGCCATTGACTTTGATCAGATGATCCTTCAGGAGTCTGTTTCAGAAAATTACACATTCTGTTTGAGGCATCAGTAACTCAATCTGTGGAGAAACCCGAGGGTGGCCGGTTCAGCTCAGAAAGAAAATATTTGATGTGGGACAAAATAACATTGATTATGCTAAAGCTAAAACATAAAGGTCATTGGTATTATTGATGTGATGGCACAGGGTCTGTAAAACTGAAATAATGACATGAAGCAAAACCAGAGAAGAGAGAGAAAACGTGAAGTTGTAGCTGTCATTCAAAAACATCAGTTTTATCAAACATGATGATGTGATGGTGGGATTTACTGACAGATATGGAAAATGTATATGAAGAAGTATGTTTTCATTAGTGTTTAGTCACCTTACAGAGGGAGCAGCTTCTCTTTCAGTCCACCAGCCTAAACAACTAAAAGTATCTAAACTTTCTAAAGGACACTATAGAAATGTAGGTACACATATATAATCCAATGCGATCCAATACAACAGCTCTGCTATCATTTCTACCTTTGCAAAGTTGAGTTCAGTTTTTGGTGACATGTCTGATGGGCCAGCTTCTTTAATCCTCAGCGTTTTCACAGGAAATGATATTAATAACTTATAAGTACATCTTTTTCCTTCCTTATTCCTGAGAAGTGATGAATTTAATGAAGAGCAGGAAACACAAGTGGACCTCCCGAAAGTATAAATAGAAAGTATAAGCAGTGAAGCACACTTGACAGAAATCATGAAACTAAAGCAGCTCAGCTTCCTGTTTGATCAGACAGACAGAGTGGAAGGAGTGAAGTGACAGAGACGCTTTTGTCTCCATCAGGATCAAAACTCAGAATGAAGATCCACCACGTTCTGTTCTTCTGCTTCATCTCAGGTGAGGACTGATGACCTGACTGTCTCTTTAACGCAGCACCACACACTGCTTTGGGACATTTTATTTGTTAATGTGGCTAAATGTTTGATGAAACATGTTTTACAGTTGTTGTTGCTCCAGCTGATACAGAAATGATCATCTGTGTTCTGTGTTCATCTTTCCAACAGCTCTGTGTGGAGACACTGGGCTCGTCAGTGCAAAATTCAACATTTACACAGGAGCTGAGGGAGGAAGTGGTTCAATGTCGTGCTACCTGTCTCAGCCTAAAAACACGAAGTTCTTCTGTAAAGAAGAATGTAAAGCAGAAGATATTCTCGTTAAAACAGAAGATGTCAGAGCTCAGAATGGCAGATTCAGCACTGAATATGAAGTAGAATCTTCTGGAAGAGGAGTTCTGACTGTGACCATCACAGATCTGACCAAGTCTGACGCAGGACGGTACAGGTGTGGTTCGGGCACTGATTTGGTTCCAGACTCATACTCGGACTTTGAGATCAGAGTTTCTGATGGTGAGTTTCTACTGAAAGTCTTTAAACCTGATTTATTTAGTGAATTTAGTGATGTAGGAATATTTATATATTATATATTTAAAAAAAGGAATCGATGATTTATAAACTTTTTAAGACATTTGTAATTTGTAGTTCTGGACGATATTAATAAAAGATTTAATCAGATTATGGGAAGAATTGTAGTTATTTATGTTGTATGAACTTTCGGAGCAGCTGTCAGTGATGATCTGTGTTCATGTGAAGCAAGAAATACTGAGATCAGACTGCAGCATTTCACAGACAGTAACTGTTGACTGTTTCTCTTTTCGACAGAACTGCCGGGTGGAAGCACTCGTTTTTTCCGTACAGATACTGAAGGAGAGAATATCACAATGGGATGCCTCGATACTGTTCAGAGTGAACACAAGTTCCTGTGTAAGGACAAATGTGAAACAGAAGAGGACATTATCATTGAAACTGATGCCAATAGAGCTAAGAGTGGCAGATACAGCATTGAATATAAAGAAGGATCTATATTTGGACTGTATGTAACCATCACAAATGCAAGCAAATTGGACACAGGATGGTACAAGTGTGGCTACGGCAGAGCTTTGTCTCCAGATTCATCCAGGAGACTCCCGATCCTCGTCATTCCTGGTGAGTGTTTATTAAAATCACATGAATATGTTGCTTCATATAATTCATGTACTTGTCCAATCCACTTATTTTTATTATTTCTTTCCTCCATAAGTGATCATGAAAAACATTTTTGCTTCCTTTGTCATTTTATTTATTCTGCAAAAATGTTTTTTTAAATGACCTGACAACAGCAGAAATGAAAATATGACCAGAACGTTTATATTTAGCATGTAGAAAAACAATAAATAATTGGTTTAAAACCAAAAATAAAGTTAAAAGCATCACAAATACTTAAAAAGAGAACTACTGCCTGTTTGACCTGCTGATGGAGAGATGACAGGGAATTAGAAGAGGTGGACGTGAACCTTCAGCCACAATAGCAACCCTAGCAGTACATTTCAATTATCTGCAGTTATGTTCACATTCAATATGTGGAAGGTCACATTAATACTTTTTTTGAATGTTGTTGGAAAAATACCATAATATGGATTACTGTTATTTGCATGTAAATTCTCTACATATTTCAGGTTTATACACAAAAGTGTCCTCTGTGGTTTTATTAATTTTAGGTGATATAAAGCCGCTCCACTCTTTTTGCATTGTTTTATTTCTTTTTTATTGTATTTAGATGAAGTTAGAGCTACTTCCTTAGTTTTCAGTAAAACTTCATCATATCAGTAAAATCAAATCATCAGAATTAGCTGAACCATAAATTAACAAACATTATAAACATATGTCCAGTATGTTCGTTGTGTATGATTTATGCCTTTAATTATGATACTGGTTTTCACACCTGACTGATTATCTTGTATTCCTCCATTTTGTTATATTTGTATATATTTACACTTATTCATACATGGTGGATTTCTCTGCATCAGTATCTATTCAGTATCTTATTATTTCATTGTCTTTTCATTGTCCACAGATCCGTCCAAACCAAACCAGACTCCTCCACCTTTTTCAACATCAGTCCCATCAGCCTCCACACCAACAACGCAGAGTTTAAAACTCAGTTCAGAAAGTGTCATCGCCTCGTCGTCTTTTCCTAAAACCACCAACCAGCCTTCAGCTGCAGGTACAGTTCATTAAGACTGCTGACCATCAAACTCCACCTCCATCTCACCTTAAATTGTACAGCACAGGTGTTTTCTTCACAGTACTGCAAAGAGTGAGAGGAAGTTTAATGACGTAACACTCACCAGGTTTTATGCATCACGCAAACCACATGAGACACATTTTCTTACAACAAGGAAATAAATTGCAATCATTTTCCTTCTTTTTGGACCCTGTGTACACTTCCTGTCTGCTGATGTCACTTCTTGGGCTGGCAACTAAAGTTGACCTGATTGTCTCTCTGTCCTTAAATGGAAATGTATACGTTAAGCCAGCTCCAAACAATGGCGTGAGAAAGGAACTCAGTTTAGTATCCTGTAAGGGCCTCATCCTGTAGCTAACCTTTTAACACAAACGCAGAGCTGATTAATGACTCTGGGCCCTCCTAACAGATCTTCTCAACATCAGCCACCTTACTTAACCCCCACAAACAGGAACAACATGACACAGTTAAATCATAGCTCAGAATGTGTTGTTGCACAGATACCTCACATGTCTCGGAGGATGTCATTAGTAACAGCCTTGAAGACAGCTGGGACGTTGGTCAAGCCAGAGGGCATTTCTTGGTATTCGAAGTGGCCCAGGGGTGTGTTGATCCGGTCTTCCACTTGTCTCCCTTCCGAATCCGGACCAAGTTGTAGGCGTTTCGTAGATCCAGCTTAGTGAAGATTTGGGCGTGGCAAAGTGGCTCAAATGACAGGTCGATAAGAGGAAGAGGGTACTTGTTTTTTACCGTGATATTGGTGAGGCCACAATAATCAATAAAGGAGCGGTAGAGGGTAAAACGAATGCAGCTAAATATAGGGACATCCTGGAGGACAACCTGATTCAGTCTGCAAGAAAACTACATAGAAGAAAGGAGTCAAATCGTAGTGTCCAGATGTGCAGGAGTTATTGAGACCTCTCCACACAGACTCAGTGCTGTGATTGAGGCCAAAGGTGCAGCTACTAAATACTGATGTGAAGGGGGTGAATACTTATGCAATCACTTATTTTATATGATATATTTTTAATTAATTGACATTACTTTGTAGAAATCTGTTTTCACTTTGACATTACAGAGGTTTTTTGTAATTTATTTGTTTTGTATATTTTTTATATTGAAGTTCAGAAGAAGATAACACAACTGTAACTTACAATGCAAGTGTTGGGAGAGGAGGGGAAAAGTCTAACATGTCTAACAAGTTTAACATATAAATCATCCATCTTTGCCCACTTCATCTTAGTCTTTGTGCCCTCAGGGATGCATAAACTGCAGGTTATGAACTTATTTTTTCAAATTACAAAAATGTGAAATTATTATCGGTATCGGCTGGAAAAACACATATCGTGCATCCCTAATTACTTCATATAATTCATGTACCTGTCGCCCAATCCACTTTTATTTTTATACAGATTTTCCCCAAAAAGGGATCATGAAAAACATCTTTGCTTCCTTTGTCATTTTATTTATTCTGCAAAAATGTTTTTTTAGACAACAGCAGAAATGAAAATATGACCAGAACATTTTATACGTTTATATTTAGCATGTAGTAGTAGTTTTATATATTTTAGGTGATATAAAGCCGCCCAACTCTTTTTGCATTGTTTCAGTTTTTTTAGATGAAGTTAGAGCTACTTTCTTTGTTTTCAGTAAAACTTAGACCTTCTGTCATCAGCAAAAATCAAATCATCAGAATTAGCTGAACCATAAATTACCAAACATTATAAACATATGTCCAGTATGTTCGTTGTGTATGATTGATGCCTTTAATTATGATACTTACTGGTTTTCGCACCTGACTGATTATCTTGTATTCCTACATTTTGTTATATTTGTATATATTTACACTCATTCATACATGGTGGATTTCTCTGCATCAGTATCTATTCAGTATCTTATTATTTCATTGTCTTTTCATTGTCCACAGATCTGTCCAAACCAAACCAGACTCCACCACCTTTTTCAACATCAGCCCCATCAGCCTCCACACCAACAACGCAGAGTTTAAAACTCAGTTCAGAAAGTGTCATCGCCTCGTCGTCTTTCCCTAAAACCACCAACCAGCCTTCAGCTGCAGGTACAGTTCATTAAGACTGCTGACCATCAAACTCCACCTCCATCTCACCTTAAATTTTACAACACAGGTGTTTTCTTCACAGTAGTGCAAAGAGTGAGAGGAAGTTTAATGATGCAACATGCAAACCACATGAGACACATTTTCTTACAACAAGGAAATAAATTACCATCATTTTCCTTCTTTGTGGACCCTGTGTACACTTCCTGTCTCTCTCTCTCTCCAGTCTGCTCCAGTGTCCCTCACCCAGGTTACATCTGGGGTCTGGTTGTTTTACTGGTGGTTGTTTTTCTGCTGATCCTCTACACATGGAAGATGAGGAGGGACTTCAGATCAAGCTTCAGAATCACAGAGGTGATTTTCTCCGACTCCACACGCCGTCCTTGACAGTTTCTACCACTGCACTATAAAACCGTTGGAAAGAGATTAAAATTTCACTGTAGATTAAACAGAAAATCTGGGATTGCTCAACTGTTTCTGACACAATTGGTCCTTGACTTCACACAGAAGTAGAATGAAGCAGGCGTTGATTTTGCCAACTGAAACACTGTCTTTGTAATTAGAACAGGTGGATGTGTGCTGCCCTCTGCTGGACAACAAGTAAAATAATTAACCTCCTCATTTTGTTTTTTTGGTTGTGATTTGGCCTTAATGTAGCATGGAAGTTCAATTCCTAATGAAGAACAATTTATTTGGAAAATAAACACACAAAGATTTGAAAAAGGTTTTGTTCCTATGGGATGAACAAGACTCGGCCAAAGACACAAATGAACCACAAAAAGATATTTAAAAAGGATTTATGAACATAAAGAGAACTAAAAAACCAAGACACTGACTCAGGACAACCGAAAAGACACTGAGCTAAACACAACAGAACAAAAGCCCAGGCTGAGAGGCATCAAGACCAGCAGTCCTCCCTCCGTTCTGATGCTGGCACAGGAGATATTAAGCACTTCTCCCAGGCCAGGTGAACCTCAGTGAGCAATCAAGAAGTGGCACACCTGTGCAGAGCAAGAGAGGACAGGAGGGGAACAGGAACAAGCAGCACAGGGACACAGACAGCCGTAACACCAGCACTGAAAATACTGAAAATGCATACATGAAAGTAAATACATATAAACATGTGTTGTGTTTCACACTGTTTCTTTGAATTGTTTAATTTAAGCATTCTAAATTTTCCATAGTAAACTCGGGTTAATACAAACTTTCCATTTTCCTGTCGGATTAATTTTCAATCAATCAATCAATCAATCAATCATCTTTATTTGTTTAACGCCAGTTCACACCAAAAGTCATCTCATGACATTTTCCAAACTGAGCAGGTCTAGACCGTACTACTCCATTCATTTTTCCACATTTCCCCCATGAGCAAGCACAAGAGTCTTTTAACAGGCAGAAACCTCGACCAGAACCGGACTCAATGGTACCTGTGAGATGCCTTTAAAATGAGAACCATGAAAAAGAGCCTTGACTCTACATTTAATGGCTGCTGTGCTCTCAGGACCGGCTCACACACTGTGGATGTTCTGTTCCTGTGATCTTACAAAATAATGTTACACATTGATGATATGTTTACTCGTGATATTCAGAGTCACGCAGGTTATCTCTATACTGTTGGTAGTCTGTTAGTTAGCTTGGCCCCCAAGATTTGTCTATCACACATTATCTGGTCTGTTGCAATGAATACTGCTGTACAACAGCTGTGATGTCATTTCCTGTCACCTTGGTAAAGTTGTCGATCTTATTTTCAGATCCCTTTCCTGTAAGGATTTGGCTCCAGCCTCCACATGTGAAGACTCCATCGTCAAAACCTGCAGTGATTAGGAGCAAAGCTGCAGTGATTATGAACAAACCTGCACCGCTCACACATACAGCACTCAGATTATCTGTAGGTTCTGGATCTGTATTTGTTACTAACATGTCACTAATATGTTGATCTGTTACTTCAATAAAAGTACTAATACCACACTGTAAATATACTCTGTTAAAAGTCCTGCAATTAAACTGTTACTGCAGTAAAAGTATGTAAGAATAATCAGGAAAAATGTGCTTAAAGTATGAAAAGTAAAAGTACTCAGTGTAGTAAAATGTTTCATTCTGGATTAATCTGCTGATTATTGTTGTTGATTAATCATTCAGAAAAGTGAGAAATGTGGTGACAGTGAGCCAGAGCCCAAAGTGACACCTTCATACTGTTTGTTTTGACCAACAAACAGTCTAAACCTCAACATTATTACAAATACATCAAAATTAATACAATTGTTTAAAGGAAAAGCATCAAATCGTCACATTTGTGAAGTTGGAGCCATGAAATGTTTTTACATGAAAAAGGACCAGAGTGATGTAGTGTAATATAACCATAAGTAAGTAGTTAGTGGTTAATGACAACTGGTAATAAGCAGTGTTGGGTGTAACGCGTTACTTTGTAACGCGTTACTGTAATCAGATTACTTTTTCAAGTAACTAGTAGTGTAAGGCATTACTCTACTGAAAATAGTAATAATATTACAATTTTCCGGGCTCGTTACTTGCGTTACATTTGCTAGTAGCTACCAGCTACTTCACCACACACGCATCACACAAAACAGCACGGAGGGAGGGGGGGGGCGTGAATGGATCAGTGATTGGTTGGGGTTTGACACGAGGTATCATTTACCATCACCGATTGGTCGCCAGCGGCACCCGCCAGGGCAGATGGGTAAAAAATGGAAGAGTCAACAAGTCCGGAGCATGTTGCTGCTGCTGCTTCTGCTAGCTCGTGTCCTGAAGAAGGCACCGCTCTGCAAAAAACCTCGTTCGACGGCTGGAAATTCAACCACTATTTTCAATATTAGTTAATATTTCTTTGTATTTGATTGCACAAGTACACTTGTTTGTATTTGCACTAGACAATGTTAATTGAGGAAGTTAAACAGCATGTAGGCCAGTCTGTTGTTGGGTTAATAAAGACCTTCAAGAAGACTCCTCCTTTGTCTGCTCTCTTTCCATCTTATGCATCTCAGGCAATTTTAGAGTAAGTAGAAAAAAAGTAACTAGTAATATAACTAGTAATATAACTAGTTACTTTCTCCAGGGAGTAATATAGTAGTGTAAGGCATTACTATTTTTGAGAGTAATATGTAATCTGTAATATATTACTTTTTAAAGTAACTAGCCCCAACACTGGTAATAAGGACCGAGATGTTAAAGAAGCTAATCAAAATGTGAAGGAATCATAAATGAATGGTTAAAACATGTATTACTCTGCACTAGTTGATTGAACGTGCACCTGTTGATCGGATTGATGATTAAACTACTGTATTGTGTTAACTTGGAGTGAAATGTAACCACAAATGTAAGAGTGAAATCATGTAACCAAATATACCACACTTTTATTATTTTTAAAAAATGCAGTACGAAGAATGATCAAAGCTAATGGGATATATTCAGAGGGAAACTTGTTTTTAAAAAAAGCTCAGGCCAGAGTCACTAAGAGCTGATGGTGTGTTCTGAGGAAAGTACCTGTTTTTTTAAATAACCAAACTCAGAGAGTAGAAGCTACTGGTGTCAGGAACGGCAGGGCACGGACAGGTGCATCGGAAAAATACCCGTCAGCAGAAGTGAGGAAGAGTAAGGATTGGTTGAGACCAAGAGGCCATGGGAGGACACTCCCAGTTTTTAGGCTTAAAACAAGACATCAAATGTATTAGATCAGATCAGTTGTTCATGGACATTGTCTGTGTATGATCTCAGCTCTTACTGCCGGCAATAAAAGCTTTACTGCACTCAGCTTTGAGGACTTCTGGTGATTTTTGACTCCTGCTTTTTGGAAAACCTTCTGAACATCCAAGACTGAAGAAAAGTCGTTACACGACAGTGATTGTAAAGATGGTTCCCAGCTTATTTTCTATCAGTTGACTTACTGATTAATCAATTGTTTGATTAATAAAGTGGTGGATGTAACATAACTCTATAACATACTGCACATTTCAATTTGTTTACTCCAGTAAAAGTAATAGAGTACAGGCTCTGACATGTACTCAGAGTATCAGAGTAAAAAGTCTCCCTCTGAAGGACATTTGTGGTCAAAGCTGACTGAAGCTCACGTCATATTAATATAATTCAAAGACTATTAAAGTTAAAGGTAGAGTCAGTAGGATTTGTCCCAGCTGCTCCTGAACGCACCACAAAGATAGTTGATAGTTGAGTCTCATTCCCAGGACGTCAAACAGCCACATGTTGGGTTGGTAAAGCGTCCCGAGCAGCAACAAAGAGAGAAAATAAGAAACTCGAGACACTAACACGCCTTTTCTCCCCATTCAGCCTCCCTCTCTGTCTGTTCACGTCTTCTGTAGCTGCCATCAAAGTCAGTTATACTATTTAAGTTAATTTACATAATTAATAATAATTGGTTGTTGTGTCAGTGCTCTCACGTCGTTTTGTGTTGACGCACTTTACCTTCACCATGCTTGAGGTGAACAGCGGTCAATAAGTCTGGTATGAGAGAAGCAGAGGAAAGAAGAAGAATAAAGTGTCCTTAACTCCGTTTAGTTGAGAAGGCCAATGAGGTATGTTGATGTATAATTATGGTTTATATTGTGCTTTGTAACTCGCTCTCCATCCATCCATCCATTGTCTACCGCTTATCCGGGGCCGGGTCGCGGGGGCAGCTGCCTGAGCAGGGATACCCAGACTTCCCTCTCCCCGGACACTTCCTCCAGCTCCTCCGGGAGGATCCCAAGGCGTTCCCAGGTCAGCCGGGCGACATAGTCACTCCAGCGTGTCCTGGGTCTTCCTCGGGGTCTCTTCCTCCCGGTGGGGCATGCCTGGAACACCTCCCGAGGGAGGCGTCCAGGGGGCATCCGATACAGATGCCCAAGCCACCTCAGCTGACTCCTCTCGATGTGGAGGAGCAGCGGTTCTACTCCGAGCTCCTCCCGCGTGACAGAGCTCCTCACCCTATCTCTAAGGGAGCGCCCTGCCACCCTGCGGAGGAAACTCATTTCGGCCGCTTGTATCCGGGATCTTATTCTTTCGGTCATGACCCAAAGTTCATGACCATAGGTGAGGGTAGGAACGTAGACTGACCGGTAAATCGAGAGCTTCGCCTTTCGGCTCAGCTCTCTCTTCACCACGACAGACCGATACAACGACCGCATTACTGCGGCCGCCGCACCGATCCGCCTGTCAATCTCACGCTCCATCCTTCCCTCACTCGTGAACAAGACCCCGAGATACTTAAACTCCTCCACTTGAGGCAGGAACTCTCCCCCAACCTGGAGGGAACAAGCCACCTTTTTCCGGTCGAGAACCATGGCCTCAGACTTGGAGGTGCTGATTCTCATCCCAACTGCTTCACACTCGGCTGCAAACCGCCCCAGAACATGCTGGAGGTCCTGGCCCGAAGGAGCCAACAAGACAACATCATCTGCGAAAAGCAGGGATGAAATCCGGTGGCTCCCGAACCAGATCCCCTCCGGCCCATGACTGCGCCTAGAAATTCTGTCCATAAAAATAATGAACAGAACCGGTGACAAAGGGCAGCCCTGCCGGAGTCCAACATGCACTGGAAACAGGTCTGACTTACTGCCGGCAATGCGAACCAAGCTCCTGCTCCGGTCGTACAGGGATCGTACAGCCCTTAGTAGAGGGCCCTCGACCCCGTACTCCCGAAGCACCCCCCACAGAATGCCACGAGGGACACGGTCGAATGCCTTCTCCAAGTCCACAAAACACATGTGGACTGGTTGGGCAAACTCCCATGAACCCTCCAGCACCCTGCTGAGGGTATAGAGCTGGTCCAGTGTTCCACGGCCAGGACGAAAACCGCATTGTTCCTCCTGAATCCGAGGTTCGACTATCGGCCGAATTCTCCTCTCCAGTACCCTGGAATAGACTTTACCAGGGAGGCTGAGAAGTGTGATCCCCCGGTAGTTGGAACACACCCTCCGGTCCCCCTTTTTGAATAGAGGGACCACCACCCCGGTCTGCCAGTCCAGAGGCACTGTCCCCGACTGCCACGCGATGTTGCAGAGACGTGTCAGCCAAGACAGCCCCACAACATCCAAAGACTTGAGGTACTCGGGGCGGATCTCATCCACCCCCGGTGCTTTGCCACCGGGCAGCTTCCGGACTACCTCGGTGACTTCGGCTTGGGTGATGAATGGATCAACCTCCGAGTCCCCAGCCTCTGCTTCCTCTATGGAAGACGTGTCAGTGGGATTGAGGAGATCCTCGAAGTACTCCTTCCACCGCCCGACGATATCCCCAGTCGAGGTCAACAGCTCCCCGCCTCCACCGTAAACAGTGTTGGCGGGGTGCTGCTTCCCCTTCCTAAGGCGCCGGATGGTTTGCCAGAATTTCCTCGAGGCCGACCGGTAGTCCTTCTCCATGGCCTCCCCGAACTTTTCCCAGGCCCGAGTCTTTGCTTCCGCGACCGCCCGTGCTGCAGCACGCTTGGCCTGCCGGTACCCGTCAGCTGCCTCAGGAGTCCCCCGAGCCAGCCAGGCTCGATAGGACTCCTTCTTCAGCTTGACAGCATCCCTTACTGTCGGTGTCCACCACCGAGTTCGGGGATTGCCGCCACGACAGGCACCGGAGACCTTACGGCCACAGCTCCGAACAGCCGCGTCAACAATGGAGGCGGAGAACAAGGCCCATTCGGACTCAATGTCCCCAGCCTCCCTCGGGATCTGGTCAAAGCTCTCCCGGAGGTGGGAGTTGTAGACCTCCCCGACAGAGGGTTCCACCAGACGTTCCCAGCAGACCCTCACAGTACGTTTGGGTCTGCCAAGTCTGTCCAGCTTCCTCCCCTGCCAGCGAAACCAACTCACCACCAGGTGGTGATCAGTTGACAGCTCAGCCCCTCTCTTCACCCGAGTGTCCAAGACATACGGCCGGAGGTCAGATGACACGACCACAAAGTCGATCATCGACCTCCGGCCTAGGGTGTCCCGGTGCCATGTGCACTGATGAACACCCTTATGCCTGAACATGGTGTTCGTTATGGACAAACTGTGACTGGCACAGAAGTCCAACAACAGAACACCACTCGGGTTCAGATCAGGGAGGCCGTTCCTCCCAATCACTCCCCTCCAGGCAACACTGTCGCTGCCTACGTGAGCGTTGAAGTCCCCCAGCAGAACGATGGAGTCCCCAGTTGGAGCACTCTCCAGTACCCCTCCCAGGGACCCCAAGAAGGCCGGGTACTCTGCACTGCCGTTTGGCCCATAGGCCGAAACAACAGTGAGAGACCTATCCCCGACCCGGAGGCGCAGGGAAACGACCCTCTCGTTCACCGGGGAAAACTCCAACACATGGCGGCTGAGCTGGGGAGCTATGAGCAAGCCCACACCAGCTCGCCGCCTCTCACCGCGGGCAACTCCAGAGTAGAAGAGAGTCCAGCCTCTCTCAAGGAGTTGGGTTCCAGAGCCCAGACTGTGCGTGGAGGAGAGCCCGACTATCTCTAGCCGGTAGCGCTCAACCTCCCGCACCAGTTCAGGCTCTTTCCCCCTCAGCGAGGTGACATTCCATGTCCCCATGGCTAGAGTCACCGTCCGGGGATTGGGTCGCCGGGGCACCCGCCCAGGACAGCCACCCAAATCACACCGCACCGGCCCCTTCTGAACCCTCCTGCGGGTGGTGGGCCTACTGGAGGGCGGGCCCACGTCGCTCCTTCGGGCTGTGCCCGGCCGGGTCCCGTGGGCAAAGACCCGGCCACCAGGCGCTCGCCTGCGAGCCCCAACCCCGGGCCTGGCTCCAGGGTGGGGCCCCGGTGACGCCATTCCGGGCGACGTGCACTTCCTTGATGTATTCTTAATCATAAGGGGCTGGAACCGCTCTTAGTCTGACCTGTCACCTAGGACCTGTCTGCCTTGGGAGACCCTACCAGGGGCATTAAGCCCCGGACAACATAGCTCCTAGGATCATTCAGGTACTCAAACCCCTCCACCACGGTAAGGTGTCGGTTCAAGGAGGAGGTAACTCGCTCTGTGTTACGTAAATTTAATTGGATGTTTATGTTTGTTTGTTTAGTTCTTACGACATTCGTCGACATGTGGACTTTTATTGAAATTCCTCGACTGAAGACAATAAATGCCTGTGAGAGGACCACCTTGTGTCATGATTGACTGAACGGGAGTTACAGTAAGAACTCAGCCTGTCCGACGTGAGGTGGAAAGACGATGTGTGCGCCCGCCGTGGACGGAGCTGCAAGGAAGTTGCAACGCACGCCAGCACCGAAAAAATAAGACTGTTCACATACCGGTAACCCAAGCAAGCAGAGTCCAAGAGCATCAAGTGATCAAGCTTACAACAAGTAATACATTTAAAACAAGTTGAATGTTAAGAGGTATAGCTTATCAACTGCTATAAGGGACTCTATAAGTGCTGAAGAGACAAGTTTTCTGGTGTTACGTACATAACAACCAAGTCATTTCTGATTTCATCATATTCGTTTATTATTTAACCATTTAAGTGTTTTGACATTCAAAGAATCATTCTTTGGTACTGTTCAAGCTAAAAATAAGTGATATAATTCTTTGCAAGTGGAAATAAGTTCATTTGTATTGTGAAAGCGATTTTTGAAACATTAAGACACTGTAAAAAATTGTTGGTTAAATTTGAAGGTTAAAAAGGGTTAGGTTAGTTGAAATTTGTATTTTATTGCAATTTAACAGCTCTACTAAGTAGTAATCTTCAAGCTAAACTAGTCAACTTAACTAGTTTCAGTTACATTTAAAGGGTAACTACATTAAAAAATACAAGTAAGGTTAACTCAAAAACAATCTGAACATGGCTGTGTATCATGGTAATACTGAAGCTATAGAAGTACAACAGCAGTCTAAAAATCTTGTTGAAGCAAATGTAAACACTAATGCATTACAAGAGAGTGAGGTTGGCATTGAGAAGCAAGCTGCTGCACAAGAAGGACCAAGAAGAAGTCAGAGAACCCGAACACTGACTGAAAAGGGTCAAGAACTCCAAGATAACAAATCTAAAAAGCTTTTGAACAGTTTTACAACTGCTTACAAGAAATGGAAATCTCTCGTGAGGGAGGCTAAAAGAGCACATGACGGATCCCTTCCCAATGAGATACTGCAAGACCACACGACTAAGGTCCACCATGCTTCAACAGATGTAAAACAAGCCTATGAAGACTTGCGTCTTTACAAGGCACCTGATGGAGAGACACGTCGTCGAGTAGACACATGTGATGCTCTCACAAGAAAGATCTTGCAATGGGAACTGAGCGAAGAGACAGATAAAGAGCAAGGTTCTAAAAGTGATCAAGCATACTGGGTTGAGAATGGCTCAGTGTTTTTATCTGCAGCATCCCAGAGATCTGAAGTGGACTCTCAAGGAGTCAAGTCTACAAAGAGTTCAAGCTTAAGTTCAAAACGTTCAAGTCTGTCCTCTACAAAGGTAAAAGAAGCTGCAGCGGAGTTAGCTGTAACTCAAGCCACTTTGGAAGTTTTACAAGAAATGGAACGTGAGAAACAAGAGCTTGAAACACTTGAAAATGAGAACAGACAGAGACTTGCATTACAAGAAGCTGAAAATGCTGCAAGACAAAATGCTTTAGAAGAGAAGCGTATGCAGATAGAGCGCTTAAAGACAGTCAAGAAAATGAATGCTGCAAAGGCAAGACTGCAAGTCTATCAACAAGAAGTAGACTCAGATCAAGAGATATCAGATTTGCTCCACGACTGCAAGCCTAGGCAAGAGAAACGTGTACATAAATCAAGAAGTCTCCCAGTGCATCATATAAAAGAGACTGGTGCTCATGTACAACCTGCTGTGTTAACACAACCTGTCACAAGGGAGCAGCCTGCTATTAACGCCCATCAAGAGCATAGTACTACATCACTTGCCAGTGCAATAGCAGAGTCAATCAATGCAAGCCGTCTGCCTGTACCAGAGCCTGCTGTCTTCAATGGAGACCCGCTAAGGTATAAAGACTGGAAGATGTCTTTTCAAACTCTGATAGGCAGGAAACACATTCCAGTGAATGAGAAGGTCTACTACCTCCGTAAGTATGTCGGCGGACCTGCAAAGAAAGCCATTGAGAGTTATTTTCTGATAGGCACGGATGCAGCTTACCATTCAGCGTGGTACGTCCTGGAAGAAAGATATGGAAGCTCATTCATGATTGCTAAAGCTTTCAGAGATAAGCTCACCTCATGGCCAAAGATAGGACCCAAGGAGAGTGTTGAACTCAGAGAGTTCTCAGACTTTCTTCGAGGCTGTGAAGCAGCAATGTCTGAGATTAAAGGTCTCCAAGTCTTAAATGACTGTGGTGAAAACCAAAGAATACTTACCAAACTGCCTGACTGGTTGACAGCCAGATGGAACAGAAAGGTAATTGAGTTTGAAGAAGAAGCTAAGACATTTCCCAGCTTCAGTCAGTTTGTTGAGTTTGTCGCAAAGGAAGCTAAGATAGCCTGTAGCCCTGTGACCTCTCTTCATGCTCTGAAGTCTAATGATGTTGAAAAGATGAAGACACCAAAGACACGAAGCGTTGGTGTAAAGGTGCTGACAAGCAACTCTGAAGAGAACCCAGATGTTAAGGGTTGTGTGTTTTGTGAGAAGTCAAACCATAGCATTCACACATGTCGAAGATTTATAGACAAGTCACTTACAGAAAGAGTCAAGTTTGTGCAAACAAATAAAATCTGTTTTGGATGTTTGAAAACAGGACACCTTTCAAAGAACTGTGAAAAGAGGAGTGTCTGCGACACATGCAAAAGGAAGCATCCAACATGCTTACACGAAGATCGAGCTAAGGAGGACAGAAAGAAAGAACATCGGGACGACGAAAGAAAGGACAGTGTGAAACACTCAAAAGAGAAAGAAAGGTCAAAAGAAAGAACAGAGTCTAAACCAACTGATGCAACGTTGAGTGAGGCAACTTCTCACCGGGTCGTACAAGATATGAAGAGCACTCATACCTCCTCGGTTATGCCAGTATGGTTATCCACAACAAGTAACCCAGACAGTGAAGTTCTTTTATATGCACTTCTGGACAATCAAAGTGACACCACCTTTGTTTTGCAAGAAAAGGCTGATACTCTGGATACACAAAAGGAGCCTGTGCAACTGAAACTCTCAACGCTAGCATCCAGAAGTACAGTCATTCCAAGTCAGAAGCTAACTGGGTTGCAAGTTAGAGGCTTTTATTCATCAAAGAAAATCCCTCTCCCAATAACTTACACAAGAGAGTTTAATTCCTGTCAATCTAAGTCATATCCCCACACCTAAAACAGCAAGAGCATGGCCTCACCTAGAGCACCTTGCCGAAGAGATTGCTCCTTTAATTGAATGTGACGTTGGCCTGCTTATAGGTTACAATTGTTCTCAAGCCCTGCTACCTAGAGAGGTTGTGGCTGGAAAAGACAATGAGCCATTTGCCCAAAGAACGGACCTTGGCTGGAGTATCGTCGGCTGTGTGAATCCCTGTGTCGACTATGGTGATGCGCTTGGAAGCAGCCACACGGTCGTTGTGAGACAAGTGACACCTTATCATCAGTCGCCTGCTAATCTGACCAGTGAAGTCCGGTACATATGTCGAACACAAGTAAAGGAAGTCATCACTCCACCAGATGTGATAAAGGCACTTGAGTCTGACTTCAATGAAAGAGGTGTAGAAGATGCTCACATCTCTCAAGAGGATCTCCGCTTCCTTTCAATAATGGAGGAAGGAATCAGAATCAAAGCAGACGGTCACTGCGAGATGCCCTTGCCATTTAAAGAAGGCAGGCCGAATATGCCAGACAACAGGAAATGTGCAGAGCATCGTCTGAAATGTTTGAGAAGAAGATTTGAAAAGGACAAACAATACCATAAGGACTACGTAGCCTTCATGAGTGAAACAATATCTCGCGGAGACGCTGAGAAGGTTTCAATGGAAGATGTCAATAATAACCCTGCTTGGTACATCCCGCACCATGGGGTGTACCACCTACAGAAACCAGGGAAGATAAGAGTCGTGTTTGACTGTTCAGCGAAGTTTGAAGGCATATCATTGAACGACCATCTGCTTAGTGGGCCAGAACTGACGAACAATTTGATTGGTGTCCTCTGCCGGTTTCGCAAGGGTCCTGTAGCAGTGATGTGCGATATTGAACGTATGTTCCATCAGTTTCATGTCAGAACAGAAGACCAGGACTATTTGAGATTCCTCTGGTGGGACGATGGAAACTTTCAAGCACAACCATCAGTCTATCGTATGAGAGTGCACCTGTTTGGGGCCGCCTCATCGCCGGGCTGTGCAAACTACGGCCTCAAGCACATTGCAGCTCAAGGACAGGGTCGTTTCAGTGAAGCAAGCATCCACTTTGTTGAAAGGAACTTTTATGTGGATGACGGCCTGACGAGTGTGTCATCAAATGATGAAGCGATACAGCTGATCAGAGAGGCCAGGCAGCTCTGCAGCGCTGGCAAGCTACGCATTCACAAGTTCATTTCCAATCGTCAAGAGGTACTTGCATCACTTCCCAGAGAAGAATGTGCAGAAAAGGCAAGACATCAAGACTTAGCCTTGAGTGAGCCACTGATTGAGAGAGCCCTAGGTGTTAAGTGGTGCATCTCTTCAGATCAGTTCCTCTTCAGAGTAGTGGTGAGTGAACGCCCGCTTTCTAGAAGAGGCATCTTGTCAACGGTAGCGTCTGTTTACGACCCACTCGGCTTCGTAGCGCCTTTCATTCTTGTTGGGAAGCAAATACTTCAGCAGATGTGCCGAGAGAAAACCGGATGGGATGAACCACTATCTGATGAGCTTCGGTCGCAGTGGGAATCTTGGTTGTTGGACCTACAGAATCTAGCGGATGTTAAGATTCAAAGATGTTACCTCCCAGTAAGTTTCGGTGAAGTCCAAAGACACGAACTCCATCATTTCTCGGACGCGAGTGTCACTGGATATGGAGAATGCACTTACCTGAGAGCAGTTAGTGCAACAGGACAAATCCACTGTTCGCTGGTCATGGGTAAGGCCAGAGTGGCCCCCACGAAGGTCACTACAGTACCAAGACTCGAGCTTTCAGCAGCTGTTGTTGCTGTTCGCACCAGTGATTTGCTCAGAAAGGAGTTGGAGCTAGAAGGAGCCCAGGAAATCTTCTGGACGGACTCAAGAGTCGTACTTGGATATGTCAACAACGAGGCCAGAAGATTCCACGTATTTGTGGCAAATCGCATTCAGCGAATCAAGGAAAGTACCGATCCAAGTCAATGGAGATATGTGGCCTCTGAAGAAAATCCCGCAGACCACGCATCTCGGGGTCTTAAGTCAAAGGAGCTTATTGCTTCCAACTGGTTCACGGGTCCAAGCTTTCTCTGGTGTGACGAGCTTCCCAGTGGAGATATTAAGGTGGGAGAAATCGCAGTTGAAGACCCAGAAGTGCGTAAGGCTTTTGTGTACAAGACCTTAACAACAGAAGATTCACTGCTCGATCGCTTCCTTAAGTTCTCCAGCTGGACGAGGTTAGTCCAAGCCATCGCCAGGCTTGTGCGGTGGGTGAAGGAGCTTAAAGGGTTGGTATCCAGAACCAATGAAGCCACAAGTCTCGAAGAGAGAAGGGAGGCAGAACTTACCATCATCGGCATTGTCCAACGGGAAGCCTTCTCAGAGGAAATACAAAATCTTCAATCCAGGAAGGAGATCACAGCTAAGGATAAGACCAGCAAGCTGCACCGACTGGATCCTTTCTTGGATGAACGGAGCATCCTCAGAGTGGGAGGTCGACTTGAACATGCAGCTTTACATCCTCACATCAAGCATCCAGCACTCTTGCCGAAGTCTAGCCACATATCGACCTTACTGATCAAGCACTATCATCAGCAAGTGCACCACCAAGGGCGTAGCATAACAATGAATGCACTACGATCAAACGGCATCTGGATAATTGGATGTAATCATGCTGTGTCGTCCTACATTGACAAATGTGTGAACTGTAGAAAATTCAGACGTTCTACAGAAGAACAGAAAATGTCAGATTTACCTCGTGAACGCATGGAAACAACTCCACCCTTTACTTATTGTGGGATGGACTGTTTTGGGCCATTCTATGTCAAGGAAGGACGGAGAGAGCTGAAACGCTACGGTTTGTTGTTCACTTGTATGTGTTCTCATGCTGTGCACATTGAACTACTTGATGACATGACGACTGACGCTTTTATTAATGCGCTTCGGACCTTCATCGCTGTACGTGGAAGTGTGCGACAACTTCGATCCGACCAAGGAACCAATTTTATTGGTGCGAAACGTGAGTTCCTGGAAGCTGTGAAGGAGATGAAGCAAGAGAGCTTCATACAACTTGGCTGCGAGTTTGTCATGAATCCTCCATCCGCCAGCCATATGGGGGGAGCCTGGGAAAGGCAAATCAGGACAATAAGAAGTGTGTTGACATCCATTCTGGATCAGTCCTCCCAAAGACTTGACAGTTCATCTTTGAGAACTTACCTGTATGAAGTCATGGCGATCATAAATAGCCGACCTTTAACAGCACATTTACTCAATGATCCAACTGGGCCGCAGCCTCTCACGCCCAATCACATCCTTACGATGAAGTCTTCCATAATCCTGCCACCACCGGGAGAGTTTGTGAAAGAAGATCTTTATCTTCGCAAAAGATGGCGGAGAGTGCAACATTTGGCAAATGAGTTCTGGTCGAGATGGAAAAAAGAGTACCTGTTAAACCTGCAACAGAGACAAAAATGGAACAAGACACATCGGAATGCAAGAGTCAACGATGTAGTGATAATACAAGATGACCTTGCACCACGAAATGAGTGGAAACTCGCCAAGGTCACTGAAGTGTACCCTGGTGAAGATGGTCGTGTGAGGAAGCTGAAAGTGCTTATCAGTGACTCAGCTTTAGATGACCAAGGAAAGCGACTCAACAAGCCGGTCTACCTAGTCAGGCCAATCCACTAGACAGTCACCCTGCTTGAAGCTGAGTAATGCAGCCTTGTTGTCTCACTGTCTTTCCTCACACCAAATATCATAAACATTATCTGAATTATTATTTGAATCTTTATCTTAAGTTCATTAGAGAAATCACCAGTGATTTGGTGGGAGTGTAGCTGCCATCAAAGTCAGTTATACTATTTAAGTTAATTTACATAATTAATAATAATTGGTTGTTGAAAATATGAACAATTCAAGTATTTATGTTTAAATAAGGGAATATATTTTGTTGTTTCATTTGGATGTAATTGTAACTAAAGAGAACTGTTGTTGTAGCGGAACCAATGTTCGCTGGTGTCAGTGCTCTCACGTCGTTTTGTGTTGACGCACTTTACCTTCACCATGCTTGAGGTGAGCAGCGGTCAATAAGTCCGGTATGAGAGAAGCAGAGGAAAGAAGAAGAATAAAGTGTCCTTAACTCCGTTTAGTTGAGAAGGCCAATGAGGTATGTTGATGTATAATTATGGTTTATATTGTGCTTTGTAACTCGCTCTGTGTTACGTAAATTTAATTGGATGTTTATGTTTGTTTGTTTAGTTCTTACGACATTCGTCGACATGTGGACTTTTATTGAAATTCCTCGACTGAAGACAATAAATGCCTGTGAGAGGAACACCTTGTGTCATGATTGACTGAACGGGAGTTACATCTTCTTACGTCTTTGTTTCGTCTCGCTGCGTCTGCCGTGCGTGATGTGCTCTGATAGGTTGAAATCAGTCTTGTGATGTTGGGAAGGCGGCGTGCGATGACGCCAAATAGTTATTTTTTCGTTTTACACCAACGGGGCCTTTTCTCCTGCCTTTAGACACCTCTCCATTTTCCTCATACAACTCACAACTAACCGATAACACGGGTTTCCCTATTTCATAATCCAAAAGGGGCTTTTACCTTTATCTTCTTACCTACTGGGGTTCTCGGGGAATTTTGGCTCTCAACGTATCCTTAATGAAGTTGCAGCTGTGACTCTGAAACATCAGTTTTATCAAACATGATGATGTGATGCCAAACAATGAGAAGGAAAAGCAAACCCTTTGACTAGTTGTTGGTTTTGGCACTGTCTGTATTACACACTGTGGAGGTCATTGGATTTTGCTGTGTTTGTGTGCTCTCTCTGCTGTCGTGTGCTGAGACTGGGATTTACTGGGATTTCCAGTGTGTTCCTGAGAAGTGGTGAATTTAAAAAAGAGCAGGAAACACAAGTGGACCTCCCAAGAGTATAAATACAAAGTATAAGAAGTGAAGCACATTTGACAGAAATCATGAAAGGAAAGCAACTTCAGCTTCCTGTTTGATCAGACAGACAGAGTGGAAGGAGTGAAGTGACAGAGACGCTTTTGTCTCCATCAGGATCAAACTCAGAATGAAGATCCACCACATTATGTTCTTCTGCTTCATCTCAGGTGAGGACTGATGACCTGACTGTCTCTTGAACGCAGCACCACACACTGCTTTGGGACATTTTATTTGTTAATGTGGCTAAATGTTTGATGACACATGTTCTACAGTTGTTGTTGCTCCAGCTGATACAGAAATGATCATCTGTGTTCTGTGTTCATCTTTCCAACAGCTCTGTGTGGAGACACTGGGCTCGTCAGCGCAAAACTCAACATTTACACGGGAGCTGAGGGAGGAAGTGATTCAATGTCGTGCTACCTGTCTCAGCCTAAAAACATGAAGTTCTTCTGTAAAGAAGAATGTAAAGCAGAAGATATTCTCGTTAAAACAGAAGATGTCAGAGCTCAGAATGGCAGATTCAGCACTGAATATGAAGTAGAATCTTCTGGAAGAGGAGTTCTGACTGTGACCATCACAGATCTGACCAAGTCTGACGCAGGACGGTACAGGTGTGGTTCGGGCACTGATTTGGTTCCAGACTCATACTCGGACTTTGAGATCAGAGTTTCTGATGGTGAGTTTCTACTGAAAGTCTTTAAACCTGATTTACTTAGTGAATTCAACGATGTAGGAATATTTATATATTATATATTTTAAAAAAAGGAATCGATGATTTATAAACTTTTTAAGACATTTGTAGTTCTGGACGATAATAATAAAAGATTTAATCAGATTATGGGAAGAATTGTAGTTATTCATGTTGTATGACCTTTCGGAGCAGCTCTCAGTGATGATCTGTGTTCATGTGAAGCAAGAAATACTGAGATCAGACTGCAGCATTTCACAGACAGTAACTGTTGACTGTTTCTCTTTTTGACAGAACTGCCGGGTGGAAACACTCGTTTTTTCCGTACAGATACTGAAGGAGAGAATATCACAATGGGATGCCTCAATGATGTTCAGAGTAAACACAAGTTCCTGTGTAAGGAAAACTGTGAAACAGAAGAGGACATTATCATTGAAACTGATGGCAACAGAGCTCAGAGTGGCAGATACAGCATTGAATATAAAGAAGGATCTATATTTGGACTGTATGTAACCATCACAAATGCAAGCAAATTGGACACAGGATGGTACAAGTGTGGCTACGGCAGAGCTTTGTCTCCAGATTCATCCTACCCATTGCCGATCCTCGTCATTCCTGGTGAGTGTTTATTAAAATCACATGAATATGTTGCTTCATATAATTCATGTACTTGTCCAATCCACTTATTTTTATTATTTCTTTCCTCCATAAGTGATCATGAAAAACATCTTTGCTTCCTTTGTCATTTTATTTATTCTGCAAAAATGTTTTTTTAAATGACCTGACAACAGCAGAAATGAAAATATGACCAGAACATGTTTATGTTTAGCATGTAGAAAAACAATAAATAATTGGTTTAAAACCAAAAATAAAGTTAAAAGCATCACAAATACTTAAAAAGAGAACTACTGCCTGTTTGACCTGCTGATGGAGAGATGACAGGGAACTAGAAGAGGTGGACGTGAACCTTCAGCCACAATAGCAACCCTAGCAGTACATTTCAATTATCTGCAGTTATGTTCACATTCAATATGTGGAAGGTCACATTAATACTTTTTTTGAATGTTGTTGGAAAAATACCATAATATGGATTACTGTTATTTGCATGTAAATTCTCTACATATTACAGGTTTATACACAAAAGTGTCCTCTGTGGTTTTATTAATTTTAGGTGATATAAAGCCGCCCAACTCTTTTTGCATTGTTTCATTTTATCTTTATTTTATTTAGATGAAGTCAGAGATATTTTCTTTGTTTTCAGTAAAACTTAGACCTTCTGTCATCAACAAAAATCAAATCATCAGAATTAGCTGAACCATAAATTAACAAACATTATAAACATATGTCCAGTATGTTCGTTGTGTATGATTGATGCCTTTAATTATGATACTTACTGGTTTTCGCACCTGACTGATTATCTTGTATTCCTACATTTTGTTATATTTGTATATATTTACACTCATTCGTACATGGTGGATTTCTCTGCATCAGTATCTCTTCAATATCTTATTATTTCATTGTCTTTTCATTGTCCACAGATCCGTCCAAACCAAACCAGACTCCACCACCTTTTTCAACATCAGTCCCATCAGCCTCCACACCAACAACGCAGAGTTTAAAACTCAGTTCAGAAAGTGTCATCGCCTTGTCGTCTTTCCCTAAAATCACCAACCAGCCTTCAGCTGCAGGTACGGTTCATTAAGACTGCTGACCATCAAACTCCACCTCCATCTCACCTTAAATTTTACAGCACAGGTGTTTTCTTCACAGTAGTGCAAAGAGTGAGAGGAAGTTTAATGATGCATCATGCAAACTACATGAGACACATTTTCTTACAACAAGGAAATAAATTACCATCATTTTCCTTCTTTGTGGACCCTGTGTACACTTCCTGTCTCTCTCTCTCTCCAGTCTGCTCCAGTGTCCCTCACTCAGGTTACATCTGGGGTCTGGTTGTTTTACTGGTGGTTGTTTTTCTGCTGATCCTCTACATATGGAAGATGAGGAGGGACTTCAGGTCAAGCTTCAGAATCTCAGAGGTGATTTTCTCCGACTCCACACGCCGTCCTTGACAGTTTCTACCACTGCACTATAAAACCGTTGGAAAAAGATTAAAATTTCACTGTAGATTAAACAGAAAATCTGGGATTGCTCAACTGTTTCTGACACAATTGGTCCTTGACTTCACACAGAAGTAGAATAAAGCAGGCGTTGATTTTGCCAACTGAAACACTGTCTTTGTAATTAGAACAGGTGGATGTGTGCTGCCCTCTGCTGGACAACAAGTAAAATAATTAACCTCCTCATTTTGTTTTTTTGATTGTGATTTGGCCTTAATGTAGCATGGAAGTTCAATACCTAATGAAGAACAATTTATTTGGAAAATAAACACACAAAGATTTGAAAAAGGTTTTGTTCCTATGGGATGAACAAGTCTCGGCCAAAGACACAAATCAACCACAAAAAGACATTTAAAAATGATTTATGAACATAAAGAGAACTAAAAAACCAAGACACTAACTCAGGACAACCGAAAAGACACTGAACTAAAACACAACAGAACAAAAGCCCAGGCTGAGAGGCATCAAGACCAGCAGTCCTCCCTCCGTTCTGATGCTGGCACAGGAGATATTAAGCACTTCTCCCAGGCCAGGTGAACCTCATTGAGCAATCAAGAAGTGGCACAGCTGTGCAGAGCAAGAGAGGACAGGAGGGGAACAGGAACAAGCAGCACAGGGACACAGACAGCCGTAACAACAGCACTGAAAATACTGAAAATGCATACATGAAAGTAAATACATATAAACATGTGTTGTGTTTCACACTGTTTCTTTTAATTGTTTAATTTAAGCATTCTAAATTTTCCATAGTAAACTCGGGTTAATACAAACTTTCCATTTTCCTGTCGGATTAATTTTCAATCAATCAATCAATCAATCAATCAATATGATATTCAGAGTCACGCAGGTTATCTCTATACTGTTGGTAGTCTGTTAGTTAGCTTGGCCCCCAAGATTTGTCTATCAAACATTATCTGGTCTGTTGCAATGAATACTGCTGCACAACAGCTGTGATGTCATTTCCTGTCACCTTGGTAAAGTTGTTGATTTTATTTTCAGATCCCTTTCCTGTAAGGATTTGGCTCCAGCCTCCACATGTGAAGACTCCGCCGTCAAAACCTGCAGTGATTAGGAGTAAAAGTACTCAGTGTAGTAAAATGTTTCATTCTGGATTAATCTGCTGATTATTGTTGTTGATTAATCATTTAGAAAAGTGAGAAATGTGGTGACAGTGAGCCAGAGCCCAAAGTGACACCTTCATACTGTTTGTTTTGACCAACAAACAGTCTAAACCTCAACATTATTACAAATACATCAAAATTAATACAATTGTTTAAAGGAAAAGCATCAAATCGTCACATTTGTGAAGTTGGAGCCATGAAATGTTTTTACATGAAAAAGGACCAGAGCGATGTAGTGTAATATAACCATAAGTAAGTAGTTA
Source organism: Pagrus major (assembly GCF_040436345.1). Taxonomy (NCBI): domain Eukaryota; kingdom Metazoa; phylum Chordata; class Actinopteri; order Spariformes; family Sparidae; genus Pagrus; species Pagrus major. Next base: position 2,161,106 of record NC_133221.1, read on the forward strand.
GTGGTTAATGACAACTGGTAATAAGTACCGAGATGTTAAAGAAGCTAATCAAAATGTGAAGGAATCATAAATGAATGGTTAAAACACGTATTACTCTGCACTAGTTGATTGAACGTGCACCTGTTGATCCGATTGATGATTAAACTACTGTATTGTGTTAACTTGGAGTGAAATGTAACCACAAATGTAAGAGTGAAATCATGTAACCAAATATACCACACTTTTATTATTTTTAAAAAATGCAGTACGAAGAATGATCAAAGCTAATGGGATATATTCAGAGGGAAACTTGTTTTTAAAAAAAGCTCAGGCCAGAGTCACTAAGAGCTGATGGTGTGTTCTGAGGAAAGTACCTGTTTTTTTAAATAACCAAACTCAGAGAGTAGAAGCTACTGGTGTCAGGAACGGCAGGGCATGGACAGGTGCATCGGAAAAATACCCGTCAGCAGAAGTGAGGAAGAGTAAGGATTGGTTGAGACCAAGAGGCCATGGGAGGACACTCCCAGTTTTTAGGCTTAAAACAAGACATCAAATGTATTAGATCAGATCAGTTGTTCATGGACATTGTCTGTGTATGATCTCAGCTCTTACTGCCGGCAATAAAAGCTTTACTGCACTCAGCTTTGAGGACTTCTGGTGATTTTTGACTCCTGCTTTTTGGAAAACCTTCTGAACATCCGAGACTGAAGAAAAGTCGTTACACGACAGTGATTTAAAGATGGTTCCCGGCTTATTTTCTATCAGTTGACTTACTGATTCATCAATTGTTTGATTAATAAAGTGGTGGATGTAACATAACTCTATAACATACTGTACGTTTCAATTTGTTTACTCCAGTAAAAGTAATAGAGTACAGGCTCTGACATGTACTCAGAGTATCAGAGTAAAAAGTCTCCCTCTGAAGGACATTTGTGGTCAAAGCTAACTGAAGCTCACGTCATATTAATATAATTCAAAGACTATTAAAGTTAAAGGTAGAGTCAGTAGGATTTGTCCCAGCTGTTCCTGAACGCACCACAAAGATAGTTGATAGTTGAGTCTCATTCCCAGGACGTCAAACAGCCACATGTTGGGTTGGTAAAGCGTCCCGAGCAGCAACAAAGAGAGAAAATAAGAAACTCTCTGCAGATACGAGACACTAACACGACTTTTCTCCCCATTCCAGCCTCCCTCTCTGTCTGTTCACGTCTTCTTACGTCTTTGTTTCGTCTCGCTGCGTCTGCCGTGCGTGATGTGCTCTGATAGGTCGACATCAGTCTTGTGATGTTGGGAAGGCAGCGGCCTCTCCATTTTCCTCATACAACTCACAACTAACCGATAGCACGGGTTTCCCTATTTCATAATCCAAAAGGGGCTTTTACCTTTATCTTCTTACCTACTGGGGTTCTCGGGGAATTTTGGCTCTCAACGTATCCTTAATGAAGTTGCAGCTGCGACTCTGAAACATCAGTTTTATCAAACATGATGATGTGATGCCGAACAATGAGAAGGAAAAGCAAACCATTTGACTAGTTGTTGGTTTTGGCACTGTCTGTATTACACACTGTGGAGATCATTTGATTTTGCTGTGTTTGTGTGCTCTCTCTGCTGCCGTGTACTGAGACTTGGAGATTTACTGGGAATTCCGGTGTGTTCCTGAGAAGTGGTGAATGTAAAAAAGAGCAGGAAACACAAGTGGACCTCCCAAGAGTATAAATACAAAGTATAAGAAGTGAAGCACATTTGACAGAAATCATGAAACTAAAGCAACTTCAGCTTCCTCTTTGATCAGACAGACAGAGTGGAAGGAGTGAAGTGACAGAGACGCTTTTGTCTCCATCAGGATCAAAACTCAGAATGAAGATCCACCACGTTCTGTTCTTCTGCTTCATCTCAGGTGAGGACTGATGACCTGACTGTCTCTTTAACGCAGCACCACACACTGTTTTGGGACATTTTATTTGTTAATGTGGCTAAATGTTTGATGACACATGTTTTACAGTTGTTGTTGCTCCAGCTGTCTCATTCTACCAGTATAACAAGACATTTGGCCGTTGATTTTGAGTCGATGGCTCAAATGACTTGGGAGCGATTGAAAAAATTGGGCAGTGTATTCATTATTTATTCAAAAAAATATTCCTGAAAAAAAGAAATTCCACTAAAATCCAATAAGAACAGCTGTGTCTCATTCGACCAGTATAACAAGACATTTGGCCAGAGGCCCGAGGCATAAGCGAACTAAGCGGCTGCTTGGGGCCCTCTGGCCACCAGTGGAGAAAAAAGCAGCCCCCCTAAAATAGGCCCAATGACTCCACTGTAACGAGGAGGATTGAGGACATTGCAGGAAACCTGGAGCTTCAGCTGCAAACAGCGCAGTCAACTTTGACTTTTTTTATTCTTGGCTTTGGACGAGAGCTGTGATGTACGTGACACAGCACAGCTGCTCATCTTCGTACGTGAGATAATACGGACTTTAAGATCACGGAGGACTTCCGGTTGACAGTGAGATGCAGGTGTGAGTTAACGCTCCTCATATAATCTCTAAAAAACGTCTAAAATGTAAGAACAATTGAAATTAGAGCGCCCTATAAAGGGAAACTAAAGTCAAATCACGAACTACGAGTAATGAATTTGAGATCCGGCACAGTGATTAAGGAAAACCAGAAGAAAGAAACAACAAAGTTTTTTATTTCATTTGAGAAGATTGTACAATATATGATTATGAAGTGACAAAGTGGGCAATTGAAATAGATTTATAAAGGGAAAGGAAAGGGAGAGGGGAAGAGAGGACAATGGAAGGAAAACATAAAATATAGAAAGTTATTACGGGTGGGTCTCTCTCATACTCTCAGTAGAGGTCCAAGTGTTAGTACAGAAATGTGGTCCAGTATTGATCATACATTATTTATTTTACCTAGGACATGTGTGTGTTTGTGTGTGTGTGCCCATATAAAATGTATATGGGCTCTCATTAATATTTGGAATAAAAAATGAACATTAGACGGGGACAAACTCTTAGACATCTCATACTGTTAACAATGCAACTAAGGGCATGTATTAACCCAGTAATTTTAGCCAAAATATCCATCATATGGAAAGGGTTAGGCAGTAAGTCTCTTTTAGTCCACAATTTGAAGTGGAACCTTTTCAGCAACCATGTAGAGGTTGCAACATTTGGAAGTTCACAACTGAGGGAATTGGTGAGGTCTTTCTTTTTCTTTTTTTTTTGCAATGAGTTATTGTTTTGTTGAAGTTGGTGCTAAGTGGCTTTGGGTGTGGTACAGAAGGGGGGAAGTGGGGGAAATGGATTGAATAACCCGATAAAAAGAAAAAGGGTGCTACAAATTCTTAAGAAAGAATGAGGTGAAATCACCTCCCTCCAGGAAACTCACTTAGAGAGGAACATGTTAAACTCGAAAAATTAGCTGGAGCCCAAGTGTATTATTCATCTCACACAACAGCAAAAAGAGGAGTAGCAACCCTGATTAAAAATAAACTTATGTTTCAAAAAGAAAAATGTATTAGAGATAAAGAAGGAAGGTACGGGGTTGTAATTGGTCAAATAGAAGAACAATGGATAACTTTAGTTAATGTTTATAATCCGCCTGGAACAGGGGAAGAACCATTGAAAAGAATCTTACAACTGTTAATGCTGGAAGCAAAAGGAATTACAATAATGGGGGGTGACTTTAATTTGGTAATGAATCCAAAGGTAGATACCCAAAGTAAAATAAGACACAAGTCAGAGAAAGCTGCCTGTTTATTGAGAAAAGCCCAAATAGAGATGGGACTAGTAGATGTTTGGCGCTGCCTGCACCCTGAAGAAAAAGCTTTTACTTTCTATTCTCATGCACATAAGGTGTTTTCAAGAGTGGACTATTATTTTTTGTTTAGGAATGATGTTGCAAAAATTTTAAAATGTGAAATACTACCCATATCAATAACTGATCATGCACCAATTATGATGGAATTAAAGATGATAGCAGAGAGAGGTGGAACACTTTGGAGAATGAATAATTCATTGTTAATGGATCAAAGGTTTAAGGAGAAAACAATAAGCAGTATTACATCTTTTCTTGAAATCAACGACGGTTAAGCGAAAAGCAAATACTGGAAGAAAAGATAAAACAATTGCAAAAAGAATATGAAATGTGTAAAATTAAATGAGGTGCAGATCGAACTAAAAGCAGCAAAAAAATCACTCAAAACAATAGAAATAGCAGAGATAGAAAAACAGTTGATGCTCTGCAGACAAAGTTACTATGATAACAGCCCAAAGGCATTGAAAAAGTTGGCATTTAAGTTAAAGAAACAACAAGAGAAATCAACAATTGTTACTATTAAGGAAAAATATGGTATATATAAAAGGGGCAAATCAAATATAGCTTTATGTTTCAAGAAATTAACACACGAGAAATTAAAAATTACTTGGAATCATTTAACTTACCAATCATAAATAAGGAGCAAAACAGCAACTTAAGACACTCAATAGAAGAAATGGACATTTCAAAAGTAATTCATAAAGGGAAAACTGGAAGAAGTCCGAGAAGTGATGGATTCACCTATGAATTTTATAAAGAATTTAAAGAACTGCTGACGCCCTTGTTATGCAGGGTATTCAATGAGATCCTGAAAACAGGAAATTGGCCAAATACATGGAATACAGCTATTATCTCTGTCATACATAAAGAGGGGAAAGACCCAGAAAACTGTTCATCGTACAGACCAATAACATTATTAAATGTTGACCAAAAATTTTTTACTGCAATAATAGCTAATAGATTTTCAAATATTTTGCCAAAAATTATCCACTTAGATTCACATTTCACTCACATTTCATTGACAGTGGTGTTGTCACCACCCCCGTCATCCATCAGCCAATCACATGCGCCGCCTCACTTCAACTAGCAAACTGAAGGAGTGCTAATTTAGCCAGTTAGCTCCTGTTAGCTGGAGCAACAACATCAGAGTCATTCTGAATCAACCAACTAGAGGCTGCTGCTGTAAATACACACAGATTGGCTCAACAGACTGAAAGGTGAGGTGCTGAATATCACTCTGAAATGAACAAAGACTTTTCATTTTAAAGATTCTTCAAACATTAAAGCTCATCTTTTTAATGTTTTCTTCACTGCAGTTTCCTCCAGTCAGTTCTTATCTCATCTAACCTGCAGTCATTTATCTCATCACACAGTATATTATCTCATCACACAGTATATTATCTCATCACACAGTATATTATCTCATCACACAGTATATTATCTCATCACACAGTATATTATCTCATCACACAGTATATTATCTCATCACACAGTATATTATCTCATCACACAGTATATTATCTCATCACACAGTATATTATCTCATCACACAGTATATTATCTCATCACACAGTAAATTATCTTATCACACAGTATATTATCTCATCACGCAGTATATTATCTCATCACACAGTATATTATCTCATCACACAGTATATTATCTCATCACACAGTATATTATCTCATCTATGTCAGGAAAGAGTGAATAAAGTCTGTTATAAGTTCCCACAGCCCAATGAGATCACTTCAAATGTCTTGTTATAATCGACCAACAGTCTGAAACACAAAGATATTAAGTTTATGATCATATATGAGAAGAAAACATCAAATCCTCACATTGAAGAAGCTTGAACCAGAGAATATTTGGTACGTTTAGTTGACAAATAACTGAAAGGATTAACTGATGATCAAAATAGTTCATGTGACTGATCAGTTCATCCACATGTTGCAGGTCTATTCTGACACATTACATGAGGACTTTGAGGAAAGACTCACACAAACTCAACATTAAAGGAGCATTCTGTAGTTTTGGTGAAGAAATGTTAATGAGCAGAGAAAGATCTTCATTGGCTGATTTTTTTTTCTGCCTAAACAAACTAAATAAACAAACTCTTTGTTTTCATGACTGAATAAACTGAATAAACAAACTGACCTTAAAGGACAACACAGTTTATACTGTTTTACTTTGTTTACATGTGGCGGACCCTGCCACCTCTCTAGCTTCAAACAGTGTTCTGGGACCTTATTCTCCTCTGAGAACAGCTTGTTTATTCACTGATGGAAAAGATAAATGTTTCTGAGTTTGTATTATTACCTCATTAGTATTGTAAATATTAAAATTCTGAGTTTGAATTTCTTCTCCAAAACTACGTAGTGCCCCTTTAAAGCTCGTCCTTCTTCTTCTTCTTCTTTGTCTCCTCCTCCTTGTGGAAGACCTCTCCATCCGACTGCTTCCTCCAGCTCAGTTTGACGTCTCCATCCACCCCCTGGTCCTTCAGCCTCTGTTTGAACTGATAAAACCTCCTCAGCATCATCACTCACATAGAGATATTACATTCTGCACTGTTCTTTATATTTTCCTCTATTTCAGGAGCGCTCTGCATCACATTTATATATTCACATGTTTTGTTCCCTAAGATGGCGTCGCCCTGTTGGCCTGCTGTCCTTTCTGACTTTCTCCTCCTCTTTCTTCTGTTGTAAAGGCTCTGGCTTTTCTAAAACTGATAGTAAAGTTTGTGCTGAGCGTCGACTCTTAACGAGTCACAGTTGTGCCTCAGTCAGGCCTGCAGAGTGGCACGACTACGCTCTTTAATCCTGCACATATGTACGTGCACAGCTTCCTACACAATGCTCAGGTCATGTCAAGTTTATCTGTTTCCTACCTCTTCACACTGTTTCTTGTTCTGCTGAGTTTTCCCTCGGGGGATCAACAAAGTCTGATTTTATTTGAATTTGTTCTGTTTGTGTATAAAATTAGAAAGGTCCAACATGATTTACCTCCTTCAACATTTGTTCCAACACAGCAGGGTCGTTGAGATCCAGAGAGGAGTCCTTTCTCTCCAGACGCACTTTGATCACTTGCCTTGTAGTCGTAGGGACTGTGAAAAAATATGTTCATATAAATATTGACTCATCAGTCTGAACAATGACAGGGAACATGTGGCTCTGTCCTCCATCTGTGGCATCTGTTTGCTAACTTTACAGATAATTTCATGTCAATGATAAACATCAGGAGTGTTTACATTTTATTTTCTGTCCATAACTTTATGTTTTGTGTTGTTTTTGTTACATTATCATTGAGGAAATTTGATGCTAAATTAAACCAAAATTCAAATATAAATACAAGTTGAATCAAGAGTTAACACTCACGTGGGCTGTAGCAAACGAACGGTCTCTTCAGGTCACAGGGAACGTCCCACCATTTTCCATATCTGCCCAAGTGTGCTCCCACACAATCCTCCATGTTACCATGGTTATCAGGTTGACCTTGATCCCAGTACCTAAATGAGGAGTTACGTCCATCCGACCACTTCCAGGAGTCTCTGAAAAGGCCGATCCAGAAGTGTTCTTCTCTGGGTACCAACTCCTTTATGACGGACAGGCACTGCCACAATCAAAAACAAATACATTAATAAATAAATGGCTCAATAAATAAATTATTATCCCATTAAATGCACCAAAAATAATATTAAAATTAAACGTAGGCATTAATTACTTTATTAAATCTGACATTTGCTTTTGTAGTCTTAAACAGTCTTGTATTTTTAAATGTCTTTATTTGTATTTTCAGTCTTTATTACTGTATTTCCACAAACTTGTTACCGCCACCGAGAGTTATGTTTTTAAATAACGTGTCCATTGGTTGGTCTGTTGGTTTGTCAGCAGGATTACACAAAAACTACAGAACTGATTTCCACCAAACTTGGATGGAGGACAGGTGTCGGCTCAGAATAGACCCCAGTAACTTTAATTTATCTTTAAATTCATTGAATTTCTCAGCGAATAACGAATTTTGTTGGCTGGTACCTCTGAGTGAGCACAATCTGATGTGAATAAAAGGGACTGTCGGGCTTTGGCGGAGGTATGCGCTCTACTGGTTTATGTCTGTGTTTTCTTTTTACATTTCTTTATGTGTTTCTGATTTGTTACATGCATGAGGTGGCTGTGATTCAGAGCCATTCACAGCACAGCAGGGCAGGACCAGGCGGGACAGTCTCAGGCTCACCGGGCTGATTTACAGACGCACGATTCTGATCTGAATCATATTTTGTGGAGACCGCTAACTACTTCTAACTGCAACTTTAGCTACCATTAGCTAGTTAGCCGTGCATTCAGCAGTGTTGTTCCCTGAGGGGAGAAGAAACAGCAGCTCTCAATCCTTCATTTCTTCTATCAGGCTACTAAACGCAGCCAGTCATCTCTGAAATTACATTATTTCAGACTGATCATTGATATGAGCTTCAACAAAATGTGTTTATGTATCGTTGTCTGTTATTGACCTGTCAGTCCAAAGCTCCTGTACCAGAGGCAGAGGAGGATTAAGGTAGTCATGGGCCCCTAGGCTATTTTTTATGTGGGCCCCCCCTTATGCATCATGCTCTCCCAGAAACAATGTAATTTTGCACCATGTGTAACAGTGCAGGAGAGTATTTGGCAAACATGATCCACACACACTCCAGTTAGCACACAGGTAGGTCAAATCGAATCGATGAGCTTGATTGGATGAGGTGACCCATGTCTGCCCAATCAGTGCTGTTTTGTTTGTTTATTACCCCATGGACCAATAGAGGTCAATGAATTTTTCCATTATTGTACAAGTGTATTTAAATTTCTAAAAAATAATCTGACCAATTCAAGGACCCGACCCTCCACACGTGGGGCCCCTAGGCTGCAGCCTAGGAAAGCCTGTGCATTAATCTGCATGTGACCAGAGGTGTAAACAAGCTGTTGCCGGCCTGGCTCCGCTCTGTTGGACCTGACACAGTCAGCCGGGTGTGGCAGGGATTTGCATATCTAACTCTTCCTCCTCTCAGTGCTATGGATAAACAGATGCTAAAAAAAGCTCCACTAGTTCAGTGGACAACTTGTTTCATTTCCAATGAAATGAAATAGAGAGAGGGGAGGGTGTGAGCTGGGCCAGAGTGCAGCAGCAGGAAAAGAGAGCAGGTAGCAGCGACTTCAATGTGCAGTGAAGGCCTCAGTTGTGGGTAAATAAAGCTGCAGCTTCTCAAGACCGAGCTGAAGTCTCCCACGAGCAGCTTCATTACTGCTGGTGAAAGCGAAGGAGTCGAGCACAAACAACTTTGGCCCAGGAGGAAAACGCACATCTCCTCTGTTTCCTGACTTCAGTGTGGACACAGAGCAGGAAGAAACAAACGCACAAAGATTTAGTGAGAAGCTACAAAACCACTGAGAAAAACAAAACCAACTAAAAAGGCCTTTCTCTAAGGTTTCCTGCTCAGACATGAGTTGAGTCTCGCAACACAGGCTTGTTTGAGGGGGAGATGGGGGGTCGTCACGGGTCGGCGCAGCCCGCTTGGAGGTGGGCCGGCACACTGCGGCCCTACCAGGCGTGGTTAAACTGGTAATGCAAATCGGCGCTGCATGGATCGACTCAGCAACGCCCAAAGTGACAGTGGAAAAACCCCACAGCGCCCGGAGCTCCGAGTCAGAGCACAGTCACCTGAGAGGAGCTGAACGGCTAACTGAGCTACTGCTAACTACTGTTAGCTGAGCAACAGTTAACGCTGTCAGTCAGGAAACTGTCAGTCTCAGAGTCACTTTCTCTGTGAAATATGAGTCAGTGGATAAAGTTGTATGTTATACAGTCATCAGTGAGGCCTCGCCCCCCCGACACACTCAGCTCTGTGCCGGCTACGTTTTTTTCCAGCCTCATTTGCTCCTCATTTGTGAACAGTTATGTCATCAAATTCAGTGCCTGACATCAGTATTATTCAAGCTACCGTAGCCGTCATGAGACCCGCGTGAGTGCCGAGCTGGTTTTTAAACAACAGACACGAACTATACTGAGACTTCATCTTCTAGAGACCCCCAGTGAGCGTGACAGCCGTCAGCACGTCACCGTCACACAGAAAACACAGAATAAATACGTTAGTGGAAATAAACAGAGGCTAAAGCACAAAGGGGAAAGAATAAAGATATTAACACAGAAATACATTTAAAAATGAACAAATTAATAATAACATGGAAAAGTTGATAAATGTGTGAATTAACTGTAAAGGTAAATACACACAGGAGCAAATTAAATAACAGAAACATTAATTTACGCCTACATTTATCTATTTATGTTTGATTTTTGCAGTGTCGGTCCCTCGATACGTCCTTTACCTTCTGGTTGTCTGCCGTGTTCCTCACACTGGCCAGGTCTGTGTGGTGCTGTCTGCAGTAGCTCTGGGCCTCAGTCCAGTTCATGTTTTCTTTGGTGAGGACAAACGTCACATTCAGCCCTGAAAACAGACGTGCAGAGGTACAAACCCTGACCTACAGTTAGCCACCCATGCTGTGTCTGTGGCAGCATCCACGGCACTATAAATCCCCAGAGATGTAAGGAAGTACGCCAATAAAATATCAAAATCTAAGTTACAATGTGAAATCACTATGGAGCTGTCTGTTACCACATTCGTCCACAAATGCACATCAGAGATGTTTCGCCTCCTGTTCTTGACCCGCTTCGGACCGAGACAGTCACAGGGGATAAACCTGTTAATCGTCGAGGTGTGTGTGTCATCAGACTCTATAATTCGCTTCATGGCCCTGATTATCATATCGAAGTGAAGGCAGACTTCACACCGAGCTGCTTTAAATCACATTCATGTAACCGAAGACGAAGAGGCAGAGAGGTCAAACACCAAACTGGTACATTTGCAACTTCACTACTTCACATCCTCACCTCTGACATCCATGCAGACCGCCTTAAAAGCTTTGTGACATCCGGCATCGTTCCATAGTCCGTTATCATACATCTCTGCGCAGTGTTCCCCACTGTGGTCGTTGTTCGGTTCTTTAGGCGACCATCTTCTGAACTCAGTCTCCCCGTCTTTGTAGATCCTGGTGTCTGACAGTGACCACCTCCAGGTGTCCAGGTCATCGTACAGCCCGATCCAGGCAAACTGAAAGCAAAGTTTGAATAGTTTCTTTAGCCTCAATTGTCATATAAAGCATTAGAGCCTGTGCTAGCTTTGAGCTGCTCAAGGAAATGTTGAGTAAACGATGTGTGGTGACCATGACAAGGTTCTCAGTGATGGTAACTGTTCAGCTGCTCCACCCCAGCTCCACTGATGTGGACAGCAGTGTGAGTCTTTGCCTCCTTCTTTCTAAAATCAACAGTGACCTCGATGGTTTCCTGACGTTGAGCAGTAGATCGTTCTCTGTGCACCGCTCTGCAGGATTGTTGATTTCCTCCCGACACGAACTCTCATCGCTGTTTCTACTGCGGCCGACGATGTAAAGTTCAGAAGTCAAGTCATTTCATGGGTTGGAGTTAATTTGCTAGGAATGTATTTGCAGTGTGTGCACAGGAAACCATCTACATGTTTGTGTTTGCACAGTTATTTACATGTTAGAATATTTGCATTTGCAGACTTGCAGGCAGTAACGGTGACCTGTTGAATCTGCCTCTCTGGTTCTGCCTTGACCCTTTTGATCAGCTGGAAGAAAGTAGGCAGATGAAGCAGGGAAATATGATCTGATAGGCCAAAGTGAGGTCGTGGGAGGCCTCGCAGCTGTCAGGAATATTTGTACACACATGGTGGAGGATATCTCTTCCTCTGGTGGGGATCTGGACATGCTGTACGCCGCATCATTGAAAACACTGGTGAATTCTCTGGGCAGAGAAAATGGTGGACATCTCAGCATTAGACATTTGACATCGAGTGAACACTGTCCGTCCTCCTCAGCTGTGTTTGAGCAGCAATCATTACTTATGTAGACACAGAGCCGTCGTCCTCTCCTCTTACTGGAGTCCTGTGGCTGTCGGCTCTGAACAAGGTCCAGTACAATAGCCTGATCCGGGATGTTAGGGGTCAATCACGTCTCTGACAAGATGTGCTCACAGCAGTCTCTGAGTGAGCCTGAGTCGCACCTCATCCACTTTATTCTCCTGTGAGCGGACATCAGCTAGAAGAAGGCTTGGTAGAGGAACAGCTCTTGGTCCAAGTCGGGTCAGCTTCGCTCTGGCTCCTGTCCTGATGGTTCTGGCACATCAGGTTAGCTTCAGTGTCAGCAGCATGTTAGTGTTGGAGCTGCTCCAGGTCGAGATAGTTTAAACTACTTTTTATTCAGTTAGCTCGTTTAGTCCAGTGGTTCCCAACCGAGGGGTACCACCAGATCAATCTGAGGGGTCGTCAGATGATTCATTGGAGAGGAGAGAAGTTCTGATACACAAATCTGTTTTGAGTTTTGTCTACTTTTTTTTCTAATATGTTGTTTGTGAATTATTGAATATTTTGACCTCTTTGGGCCTGAAACTGTTTTTCTAACAAAACACTTAATTTTACTTAGTTTCTAACACTGTAAAGCAGAACTTTAAAACCATCCATCACACTTAATGGTCAAAAATGGCTTTGAAATGAGAAAGAGAGTAGAGTGAACTCACGTGGCTGTATTCAGAGTCCACCATTGAGCTTTTATCTGCCATGTCCATCAGGATCCTCACGTCCTCCATGTTGTCTATAGTTGCCAGGTCCGTGTATTCTTCTCTGCAGTACCTCTGAGCTTCAGTCATGGTCTTCAGGTCAGAAACAAAATGGTACTGACGAGGGACATGTGATGAGACAGCACTCAGCCCTGTAGTGACAGACATGCATACTGGTGACATTTGGGTGAAACATGACTTCTATGAATCATCTGGACTTTGTCACGTTGCACGGACCCGTTTTAGGTCACTTCCGTTGTGGCTTTTGTATTTGTGTTGTGGCTTTTGTATTTGTGTTGTGGCTTTTGTATTCGTGTTGTGACTTTTATATTCGTGTTGTGGCTTTTGTATTTGTGTTGTGACTTTGGTATTTGTGTTGTGGCTTTTGTATTCGTGTTGTGACTTTTGTATTCGTGTTGTGACTTTTGTATTCGTGTTGTGACTTTTGTATTTGTGTTGTGACTTTTGTATTCGTGTTGTGGCTTTTGTATTTGTGTTGTGACTTTTGTATTCGTGTTGTGACTTTTGTATTCGTGTTGTGACTTTTGTATTTGTGTTGTGACTTTTGTATTCGTGTTGTGGCTTTTATATTCGTGTTGTGGCTTTTGTATTTGTGTTGTGACTTTTGTATTCGTGTTGTGACTTTTGTATTCGTGTTGTGACTTTTGTATTTGTGTTGTGACTTTTGTATTCGTGTTGTGGCTTTTATATTCGTGTTGTGACTTTTGTATTTGTGTTGTGACTTTTGTATTCGTGTTGTGGCTTTTGTATTTGTGTTGTGACTTTTGTATTCGTGTTGTGACTTTTGTATTCGTGTTGTGACTTTTGTATTTGTGTTGTGACTTTTGTATTCGTGTTGTGGCTTTTGTATTTGTGTTGTGACTTTTGTATTCGTGTTGTGACTTTTGTATTCGTGTTGTGGCTTTTATATTTGTGTTGTGACTTTTGTATTCGTGTTGTGACTTTTGTATTCGTGTTGTGGCTTTTATATTCGTGTTGTGGCTTTTGTATTCGTGTTGTGACTTTTGTATTCGTGTTGTGGCTTTTATATTCGTGTTGTGACTTTTGTATTTGTGTTGTGACTTTTGTATTCGTGTTGTGACTTTTGTATTTGTGTTGTGACTTTTGTATTCGTGTTGTGGCTTTTGTATTTGTGTTGTGACTTTTGTATTCGTGTTGTGACTTTTGTATTCGTGTTGTGGCTTTTGTATTCGTGTTGTGACTTTTGTATTCGTGTTGTGGCTTTTATATTCGTGTTGTGACTTTTGTATTTGTGTTGTGACTTTTGTATTTGTGTTGTGACTTTTGTATTTGTGTTGTGACTTTTGTATTCGTGTTGTGGCTTTTGTATTTGTGTTGTGACTTTTGTATTCGTGTTGTGACTTTTGTATTCGTGTTGTGGCTTTTATATTCGTGTTGTGACTTTGGTATTTGTGTTGTGACTTTTGTATTCGTGTTGTGGCTTTTGTATTTGTGTTGTGACTTTTGTATTCGTGTTGTGACTTTTGTATTCGTGTTGTGACTTTTGTATTTGTGTTGTGACTTTTGTATTCGTGTTGTGGCTTTTATATTCGTGTTGTGACTTTTGTATTCGTGTTGTGGCTTTTATATTCGTGTTGTGGCTTTTGTATTTGTGTTGTGACTTTGGTATTTGTGTTGTGGCTTTTGTATTTGTGTTGTGACATTTGTATTTGTGTTGTGGCTTTTGTATTTGGCCTGACACCTCTGGGCCACCGTAGAAACGAGAGGAGAGTTACTTTTCAAAATAAAACAGGAAATTCACGAGACAGAAAACCCCAGGACAAGACACCCCTCACCGTGGTGTGACAGTGAGCTGCTTGTTCAGAACTTTTCTTTATCTTTATACATATTAAAGAAGGTTAATGAGGCTTAATTAGTAACCAGAAGAAAGATATTTTCTGCACGACTCGACGGCTCTGAAGCCCACAGCTGAACCGTAACAATGACAAAGCATGATTTTTCATTGAGTTAGACTGTACATCAAGCAACAATACCACATTCAATAATATTAGGAAAGGGGAAATTATAGATAAGACTTGCCTGATGCAGCGATGATGCTCAGAAAAACTTTTTCCATCCTCGTCTCTTCCCTGTTTCTCTCTCTGTGTGTCTGTGACTGCAGACGTGCAGCTTTTAAAATCACTCGTTATTCATTAACTATTATCTTTGTCACCTTCAGCTTCATGCAAAGTCGTCATGTGAACGCTTATTTGCCGATCAGGCTCCTCAGTCTCTTACTGTTTACACTGTGCTGAATAGGTTGTTAAGTCAAGAACCAGGAGCCTTTGTTCAAAAACATCCCAGCAGGAAGTTCACGAGCATTACATAAACATCATATAAAGTCAGTCAACTCATCAATAAAGTGTCTGTGTGTTTCACAAGTGCATCAAACTCCAAAAAAACTGTTTTCTCTTATTCTAAAATGTCCACTGGATCCATTTCAGTAACATATTCAGTCCAACACAAAATTTCATCATTAAATGTTGACAAAACAGCAAAAAACTGAGATCACGGATGCTTTTATCTGTAAAAAGAAACTCTTCATTTCACAGCAGACTCCATCATCCCTCTACACCAGAGATCCTGAGCTGGCCTCTATTTGATTGACAGCTCATTCGAGCAGATAGGAGCTTCTGTGCCCGCCCTAGAGCCGACAACAGCCAATGAGTGAACGTGTAGACCAGTGACCCGCTCTCTCGTCTTCCTCCTCTCTCCTGAGCCACTTACACACCAGCCTCCGGATGATTGGTGCATCATGTAGCCAATGAGATTTCAGATCCAGTAATAATATAGTTTATATCAGCTTTGACAGCCCTAAACTAGCTGTATGTGCTCTTTGAATAGTCTGTTTTTCCACCTCAGCTCTTGTCTTTGACTATTTCATCAGCACAAAGTTAGTGTAAATAAGGAAATACAGAACAGGAATGAGTTGCTGCTCCTGTTAGTCTCAGACAGTTGGGTTGGGTTAGTAAGTGCAAATATTTTGAGGAAACAAGATATCCAGAATAGACGACAATTTGTCACTTAGAGTTCAGCAGTGTGATGACATGGGGGAAAAAAGCTGTTACAGAGCCTTGTGGTCCTGCACCGAATGCTGCAGAACCTCTTTCCAGAGGCCAGCAAGGAAAACAGTCCATGTTGAGGGTGGGAGGAGTCTCTGATAATATTCCCAGCTCGGGACATGCAGCACTTGGGAGCAATGTCCTGAATGGAGGGGAGAGAAGTCCCAATGATCTTCTCCACCGTCCTGCCGCAGTGTTCACAGACCAGGTGAGGTTGTCTGTGATGTGCACCCCCAGGAACTTGGTGCTGCTGACCAACCCCACAGCTGTGTTGTTGATGAGAAGTGGAGCGTGGCTGGGCTGCTTCTTCCTGAAGACGACAATTATCTCTTTGGTTTTGTCCAGGATCAAGTTGTTTTTGCTACACCAGCCCACCAGCTGCTCCACCTCCTCCCTGTAAGCCAGGTTGTGGTCATCCCTGATGAGGCCCAACACTGTTGTGTCGTCCGCAAACTTCACAATGTGGTTGGTGGTAGCCCTTGGGACGCAGTCGTGAGTCATCGGGGGAGTGAACAGCAGGGGGCTCAGGACACAGCCTTGAGGGGAGCCTGTGTTGAGGGTGATGACACTGGAGGGATTCTGACCGACCCGCACTGACTGTGGTCTCTCAGTGAGGAAGTCCAGCAGCCAGTTGCACAGGGGGGTGCTGAAGCCCAGGGGTCCCAGTTTGTCTACCAGATGCTGTGGAATGATGGTATTAAACGCTGAACTGAAGTCCAGGAACAGCATCCGAACATGAGTGTTTTTCTCCTCCAGGTGTGCAAGGCTCAAGTGAAGAGCGGTGGAGATGGCATCCTCAGTGGAGTGGTTTGGCCGCTAGGCAAACTGGAAGGGGTCAAACGTGGCAGGGAGACTGGAGGTGATGTGCTAATTTACCAGCCTTCGAAGCACTTCATCATAATAGGAGTGAGAGCGATGGGCCGGTAGTTATTGAGTGATGAGATTTGAGGTTTCTTTGGCACTGGGATGATGGAGGCAGTTTTGAAACATAATGGGACTTTGGCTCGATCCAGTGAGGTGTTAAAAATGTCTGTTAGGACACAAGCCAGCTGATCTGCACATTCCCTGAGCACCCGCCCAGGTAAGTTGTTACTGGGACGTCCCAGAGAACCACTGGTGTAATATATAACTATGTATTGTATTGTATTTCAGGTTGTCGTGTGTCTTTTGACAAAAATCTTCATCTGAATAACAATTAAATGTACTGCAGTAAAAGTCTGATATTACAGTGAAATGTAATGGAGTAGAAATATAAAGTTACATAAACAGAAATACTGCAAATTGTCCTTAAAGTGTCAACAGACACCCCCAACCCTGTCACTAGTTTAAGTACAGTACTTAAGTCAATGACTTTGTTACATTTCACAGCTGATTTTACTGACAGAGACAACGACACACCTGAATACACTGAAATGCAACGTGACAAAGTCCAGATGATTCATAGAAGTCATGTTTCACCCAAATGTCACCAGTATGCATGTCTGTCACTACAGGGCTGAGTGCTGTCTCATCACATGTCCCTCGTCAGTACCATTTTGTTTCTGATCGGAAGAACATGACTGAAGCTCAGAGGTACTGCAGAGAGAAATACACTGACCTGGCAACTATAGACAACATGGAGGACGTGAGGATCCTGATCGACACCGTAGATAAAAGCAAACTGTCCAAAAAAGTGAGTTCACTGATGTCTTTCTTTAGTCTCAAAGCCATTTTTGACAAACATGTAAATGACACACAGGTTGAAAGTTTTGCACTTCCACATTGGTGTAAAGTCAGTAGATACATTTTGAAGTAACATTTTGAGGTACTGTACTTGTACTTGAGTATTTCCATTTAATGCCACTCTGTACTTCTACTCCACTACTTCTCAGAAGGACATTGTAGGCAGCACTTTAATCTTGTGTCTGATTAAGGTGCAGCTTGAATCTAAACTACTCCTACCTCTACCTCTAGAAAACGCCTCATATTTATTTGTTTACAATATGAAATGTACTCATAGACTATATGTCTACATATGTCTATATATGTATACAACGCTCTTTCCAAAGAAGTTGGGACGTTGTGTAAAATACAAATTAAACAGAATCGGGGAATGTGATAATTTGCTGATCCTTTTTGACATAAACTCAATTTAAAACAGTACAAAGACAATTTATTTATTTCATGTTCAGCTTCACTGATTTGTGTAAATATATGTCTATTCTGAAGCGACGCGTTTCAAACAAATTGTGACGGGGCAACAAAAGCCTGAAAGTTGTTGTGTTGGAAGCTTCCACAGGTGAACAGGTTCATCGGTAACAGGTGATCGTATCATAATCGGGTATGAAAGGGGCGTCCTCCAAAGGCTCAGTCGTTCACAAGCAAGGATGGGGCGAGGTCGTCAAACACATGATTGTATAAATGATTTTACTACATGAGCTCAGGAGCAGCAGGACTGAAGTCAGTTCTTTGCAAATGTTTGCATTGTGTCTTTATTCTACACAGCGTCCCAACTCTTTTAGAATCGGGCTGTGAAGTGTTTTTAATATAAAACTCCCTCGTTGTGTTTCACCAGACTGAGTGTCCCTGTTGAGCTGCAGTGGATGGAAACAAAAGGAGGGAATGTTGTATTAGAAAGCCTGTCACTTTGGAGGATATGAACTGGATCTGTGTCACTCAGACTGCTGAAGCCTCAGATTAACTTTTGAGTGTATATTGTGTTGCCGTGTAATAAATGTGAGGCTAAAGAAAGATATATTAAAATATTGCTTTCAGGAGGTCTGGATCGGGCTGTATGATGACGTGAACAGCTGGAGGTGGTCACTGTCAGACACCAGTTTCTACAAAGACGGGGAGACTGAGTTCAGACAGTGGGAGACTGGACAACCAAACAACGGTTACAGTATAGAGTACTGCACAGCGATGGATAAAGGACGATGGCATGACTACCCTTGTGAAAGAAGCTTTCAGTCTGTCTGCATGGATGTCAGAGGTGAGAACATTCAGTGAAGTTTAAAACACACCAGTTCAGGTTCTTGAGCTCTCCCTCATTATTTGGGCCGATACAGGATCAGTCAGTCAAACTTTATTTACAGCACCTTCCACCAAAGTTAGTACAATTCAAAGAGCTTTACAGACGACTTACAAGCCAATAAGGCAGCAATTAATATTGATGATTTGACAGCGATGCAGGTGAGAATGAGAAAAAGAAGCTTGTCAGTGATGAATGACTTGTTTGGGTGGAGCAGATAGAAGAGCATTGTAATAGTCCATCCTGCTGGATTTAAAAACATGCTGCAGTCTCTGAGTCACTCAGACGGAGACGTGGCCGCAATTTAGCTGTTTCAGATAATAAAAGGCAGATCTGGCTCCACACCCCACATGAAAGCAACTGAGTACATGTACTCTATTACTACGCTACTTTATTTACTGTGTAACTTTATAACTCCACTGGATCTCAGAGGGAAAATGATGTATTCTTGAATTGACTTCATTTACTCAACAGCTGTAGTTACTTGTTACTGTTCAGATGAATATAAACATTAAAAAACATATGAGAAGCTTATAAAATACAACACATTGTTATATATTGAACTAGTTCCCAACATTCTTGTTTCTTTCTGCTGGTGACCTCTGACACAAAGCTCTGTCTACTGGAGCTTCTTGTCATGTTTCACATGTTCATGTGTTGTTAGTTCCACCAAAGAAACATTTCCCCACTAAACTTCTCACATGGTGAAGTCCAAAGAAGTCAGATGATCCAATGTTTTATGTGAAATCTATTAGATGTAGATTTTAAGGATGTGATTATTAATGGGGAGAGACTGAAGAAATACTCAGTAACATTTATTAAGATGATCATGTCTTCCATTTTTATTTTACAAAGTCATTAATTCAGTGGATTTATAATGCTGTGAATACTGCCACAGACACGGCATGGATGGTAAACTGTATGTTATAGTACCTCTGCACAGCACTGTGCTCTGTTTTCAGGGCTGAATGTGACGTTTGTCCTCATCGAGACTCTCATGACCTGGACTGAGGCCCAGAGCTACTGCAGAGATCACCACACAGACCTGGCCAGTGTGAGGAACACAGCAGAGAACCAGAAGGTAAAGGACTTGGTACCTCCAGGACAACGAGCCTGGATCGGCCTTTTCAGAGACTCCTGGAAGTGGTCGGATGGACGTAACTCCTCATTTAGGTACTGGGATCAAGGTCAACCTGATAACTATGGTGGTAACATGGAGGATTGTGTGGGAGCAGCCTTGGGCTTAGATGGAAAATGGTGGGACATTCTCTGTGACCTGAAGAAACCGTCCGTTTGCTACAGCCTACGTGAGTGTTAACTCTTTATTCAACTTGTATTTATATTTGGATTTTGGTTTAATTTAGCATCAAATGTCCTCAATGATAATGTAACAAAAACAACACAAAACATAAAGTTATGGACAGAAAATAAAATGTAAACACTCCTGATGTTTATCATTGACATGAAATTATCTGTAAAGTTAGCAAACAGATGCCAGAGATGGAGGACAGAGCCACATGTTCCCTGTCATTGTTCAGACTGATGAGTCAATATTTATATGAACAGATGTTTTGTAGTTGTAGAATGACACAATGGACTTAATGCAGTGGTGTAACAGTATGAACGACTGTGTGTTTGAATACAGCTGCAGTTCAGACAACAAGCAGCAGCAGCACCACATCCAGCACCACATCCAGCACCACATCCAGCACCACATCCAGCACGCCACCAACCTCCAGCACCACGCAGCCTGATGCCGGTGAGTTCTGTTAATTGTATGTTACTGTGGGCATTGTCTACATTACATACATAATGAGATATTTTACTTCAGCTGCAGTCATAAATCCAACTCCTAATCTTGCCTCGGGCACCAAAATGGCGAGAGCCGGCCCTGAGGGCAAGAGCATTAAATCACAGACAGTTTGTTGCACTTTTGGAGGAAAATGAGACTGAACATGGTGACATAGTCTACCACACAGCTGTCAGGTGGCTCAGCCTGGGCAAAGTGCTTAAAAGAGTATGGGATCTGAGAGAAGAGATTCAAGAGTTCTGTGTGAGCGAAGGGAATGACATCCCACAGCTTTCAGATTTTTAAAATGAGAGAACATTAATATTGAGCAGAATTAAGTTCAAATTATTGTTGGTCCGGCCCTCCAGCACAGCTCGGGTTTGTCATGTGGCCCCTTGGAATAATTATTTGCCCACCCCTGCTCTAAGGTTAAAGGGGACTGGTTTGGTGTAAATAACAACTATATTAATACAGGGGTCTACCAAGCCCAGGGGGCCAGAGGTCTAGAGGGGCCAGGAGCCCCAAAACGGTCCTTGTGCATCTGTGCCCAGGGGGACAGTAGTTCATAATCCGTCACTGTATTAATACAGTTTATAATGTAACATTATAGTGTGACATTTGTTTCAATAATTGTCAAGCACAGGTGACTCCGCAGTGGTGGGAGGGGGGCCCCAAATCAAATTCTGCTTAGGGCCCCCAAAAGGCTTGGGCCGGCTCTGATCAAACTCCACCTCCATCTCACCTTGTATTTTACAACACAGGTGTTTTCTTCACAGTAATGCAAAGAGTGAGAGGAAGTTTGATGACGTAACACTCAATGGCGTTTTATGTAACGTGCAAACCACATGAGACACATTTTCTTACAACAAGGAAATAAATTACCATCATTTTCCTTCTTTGTGGACCCTGTGTACACTTCCTGTCTCTCTCTCTCCAGTCTGCTCCAGTGTCCCTCACTCACGTTACATCTGCGGTCTGGTTGTTTTACTGGTGGTTGTTTTTCTGCTGATCCTCTACATATGGAAGATGAGGAGGGACTTCAGATCAAGCACCAGAATCACAGAGGTGATTTTCTCCGACTCCACACGCCATCCTTGACAGTTTCTACCACTGCACTATAAAACCGTTGGAAAGAGATTAAAATTTCACTGTAGATTAAACAGAAAATCTGGGATTGCTCAACTGTTTCTGACACAATTGGTCCTTGACTTCACACAGAAGTAGAATAAAGCAGGCGTTGATTTTGCGAACTGAAACACTGTCTTTGTAATTAGAACAGGTGGATGTGTGCTGCCCTCTGCTGGACAACAAGTAAAATAATTAACCTCCTCATTTTGTTTTTTTGGTTATGATTTGGCCTTAATGTAGCATGGAAGTTCAATTCATAATGAAGAACAATTTATTTGGAAAATAAACACACAAAGATTTGAAAAAGGTTTTGTTCCTATGGGATGAACAAGACTCGGCCAAAGACACAAATCAACCACAAAAAGACATTTAAAAATGATTTATGAACATAAAGAGAACTAAAAAACCAAGACACTAACTCAGGACAACCGAAAAGACACTGAGCTAAACACAACAGAACAAAAGCCCAGGCTGAGAGGCATCAAGACCAGCAGTCCTCCCTCCGTTCTGATGCTGGCACACGAGATATTAAGCACTTCTCCCAGGCCAGGTGAACCTCATTGAGCAATCAAGAAGTGGCACACCTGTGCAGAGCAAGAGAGGACAGGAGGGGAACAGGAACAAGCAGCACAGGGACACAGACAGCCGTAACAACAGCACTGAAAATACTGAAAATGCATACATGAAAGTAAATACATATAAACATGTGTTGTGTTTCACACTGTTTCTTTTAATTGTTTAATTTAAGCATTCTAAATTTTCCATAGTAAACTCGGGTTAATACAAACTTTCCATTTTCCTGTCGGATTAATTTTCAATCAATCAATCAATCAATCAATCAATCAATCAATCAATCAATCATCTTTATTTGTTTAATGCCAGTTCACACCAAAAGTCATCTCATGACATTTTCCAAACTGAGCAGGTCTAGACCGTACTCCACGATTCATTTTTCCACATTTCCCCCATGAGCAAGCACAAGAGTCTTTTAACAGGCAGAAACCTCGACCAGAACCGGACTCAATGGTACCTATGAGATGCCTTTAAAATGAGAACCATGAAAAAGAGCCTTGACTCTACATTTAATGGCTGCTGTGCTCTCAGGACCGGCTCACACACTGTGGATGTTCTGTTCCTGTGATCTTACAAAATAATGTTACACATTGATGATATGTTTGCTCGTGATATTCAGAGTCATGCAGGTTATCTCTATACTGTTGGTAGTCTGTTAGTTAGCTTGGCCCCCAAGATTTGTCTATCACACATTATCTGGTCTGTTGCAATGAATACTGCTGTACAACAGCTGTGATGTCATTTCCTGTCACCTTGGTAAAGTTGTTGATCTTATTTTCAGATCTCTTTCACCTGTAGGAATTTGGGTCAAGCCTCCACATGTGAAGACCTGCAGCGATTAGGAGCAAACCTGCAGTGATTGGGAGCAAACCTGCAGTGATTAGGAGCAAACCTGTAGGGATTAGGAGTAAACCTGCAGTATTAAGGAGCAAACCTGTAGTGATTAGGAACAAACCTGTAGTGATTAGGAACAAACCTGTAGTGATTAGGAGCAAACCTGTAGTGATTAGGAACAAACCTGCAGTATTAAGGAGCAAACCTGTAGTGATTAGGAGCAAACCTGTAGTGATTAGGAACAAACCTGCAGTATAAAGGAGCAAACCTATAATATTAAGGAGCAAACCTGCAGTGATTAGGAGCAAACCTGTAGTGATTAGGAACAAACCTGCAGTATTAAGGAGCAAACCTGTAGTGGTTAGGAGCAAACCTGTAGTGATTAGGAACAAACCTGCAGTGATTAGGAGCAAACCTGCTGTATTAAGGAGCAAACCTGTAGTGATTAGGAGCAAACCTGTAGTGATTAGGAACAAACCTGCAGTATTAAGGAGCAAACCTGTAGTGATTAGGAGCAAATCTGTAGTATTAAGAAGCAAACCTGTAGTGATTAGGAACAAACCTGCAGTATTAAGAAGCAAACCTGTAGTGATTACGAACAAACCTGCAGTATTAAGAAGCAAACCTGTAGTGATCAGGAGCAAACCTGTAGTGATTAGGAACAAACCTGCAGTATTAAGAAGCAAACCTGCAGTGATCAGGAGCAAACCTGTTGTATTAAGAAGCAAACCTGCAGTGATTAGGAGCAAACCTGTAGTGATTAGGAGCAAACCTGCAGTGATTAGGAACAAACCTGCAGTATTAAGGAGCAAACCTGTAGTGATTAGGAGCAAACCTGCAGTATTAAGGAGCAAACCTGTAGTGATTAGGAGCAAACCTGCAGTGATTAGGAGCAAACCTGTAGTATTAAGGAGCAAACCTGCAGTATTAAGGAGCAAACATGTAGTGATTAGGAGCAAACCTGTAGTGATTAGGAACAAACCTGCAGTATTAAGGAGCAAACCTGTAGTGATTAGGAACAAACCTGCAGTATTAAGGAGCAAACCTGTAGGGATTAGGAGTAAACCTGCAGTATTAAGGAGCAAACCTGTAGTGATTAGGAACAAACCTGCAGTATTAAGGAGCAAACCTGTAGTGATTAGGAGCAAACCTGTAGTGATTAGGAACAAACCTGCAGTATAAAGGAGCAAACCTGTAATATTAAGGAGCAAACCTGCAGTGATTAGGAGCAAACCTGTAGTGATTAGGAACAAACCTGCAGTATTAAGGAGCAAACCTGTAGTGGTTAGGAGCAAACCTGTAGTGATTAGGAACAAACCTGCAGTGATTAGGAGCAAACCTGCTGTATTAAGGAGCAAACCTGCAGTGATTAGGAGCAAACCTGTAGTGATTAGGAACAAACCTGCAGTATTAAGGAGCAAACCTGTAGTGATTAGGAACAAACCTGCAGTATAAAGGAGCAAACCTGTAATATTAAGGAGCAAACCTGCAGTGATTAGGAGCAAACCTGTAGTGATTAGGAACAAACCTGCAGTATTAAGGAGCAAACCTGTAGTGGTTAGGAGCAAACCTGTAGTGATTAGGAACAAACCTGCAGTGATTAGGAGCAAACCTGCTGTATTAAGGAGCAAACCTGTAGTGATTAGGAACAAACCTGCAGTATAAAGGAGCAAACCTGTAGTGATTAGGAACAAACCTGCAGTATAAAGGAGCAAACCTGTAGTGATTAGGAACAAACCTGCAGTATTAAGGAGCAAACCTGTAGTGATTAGGAACAAACCTGCAGTATAAAGGAGCAAACCTGTAATATTAAGGAGCAAACCTGCAGTGATTAGGAGCAAACCTGTAGTGATTAGGAACAAACCTGCAGTATTAAGGAGCAAACCTGTAGTGGTTAGGAGCAAACCTGTAGTGATTAGGAACAAACCTGCAGTGATTAGGAGCAAACCTGCTGTATTAAGGAGCAAACCTGTAGTGATTAGGAGCAAACCTGTAGTGATTAGGAACAAACCTGCAGTATTAAGGAGCAAACCTGTAGTGATTAGGAGCAAATCTGTAGTATTAAGAAGCAAACCTGTAGTGATTAGGAACAAACCTGCAGTATTAAGAAGCAAACCTGTAGTGATTAGGAACAAACCTGCAGTATTAAGAAGCAAACCTGTAGTGATCAGGAGCAAACCTGTAGTGATTAGGAACAAACCTGCAGTATTAAGAAGCAAACCTGCAGTGATCAGGAGCAAACCTGTAGTATTAAGAAGCAAACCTGCAGTGATTAGGAGCAAACCTGTAGTGATTAGGAGCAAACCTGCAGTGATTAGGAACAAACCTGCAGTATTAAGGAGCAAACCTGTAGTGATTAGGAGCAAGCCTGTAGTGATTAGGAACAAACCTGCAGTATTAAGGAGCAAACCTGTAGTGATTAGGATCAAACCTGCAGTATTAAGGAGCAAACCTGTAGTGATTAGGAACAAACCTGCAGTGATTAGGGGCAAACCTGTAGTGATTAGGAGCAAACCTCTAGTGATTAGGAACAAACCTGCAGTGATTAGGAGCAAACCTGTAGTGATTAGGAACAAACCTGCAGTATTAAGGAGCAAACCTGTAGTGATTAGGAGCAAACCTGCAGTATTAAGGAGCAAACCTGCAGTGATTAGGAGCAAACCTGCAGTATTAAGGAGCAAACCTGCAGTATTAAGGAGCAAACCTGCAGTATTAAGGAGCAAACCTGCAGTATTAAGGAGCAAACCTGCAGTGATTAGGAGCAAACCTGCAGTATTAAGGAGCAAACCTGCAGTGATTAGGAGCAAACCTGCAGTATTAAGGAGCAAACCGCAGTGATTAGGAGCAAACCTGCAGTGATTAGGAGCAAACCTGTAGTGATTAGGAGCAAACCTGTAGTGATTAGGAGCAAACCTGCAGTGATTAGGAACAAACCTGCAGTGATTAGGAGCAAACCTGCAGTGATTAGGAGCAAACCTGTAGTGATTAGGAGCAAACCTGCAGTGATTAGGAACAAACCTGCAGTGATTAGGAGCAAACCTGCAGTGATTAGGAACAAACCTGCAGTGATTAGGAGCAAACCTGCAGTGATTAGGAGCAAACCTGTAGTGATTAGGAGCAAACCTGCAGTGATTAGGAGCAAACCTGTAGTGATTAGGAGCAAACCTGCAGTGATTAGGAGCAAACCTGTAGTGATTAGGAACAAACCTGCAGTATTAAGGAGCAAACCTGCAGTATTAAGGAGCAAACCTGTAGTGATTAGGAGCAAACCTGCAGTGATTAGGAGCAAACCTGCAGTATTAAGGAGCAAACCTGCAGTATTAAGGAGCAAACCTGTAGTGATTAGGAGCAAACCTGCAGTGATTAGGAACAAACCTGCAGTATTAAGGAGCAAACCTGTAGTGATTAGGAACAAACCTGCAGTATTAAGGAGCAAACCTGCAGTGATTAGGAGCAAACCTGTAGTATTAAGAAGCAAACCTGCAGTGATTAGGAGCAAACCTGTAGTATTAAGAAGCAAACCTGTAGTGATTAGGTGCAAACCTGCAGTATTAAGGAGCAAACCTGTAGTGATTAGGAGCAAACCTGCAGTATTAAGGAGCAAACCTGTAGTGATTAGGAGCAAACCTGCAGTATTAAGGAGCAAACCTGCAGTATTAAGGAGCAAACCTGTAGTGATTAGGAGCAAACCTGCATTATTAAGGAGCAAACCTGCAGTATTAAGGAGCAAGCCTGCAGTGATTAGGAGCAAACCTGTAGTATTAAGGAGCAAACCTGCAGTATTAAGGAGCAAACCTGTAGTGATTAGGAGCAAACCTGCATTATTAAGGAGCAAACCTGCAGTATTAAGGAGCAAGCCTGCAGTGATTAGGAGCAAACCTGTAGTATTAAGAAGCAAACCTGCAGTGATTAGGAGCAAACTTGTAGTATTAAGAAGCAAACCTGCAGTGATTAGGAGCAAACCTTTAGTATTAAGAAGCAAACCTGTAGTGATTAGGAGCAAACCTGTAGTGATTAGGAGCAAACCTGCAGTATTAAGGAGCAAACCTGTAGTGATTAGGAGCAAACCTGCAGTATTAAGGAGCAAACCTGTAGTGATTAGGAGCAAACCTGCAGTGATTAGGAGCAAACCTGTAGTATTAAGGAGCAAACCTGCAGTGATTAGGAGCAAACCTGCAGTATTAAGGAGCAAACATGTAGTGATTAGGAACAAACCTGCAGTATTAAGGAGCAAACATGTAGTGATTAGGAACAAACCTGCAGTATTAAGGAGCAAACATGTAGTGATTAGGAACAAACCTGCAGTATTAAGGAGCAAACCTGCAGTGATTAGGAGCAAACCTGCAGTGATTAGGAGCAAACCTGTAGTACATAGGAGCAAACCTGCACCGCTCACACATACAGCACTCAGATTATCTGTAGATTCTGTATCTGTATTTGTTACTAACATGTCACTAATGTGTTGATCTGTTACTTCAATAAAAGTACTAATACCACACTGTAAATATACTCTGTTAAAAGTCCTGCAATTAAACTATTACTGCAGTAAAAGTATGTAAGAATAATCAGGAACATGTGCTTAAAGTATGAAAAGTTAAAGTACTCAGTGTAGTAAAATGTTTCATTCTGGATTAATCTGCTGATTATTGTTGTTGATTAATAATTTAGGAAAGTGAGAAATGTGGTGACAGTGAGCCAGAGCCCAAAGTGACACCTTCATACTGTTTGTTTTGACCAACAAACAGTCTAAACCTCAACATTATTACAAATACATCAAAATTAATACAATTGTTTAAAGGAAAAGCATCAAATCGTCACATTTGTGAAGTTGGAGCCATGAAATGTTTTTACATGAAAAAGGACCAGAGTGATGTAGTGTAATATAACCATAAGTAAGTAGTTAGTGGTTAATGACAACTGGTAATAAGTACCGAGATGTTAAAGAAGCTAATCAAAATGTGAAGGAATCATAAATGAATGGTTAAAACATGTATTACTCTGCACTAGTTGATTGAACGTGCACCTGTTGATCCGATTGATGATTAAACTACTGTATTGTGTTAACTTGGAGTGAAATGTAACCACAAATGTAAGAGTGAAATCATGTAACCAAATATACCACACTTTTATTATTTTTAAAAAATGCAGTACGAAGAATGATCAAAGCTAATGGGATATATTCAGAGGGAAACTTGTTTTTTAAAAAAGCTCAGGCCAGAGTCACTAAGAGCTGATGGTGTGTTCTGAGGAAAGTACCTGTTTTTTTAAGTAACCAAACTCAGAGAGTAGAAGCAGAAGTAGAATCGGAAAAATACCCATCAGCAGAAGTGAGGAAGAGTAAGGATTGGTTGAGACCAAGAGGCCATGGGAGGATACTCCCAGTTTTTTGGCTTAAAACAAGACATCAAATGTATTAGATCAGATCAGTTGTTCATGGACATTGTCTGTGTATGATCTCAGCTCTTACTGCCGGCAATAAAAGCTTTACCGCACTCAGCTTTGAGGACTTCTGGTGATTTTTGACTCCTGCTTTTTGGAAAACCTTCTGAACATCCAAGACTGAAGAAAAGTTGTTAGATGACAGTGATTTAAAGATGGTTCCCGGCTTATTTTCTATCAGTTGACTTACTGATTAATCAGTTGTTTGATTAATAAAGTGGTGGATGTAACATAACTCTATAACATACTGTACGTTTGTATTTCTGTGAAAAAATGAGACTAAAAAAAAACATGATTTCAGTCTGTGAGACAATGTAAAGTTAGTAACCTCAAGGAAATACAGAGCAGTTCACAAGTTTAAGTTTCATTCTGATGCTCAAACATTCTCGTGTCTCTTCCTCTTTTTCTCTGTCAGTCTCAGGAGGAAAGTGAAATGCAGGGTGGAAGTAACTAATTATATCCAGAGGTGGTAAAAGTACACACAAGTATCTGTACTCCAGTAGAAGTTCAGATACTTGGTAAAAGTAGAAGTACTGATTCAATTTGTTTACTCCAGTAAAAGTAATAGAGTACAGGCTCTGAAATGTACTCAGAGTATCAAAGTCTCCCTCTGAAGGACATTTGTGGTCAAAGCTAACTGAAGCTCACGTCATCTTAATATAATTCAAAGACTATTAAAGTTAAAGGTAGAGTCAGTAGGATTTGTCCCAGCTGTTCCTGAATGCACCACAAAGATAGTTGATTGTTGAGTCTCATTCCCAGGACGTCAAATAGCCACATGTTGGGTTGGTAAAGCGTCCCGAGCAGCAACAAAGTGAGAAAATAAGAAACTCTCTGCAGATACGAGACACTAACACGTCTTTTCTCCCCATTCCAGCCTCCCTCTCTGTCTGTTTACGTCTTCTTACGTCTTTTACGTCTTTGTTTCGTCTCGCTGCGTCTGCCGTGCGTGATGTGCTCTGAAAAATAATCCATAATTCACCTCTAGTCAAAATCAGAATCAGAATTCCTTCATTAGTCCTGCAAACTGTACTTTTATGAATCATTTTTCAAGTCAGTTTTACTCATACTTGTAGTGCCTCATGCAACATTAATAGGGAGTTTGGGGTTAAATTCAGCTATCAATAATAATTAATGATTATCATAATTATTAATTATGATAAATAATAAGATCCAATTTACATTAGATCACCTCGGGGGAACCGACCTTGAAGAAGGGAAAAGATAGCCAATTCACCAAAGTAGTTTCAGAAAAAGGTAGCCTACTAAACTGTTTGTAACTCTGATTAATAATTAACTTAATAACTACAACCAGTATTACCATAACAGCTAGTAATGGTCGAGTCCTTGACAGAGTAGAGGTTGGCAACATTCCCTCTTGTACAATATTAATTAGACAGCATGAAGGCTCAAAAGTCTTTTATTTAACACAAAGATGAAAACACACAATCTAACTAACATGTACTATATACAAGTGTGTGTTGGTGGGGGGGGGGTCTGGAAGAGCAAAGAAATAATGGTGGTTCTCGCATCATGTGCTCACTGATATCACATGTTGGTGTGATACACTGACGTGATGCCAGGTTAGAGAAGATGGTTAGTTGCATGCAAAGACCCTGAGTATGTGTGAAGCATCACTCAACTATCGTCAAATTAGCCATGTAGCAAAACAAACTACCAATAACCTGACCTGAGATCACAATAACACCAAAACAGTGAACAAACACATAGATTGAACACATGTGCATCACATCAACCAGAGTTTAAAGTCATGTGCTTAGCCATGCTATGCTATGCTGTGTGCTATCTAGGCTCACTTCAACGTTACCAGTCTTTGAAGAAAAGGTGCTGGTTGTTCCTTGGCTGATGAGCCAAGCAGGAGAAGGTTGTTATTCCAATGTTGAATATGCTGTTCTTGCTGTGCAAAGTCTGATGAAAGACAGCATGTGGAGGAAACTGGTCGCTCCTTTTCTTTGCAAGGATAGCAGCTCAGTGCTAACTTGCTTGGTGTTCCTTGGATTGTGTAGGTAGCTGGTAAACTTTGCGTTGCAGCTGCTGGCGCTAAATAAGCTGGAATACTAGCAGGACCTCACGTCGCAGCTGTGAGGAGAAGTTCTTTGGGCCTGCTGCAAATGCAGCTAGCAACTCTCAGCAGCTGTTAGGTCTAGAAGAAGAGATCTTGAGGGCAGGCAGCCCCATGGGGAGAGAGGTGGAGAAGAGAGGGAACAAAGGAAGGAGCTGGAGTTTTTGTGCACTGTCTGTCACCCTGACCAATGGTAGATCAAAGCTGAATTTGCACCTGGGTGTAAAGACGGGAGAATTCTGGGAAACTGAGTTGAGTTCAGAGTCCATTTTGAAATCCACAGTGAACGACTTCATCTGTGGGTCCCAACATACTTAAGTATGCATGACACCATGTAATGTCCTGAAATCATAATTGAGTTCTGAGCACAATTTGAATTCATATCTAAACCTTTCATCTGCATTTCTGTAGCCAATAATGTTATATGGTCACAAACAAGCCAGCGAAAACCCTGATATACAGACACTAAATAAAAAAACACTAAATTGTGCAGCAGGTTTGGAGCAGAGACCACCACCACTGAGCAGAACAGAGCAGGAGTTCATTTAGACTGAACAGAAACCTCTTTGATTAAATGTCTGAAACTGATCATACAAGAAGAATACTTCTTCTTCTACGTTCTTTTACTTAAATATCATTTTAATACCAGTAGTTTTACTTTGTACTTGAGTACACATTTTCAGTAGTCTTTCCACCACTGGTGAAATGAAACATGTTGACTGTGGCAGTTTCTAATATGATCAGTTCTGCACTGACTCCAGAACACAGACTGAGCTGAACTTGCACTTCTTCATCTGTTAACTTCAACTGTAACCACTGAGAATTTTGCACTGCACAACAGAAATCCTGCCATAAAGCAAGAAATACATACTTTAAAGTTGTATCTGTTGTTCTCAATAATATATGAATGTAGGAAAGAGTGAAGATGGGTTAAAAACACAAAAAATATAATGTAAGATGTAGAGGAGCGAGAGTAGAGCCCTGTGGAACTCCACTCCACGTGATGGTGAGAGTACAGAAGCCCTGAGGGGCAAGTGAGGGTTTTGTTTCTGGTGATAAATTTCATAAGTCTGATCTAAATTATTTTCTTTCTCATGTTTATGATTTGCGATCTGGTGGGAAAGAAGTTTTTTCCAGGATAATCTTTCTAAGTTTCTTAATATTTTTTTTTTCCATCATTGAAAATGTATTTCTTTTATGTATGTTCGCTCGGTTCCACACAGGAAAAAAACATTTTTGCCTAGTTTCAGTCATTAATTCTTTTTTTTCTCCCGAAAATATTCTTTTTTAATTTTTAAATGAAGGAACTGAGCAAAACTTTTGTTTTCCCCACCAGATCAAGTCACAAACACAGGAGAGAAAATAAGGCCTCAACAGCCTGAAGAAGTGTATCTGCATTCTCACTCTACAGGATACTGTGGGTAATTACACTTGTACAATCAACTGCAGTCCAATACAGCAGCTCTGCCATAAATTCTACCGTTGCAGTCTGAAATGGCTGCCGTCTTTATTTCTCAGCT
Source organism: Pagrus major (assembly GCF_040436345.1). Taxonomy (NCBI): domain Eukaryota; kingdom Metazoa; phylum Chordata; class Actinopteri; order Spariformes; family Sparidae; genus Pagrus; species Pagrus major. Next base: position 2,193,018 of record NC_133221.1, read on the forward strand.
GCAGAGACTTGTTGCTGTATCTGTGTCACAGTTCACGCCTCTCTTGAAAAAAGTGTTATACCCCCAGATGTCTCAGTTCCCCTTGGTACTTCTTCATTCCTTTAACTAATTTATTTAAAAACAGGAAACAAAAAGGGAAAGTACGAAGCAAGAAGTACACAGTTAAATTAAAGCAACATCAGCTTTTTTTTGATCAGACAGACAGAGTGGAAGGAGTGAAGTGACAGAGACGCTTTGTCTCCATCAGGATCAAAACTCAGAATGAAGATCCACCACGTTCTGTTCTTCTGCTTCATCTCAGGTGAGGACTGATGACCTGACTGTCTCTTTAACGCAGCACCACACACTGCTTTGGGACATTTTATTTGTTAATGTGGCTAAATGTTTGATGACACATGTTTTACAGTTGTTGTTGCTCCAGCTGATACAGAAATGATCATCTGTGTTCTGTGTTCATCTTTCCAACAGCTCTGTGTGGAGACACTGGGCTCGTCAGCGCAAAACTCAGCATTTTCACAGGAGCTGAGGGAGGAAGTGGTTCAATTAATTGCTATCCATCTCTGTCTGGAAACAAGAAGTTCTTCTGTGAAGAAGAATGTAAAGCAGAAGATATTCTCGTTAAAACAGAAGATGTCAGAGCTCAGAATGGCAGATTCAGCACTGAATATAAAGTAGAATCTTCTGGAAGAGGAGTTCTGACTGTGACCATCACAGATCTGACCAAGTCTGACGCAGGACGGTACAGGTGTGGTTTGGGCACAGATTTGGTTCCAGACTCATACTCGGACTTTGTGATCAGAGTTTCTGATGGTGAGTTTCTACTGAAAGTCTTTAAACCTGATTTATTTAGTGAATTCAACGATGTAGGAATATTTCTTTTATCTACATATGAAAACAATAGAATATATTATTATATATAAAAAAGGAATAAATGATTTATAAACTTTTTAAGACATTTGTAATTTGTAGTTCTGGACGATATTAATAAAAGATTTAATCAAATTATGGGAAGAATTGTAGTTATTCATGTTGTATGACCTTTCGGAGCAGCTGTCAGTGATGATCTGTGTTCATGTGAAGCAAGAAATACTGAGATCAGACTGCAGCATTTCACAGACAGTAACTGTTGACTGTTTCTCTTTTCAACAGAACTGCCGGGTGGAAGCACTAGTTTTTTCCGTACAGATACTGAAGGAGAGAATATCACAGTGGGATGCCTCGATACTGTTCAGAGTAAACAGAAGTTCCTGTGTAAGGACAAATGTGAAACAGAAGAGGACATTATCATTGAAACTGATGCCAACAGAGCCCAGAGTGGAAGATACAGCATTGAATATAAAGAAGGATCTACATTTGGACTGCATGTAACCATCACAAATGCAAGCAAATTGGACACAGGATGGTACAAGTGTGGCTACGGCAGAGCTTTGTCTCCAGATTCATCCTACCCATTCTCGATCCTCGTCATTCCTGGTGAGTGTTTATTAAAATCACATGAATATGTACCTTTTCTCCAAAAGTGATCATGAAAAACGTGTTTGCTTCCTTTGTCATTTTATTTATTCTGCAAAAATGTTTTTTTAAATGACCTGACAACAGCAGAAATGAAAATATGACCAGAACGTTTATATTTAGCATGTTGAAAACCAAAAATAAAGTTAAAAGCATCACAAATACTTAAAAAGAGAACTACTGCCTGTTTGACCTGCTGATAGAGAGATGACAGGGAACTAGAAGAGGTGGACGTGAACCTTCAGCCACAATAGCAACCCTAGCAGTACATTTCAATTATCTGCAGTTATGTTCACATTCAAGATGTGGAAGGTCACATTAATGCTTTTTTTGAATGTTGTTGGAAAAATACCATAATATGGATTACTGTTATTTTCATGTAAATTCTCTACATATTTCAGGTTTATACACAAAAGTGTCCTCTGTGGTTTTATTAATTTTAGGTGATATAAAGCCGCCCCACTCTTTTTGCATTGTTTTATTTTATCTTTATTTTATTTAGATGAAGTTAGAGCTACTTCCTTAGTTTTCAGTAAAACTTCATCATATCAGTAAAATCAAATCATCAGAATTAGCTGAACCATAAATTACCAAACATTATAAACATATGTCCAGTATGTTCGTTGTGTATGATTTATGCCTTTAATTATGATACTGGTTTTCGCACCTGACTGATTATCTTGTATTCCTACATTTTGTTATATTTGTATATATTTACGCTCATTCATACATGTTCGATTTCTCTGCATCAGTATATATTCAGAATCTTATTATTTCATTGTCTTTTCATTGTCCACAGATCCGTTCAAACCAAACCAGACTCCTCCACCCTTTTCAACATCAGTCCCATCAGCCTCCACACCAACAACGCAGAGTTTAAAACTCAGTTCAGGAAGTTTCACCGCCTCGTCGTCTTTTCCTGAAACCACCAACCAGCCTTCAGCTGCAGGTACAGTTCATTAAACCGGCTGACCATCAAACTCCACCTCCATCTCACCTTAAATTTTACAACACAGGTGTTTTCTTCACAGTAGTGCAAAGAGTGAGGGGAAGTTTAATGATGCATCATGCAAACTACATGAGACACATTTTCTTACAACAAGGAAATAAATTACCATCATTTTCCTTCTTTGTGGACCCTGTGTACACTTCCTGTCTCTCTCTCTCCAGTCTGCTCCAGTGTCCCTCACCCAGGTTACATCTGGGGTCTGGTTGTTTCACTGGTGGTTGTTTTTCTGCTGATCCTCTACATATGGAAGATGAGGAGGGACTTCAGATCAAGCAGCAGAAACACAGAGGTGATTTTCTCCAACTCCACATGCCGTCCTTGACAGTTTCTACCACTGCATAATAAAACCGTTTCTGACACAATTGCTTCTTGACTTCACACAGAAGTAGAATGAAGCAGGCGTTGATTTTGACAACTGAAACACTGTCTTTGTAATTAGAACAGGTGGATGTGTGCTGCCCTCTGCTGGACAACAAGTAAAATAATTAACCTCCTCATTTTGTTTTTTTAGTTGTGATTTGGCCTTAATGTAGCATGGAAGTTCAATTCATAATGAAGAACAATTTATTTGGAAAATAAACACACAAAGATTTGAATCGACCACAAAAAAGACATTTAAAAATGATTTATGAACATAAAGAGAACTAAAAAACCACGACACTAACTCAGGACAACCGAAAAGACACTGAGCTAAAACACAACAGAACAAAAGCCCAGGCCCCCAGGTTAATGTAAACTTTCCATTTTCCTGTTGGATTCATTTTCAATCAAACAATCATCTTTATTTGTTTAACGCCAATTCACAACAAAAGTCATTTCATGACACTTCCCAAACTGAGCAGGTCTAGACCGTACACCTCGATTCATTTTTCCACATTTCCCCCATGAGCAAGCACAAGAGTCTTTTAACAGGCAGAAACCTCGACCAGAACCGGACTCAATGGTGCCGATGAGATGCATTTTAAAACAAGAACCATGAAAAAGTGCCTTAACTCAACATTTAATGGCAGCTATGCTCTTTAACTCTTCACAAAAGGCTAAAACCTACAGATCCAAAAGACCAAAACACATCATCAGAGCAGATAAACTCATTCTTCAGGCCTTTACATGTTTGCTGTTGTGTAATGGGTTTTAGAAAGACAGACTTAGATGACAACACATAAATCAGCCCCCACGATTTGTCTATCACACATTATCTGGTCTGTTGCAATGAATACTGCTGTACAACAGCTATGATGTCATTTCCGGTCACCTTGGTAAAGTTGTCGATCTTATTTTCAGATTCCTTTCACCTGTAAGGATTTGGGTCAAGCCTCCATGTGAAGACTCCGCCGTCAAAACCTGCAGTGATTCGGAGCAAACCTGCACCGCTCACACATACAGCACTCAGATTATCTGTAGATTCTGGATCTGTATTTGTTACTAACATGTCACTAACGTGTTGATCTGTTACTTCAATAAAAGTACTAATACCACACTGTAAATATACTCTGTTAAAAGTCCTGCAATTAAACTGTTACTGCAGTAAAAGTATGTAAGAATAATCAGGAAAATGTGCTTAAAGTATGAAAAGTAAAAGTACTCAGTGTAGTAAAATGTTTAATTCTGGATCAATCTGCTGATTATTGTTGTTGATTAATCATTCAGAAAAGTGAGAAATGTGGTGACAGTGAGCCAGAGCCCAAAGTGACACCTTCATACTGTTTGTTTTGACCAACAAACAGTCTAAACCTCAACATTATTACAAATACATCAAAATTAGTACAATTGTTTAAAGAAAAAGCATCAAATCGTCACGTTTGTGAAGTTGGAGCCATGAAATGTTTTTACATGAAAAAGGACCAGAGTGATGTAGTGTAATATAACCATAAGTAAGTAGTTAGTGGTTAATGACAACTGGTAATAAGGACCGAGATGTTAAAGAAGCTAATCAAAATGTGAAGGAATCATAAATGAATGGTTAAAACATGTATTACTCTGCACTAGTTGATTGAACGTGCACCTGTTGATCGGATTGATGATTAAACTACTGTATTGTGTTAACTTGGAGTGAAATGTAACCACAAATGTAAGAGTGAAATCATGTAACCAAATATACCACACTTTTATTATTTTTAAAAAATGCAGTACGAAGAATGATCAAAGCTAATGGGATATATTCAGAGGGAAACTTGTTTTTTAAAAAAGCTCAGGCCAGAGTCACTAAGAGCTGATGGTGTGTTCTGAGGAAAGTACCTGTTTTTTTAAATAACCAAACTCAGAGAGTAGAAGCTACTGGTGTCAGGAACGGCAGGGCACGGACAGGTGCATCGGAAAAATACCCGTCAGCAGAAGTGAGGAAGAGTAAGGATTGGTTGAGACCAAGAGGCCATGGGAGGACACTCCCAGTTTTTAGGCTTAAAACAAGACAAGACAAGACAATAAAAGCTTTACTGCACTCAGCTTTGAGGACTTCTGGTGATTTTTGACTCCTGCTTTTTGGAAAACCTTCTGAACATCCAAGACTGAAGAAAAGTCGTTACACGACAGTGATTGTAAAGATGGTTCCCAGCTTATTTTCTATCAGTTGACTTACTGATTAATCAATTGTTTGATTAATAAAGTGGTGGATGTAACATAACTCTATAACATACTGTACGTTTGTATTTCTGTGAAAAAATGAGACTTTAAATAAATCATGATGTCAAGGAAATACAGAGCAGTTCACAAGTTTAAGTTTCATTCTGATGCTCAAACATTCTCGTGTCTCTTCCTCTTTTTCTCTGTCAGTCTCAGGAGGAAAGTGAAATGCAGGGTGGAAGTAACTAATTATATCCAGAGGTGGTAAAAGTACACAGTATCTGTACTCCAGTAGAAGTTCAAATACTTGGTAAAAGTAGAAGTACTGATTCAATTTGTTTACTCCAGTAAAAGTAATGGAGTACAGGCTCTGACATGTACTCAGAGTATCAGAGTAAAAAGTCTCCCTCTGAAGGACATTTGTGGTCAAAGCTAACTGAAGCTCACGTCATATTAATATAATTCAAAGACTATTAAAGTTAAAGGTAGAGTCAGTAGGATTTGTCCCAGCTGTTCCTGAACGCACCACAAAGATAGTTGATAGTTGAGTCTCATTCCCAGGACGTCAAACAGCCACATGTTGGGTTGGTAAAGCGTCCGAGCAGCAACAAAGAGAGAAAATAAGAAACTCTCTGCAGATACTGATAAGGATAAAATATATCATGCTTGTTTATGCCATGTATATGCTCATTAAGCTTGCCAGTATCATGTGTTTAAATCTATTAATATCTCATGCTGTACTTTCCCTGTCCTTAAGAAACACCTCGCACCCTGTTCTTTTAGGAAGTGATTCACTCAAGACTGGAGTGTAAAACAGGAAGTGAGGAGGCGAGACGCTCTAACTGTAGTATCTGTGACAAGAGGAAAGTTAAAAGTTGATATAAAGGTCAGGAAGTTGTTTTTGTCTGATAAGAGGATCTAGACACTTTAAACTGCCCCCTGAAAGAGGAACAGCGCTCCCATGTTTGCTGAACTTTCGCTGATCTCTGAAAGAGGAACAGCGCTCTGTGTAAAAGTTAACACCCATTTTGCTTAATAAAAAGAGAGGAGACGGAAGGGACGAGCAGAGCGTTTTGGGGATATGTAACTCTGCACGTCTCCTGCCGCTCTCCTTGCATGTAAGAAATTGAACGCCTTGTCTGACTCTCTTTGTGTGTGTTTTTAATAATGTTCTAGGTGATTAAACCTGACAGATACGAGACACTAACACGACTTTTCTCCCCATTCCAGCCTCCCTCTCTGTCTGCTTACGTCTTCTTACGTCTTTGTTTCGTCTCGCTGCGTCTGCCGTGCGTGATGTGCTCTGATAGGTCGACATCAGTCTTGTGATGTTGGGAAGGCGGCGTGCAATGACGCCAAATAGTTATTTTTTCACCAACGGGGCCTTTTCTCCTGCCTTTAGACACCTCTCCATTTTCCTCATACAACTCACAACTAACCGATAGCACGGGTTTCCCTATTTCATAATCCAAAAGTGGCTTTTACCTTTATCTTCTTACCTACTGGGGTTCTCGGGGAATTTCAGCTCTCAACTTATCCTTAATGAAGTTGCAGCTGTGACTCTGACACATCAGTTTTATCAAACATGATCAGGGCCGGACTGGGAGACTTTTTCAGGCCATGAGTCAGTCATGTAACCAGGCCACCCTGGCCTTGCCCACACACGCACACGCACACACACACACACGCACACGCACACACACACACACACACAGTGCATTCCAAATAGAAGTCCACATATGGGACCTATTGTACAATCTAAGGTTGAATATACAGTAACTTTTATGTTTGGGCTGGTAAATAGAGTAACACAACAATCCACTAACACACTTCATAGAAGAGAATAAAGGTTTTACATAATAAGTAGTGCGAAGGTTACAGCTATACATAAAAAGTCATGTCATGTAGAATATCAACTGCCTCATTGGCACATATTTTTTATGTGCAGCCTACAATATAACCTAATAAACAAAGACAACTAAGTCCAAACAAGTCCAAATCAAACAGTTAATCAGCTGTGAGGGGACAGCCTCTGAACACATGTTCACAGAACACATGCCCGCACGCACTGACAGACACATATATGCAATGTATAATACAGTCCGAGAGCATAGTTCCTAATAAGCAATCACATAATATTGACTAATATTTTATATAGGCTCTAATTATCATGTTTGGGCTGGGATACATAACAGCAAGTCAGCAACAGACAGCAACATTCAACAACACTAGCGCTTAATAGAATAATGCTGTAGTGCCAAGACAGCTATTATTACAAATGAGAGCCATTTATGTCAAATGGCAGCGCCTGGTGGTGTTCATATGTCTGCAACTTGTTGCATGTTGTTGCTCTACTGTAGAAATGATTCTGTACCTTCTGCCAACTGCTCTGCACCGGCTGCTCCTGAAGCACCAGCAGGACTGATGTCACCACCATCACCACCTTTGAATAGCAAACATATGCTTACAGTGTTTTTCCATACACTATAGTTCATACAGTAAGATAGTGTAGCCTATGTCTCACTTGATTTGCCCTTGTATTCATGTACATACTGCTGAATAAATTAGTCAATTTTAGGCATTTGGCCGCGTCTTCCTCCAGCGCCTTTCTTTTTTTCCTCCTCACATGCTACTGGCCTGAGTGGCCTCTGATTGGCCTGGCCTGCCTCTCTGACTTACGGCTGACCGGCAGCCTGTTAAAAAAAATAAATAAAAAAAAATAAAAATAGCAGGCCAATCATAGGCCGGCGCTTCTGGAATACTCCCGGTTCTCCCTATGGCCAGTCCAGGCCTGAACATGATGATGTGATGTCAAACACTGAGAAGGAAAAATCAGCAAACCCTTTGACTACTTGTTGATTTGGCACTGTCTGTATTACACACTGTGGAGATCATTGGATTTTGCTGTGTTTGTGTGCTGTCTCTGCTGTCGTGTACTGAGACTTGGGGATTTACTGGGGTGTGTTTATTCCTTAGAAGTGATGAATTTAAAAAAAAGCAGGAAACACAAGTGGACCTCCCAAAAGTATAAATAGAAAGTATAAGAAGTGAAGCACATTTGTCAGAAATCATGAAACTAAAGCAGCTCAGCTTCCTCTTTGATCAGACAGACAGAGTGGAAGGAGTGAAGTGACAGAGACGGTTTTGTCTCCATCAGGATCAAACTCAGAATGAAGATCCACCACGTTCTGTTCTTCTGCTTCATCTCAGGTGAGGACTGATGACCTGACTGTCTCTTTAACGCAGCACCACACACTGCTTTGGGACATTTTATTTGTTAATGTGGCTAAATGTTTGATGACACATGTTTTACAGTTGTTGTTGCTCCAGCTGTCTCATTCTACCAGTATAACAAGACATTTGGCCGTTGATTTTGAGTCGATGGCTCAAATGACTTGGGAGCTATTGAAAAAATTGGGCAGTGTATTCATTATTTATTAAAAAAAATATTCCTGAAAAAAAGAAATTCCACTAAAATCCAATAACAGCTGTGTCCCAATGACTCCACTGTAACAAGGAGGATTGAGGACATTGCGGGAAACCTGGAGCTTCAGCTGCAAACAGCGCAGTCAACTTTGACTTTTTTTATTCTCTGCTTTGGACGAGAGCTGTGATGTACGTGACACAGCACAGCTACTCATCTTCGTACGTGAGATAACTACGGACTTTAAGATCATGGAGGAGCTGGCAGCCATGCAGTCAATGAAAGGGACAACAACTGGGAGCAGTGGCGTGCACAGACTTTTTGAAGGGCAGGGGCGAAAAGAAAAAAAAGGGCACATACAGTGCCTTCTCGCCACTAAAGAGGGCACTTTAGCGAGCGTTTTTGCCACTCAAGAGGGCAGTTTATCATGTTTTAACCAGCCAAGGGGGCAGTTTAGTGTGTCTTACATAAACAAAAATACTCCAAATTGTCCTTAAAGTGTCAACAGACACCCCCAACCCTGTCACTAGTTTAAGTACAGTACTTAAGTAAATGACTTTGTTACATTCCACAGCTGATTTTACTGACAGAGACAGCGACACACCTGAATACACTGAAATGCAACGTGACAAAGTCCAGATGATTCACAGAAGTCATGTTTCACCTGTAGTGTCTGAGTGTTTCTTATACCTCCTGAGCTCTGAGTGGCAGGACAGGATGGGACAGGACCAGATGCTTCCCTTTAAGTATATGTGGGAAGGGGACTACGTAGAGGTCTCATGTCCAGGAGAACAACATATTAGTCCTGTAGTGTGCGTCAGAGAATAGCTAAAGGAAGAGGCCCACACTTAGGACTGACCAGTTCAGAGGTTCAAGATTGATTCGATGTATACATTTTCATCTAAGTATAGAGAGACTAGCAGGTCAACTTCAGATAACATCAATATAGTCACGCACACACATTCATGTACACATATTCCCTTCAGAGATATTCTCTAGAGGTGTTATGCAGACCTATTCTTTTCCCACAGGATAGAGGGGCTCTCAGTGCCCCAAAAGTAAACAATTAGAGGAAACAGGCGGGCATGAGCAAATGAACTCTAAAAAGGACCTGCACACCAGAGAACGGGGGTGATTTTGGTTGATCTCCTAAGACTGAGGGTCAGAGAGTTGATAGAGCAGAGGGCAAAGCATTTTGGGCATCACTTTGCCGAGATTTGAGAATACCAGGGAGTGCACACTCTGGTTTGGACGCTGGCTTGAGATCTGTTTCAATAAAGATTGCTCTGTCAAATCCACCCAGCCTTGCCTCCGCAGAATCTTTTATCAACATACTACACGCCGACACCTTTTGAGGACGACAGCCCATACACTTCACACCCAAATGTCACCAGTATGCATGTCTGTCACTACAGGGCTGAGTGCCGTCTCATCACATGTCCCTCGTCAGTACCATTTTGTTTCTGACCTGAAGAACATGACTGAAGCTCAGAGGTACTGCAGAGAGAAATACACTGACCTGGCAACTATAGACAACATGGAGGACGTGAGGATCTTGATCGACACCGTAGATAAAAGCAAAGTGTCCAATGTGAGTTCACTGATGTCTTTCTTTAGTCTCAAAGCCATTTTTGACAAACATGTAAATGACACGCAGGTTGAAAGTTTTGCACTTCCACATTGGTGTAAAGTCAGTAGATACATTTTGAAGTAACATTTTGAGGTACTGTACTTGTACTTGAGTATTTCCATTTAATGCCATTCTGTACTTCTACTCCACTACTTCTCAGAAGGACATTGTAAGCAGCACTTTAATCTTGTGTCTGATTAAGGTGCAGCTTGAATCTAAACTACTCCTACCTCTACCTCTAGAAAATGCCTCATATTTATTTGTTTACAATATGAAATGTACTCATAGACTATATGTCTACATATGTCTATATATGTATACAACGCTCTTTCCAAAGAAGTTGGGACGTTGTGTAAAATACAAATTAAACAGAATCGGGGAATGTGATAATCTGCTGATCCTTTTTGACATAAACTCAATTTAAAACAGTACGAAGACAATTTATTTATTTCATGTTCAACTTCACTGATTTGTGTAAATATATGTCTATTCTGAAGCGACGCGTTTCAAACAAATTGTGACGGGGCAACAAAAGCCTGAAAGTTGTTGTGTTGGAAGCTTCCACAGGTGAACAGGTTCATCGGTAACAGGTGATCGTATCATAATCGGGTATGAAAGGGGCGTCCTCCAAAGGCTCAGTCGTTCACAAGCAAGGATGGGGCGAGGTCGTCAAACACATGATTGTATAAATGATTTTACTACATGAGCTCAGGAACAGCAGGACTGAAGTCAGTTCTTTGCAAATGTTTGCATTGTGTCTTTATTCTACACAGCGTCCCAACTCTTTTAGAATCGGGCTGTGAAGTGTTTTTAATATAAAACTCCCTCGTTGTGTTTCACCAGACTGAGTGTCCCTGTTGAGCTGCAGTGGATGGAAACAAAAGGAGGGAATGTTGTATTAGAAAGCCTGTCACTTTGGAGGATATGAACTGGATCTGTGTCACTCAGACTGCTGAAGCCTCAGATTAACTTTTGAGTGTATATTGTGTTGCCGTGTAATAAATGTGAGGCTAAAGAAAGATATATTAAAATATTGCTTTCAGAGTGTCTGGATCGGGCTGTATGATGACGTGAACAGCTGGAGGTGGTCACTGTCAGACACCAGTTTCTACAAAGACGGGGAGACTGAGTTCAGACAGTGGCAGACTGGACAACCAGACAACTATAAAAGTAGAGACCACTGCACAGCGATGGATGATGGTGGACGATGGTACGACAGTAATTGTAAAAGTCGCCATCAGCCGGTCTGCATGGATGTCAGAGGTGAGAACATTCAGTGAAGTTTAAAACACCAGTTCAGGTTCTTGAGCTCTCCCTCATTATTTGGGCCGATACAGGATCAGTCAGTCAAACTTTATTTACAGCACCTTCCATCAAAGTTAGTACAATTCAAAGAGCTTTACAGACGACTTACAAGCCAATAAGGCAGCAATTAATATTGATGATTTGACAGCGATGCAGGTGAGAATGAGAAAAAGAAGCTTGTCAGTGATGAATGACTTGTTTGGGTGGAGCAGATAGAAGAGCATTGTAATAGTCCATCCTGCTAGATTTAAAAACATGCTGCAGTCTCTGAGTCACTCAGATGGAGACGTGGCCGCAATTTAGCTGTTTCAGATAATAAAAGGCAGATCTGGCTCCACACCCCACATGAAAGCAACTGAGTACATGTACTCTATTACTACGCTACTTTATTTACTGTGTAACTTTATAACTCCACTGGATCTCAGAGGGAAAATGATGTATTCTTGAATTGACTTCATTTACTCAACAGCTGTAGTTACTTGTTACTGTTCAGATGAATATAAACATTAAAAAACATATGAGAAGCTTATAAAATACAACACATTGTTATATATTGAACTAGTTCCTAACCTTCTTGTTTCTTTCTGCTGGTGACCTCTGACACAAAGCTCTGTCTACTGGAGCTTCTTGTCATGTTTCACATGTTCATGTGTTGTTAGTTCCACCAAAGAAACATTTCCCCACTAAACTTCTCACATGGTGAAGTCCAAAGAAGTCAGATGATCCAATGTTTTATGTGAAAGCAAATATTGGAGGAAAGTTAAAGAAAAGAAAAACTGAAGACAGATTTGTGCATCAGAACTTTTTTCTTTTCTTTCCTCTCCCATCAACCATCTGACGAGCCCTCAGATGTATCTGGTGACCCTTCAGAGGGGCCCGTATGTTTGTGTTTCAGAAATCTGAGGAAATATTCACATGTAGAAAAAATAATGTGTCAATCTATTAGATGTAGATTTTAAGGATGTGATTATTAATGGGGAGAGACTGAAGAAATACTCAGTAACATTTATTAAGATGATCATGTCTTCCATTTTTATTTTACAAAGTCATTAATTCAGTGGATTTATAATGCTGTGAATACTGCCACAGACACGGCATGGATGGTAAACTGTATGTTATAGTACCTCTGCACAGCACTGTGCTCTGTTTTCAGGGCTGAATGTGACGTTTGTCCTCATCAATACTTCCATGACCTGGACTGAGGCCCAGAGCTACTGCAGAGATCACCACACAGACCTGGCCAGTGTGAGGAACACAGCAGAGAACCAGGAGGTAAAGGACGTGATACCTTCAAGAGGAATAGTCTGGATCGGCCTTTTCAGAGACTCCTGGAAGTGGTCAGATGGACGTAACTCCTCATTTAGGTACTGGGATCAAGATCGAGGTCAACCTGATAACTATGGTGGTAACATGGAGGATTGTGTGGGAGCACACTTGGGCAGAGATGGAAAATGGTGGGACATTCTCTGTGACCTGAAGAAACCGTCCGTTTGCTACAGCCCACGTGAGTCTTAACTCTTGATTCAACTTGTATTTATATTTGGATTTTGGTTTAATTTAGCATCAAATGTCCTCAATGATAATGTAACAAAAACAACACAAAACATAAAGTTATGGACAGAAAATAAAATGTAAACACTCCTGATGTTTATCACAGCTTTCAGATTTTTAAAATGAGAGAAAATTAATATTGAGCAGAATTAAGTTCAAATTATTGTTGGTTCGGCCCTCCAGCACAGCTCGGGTTTGTCATGTGGCCCCTTGGAATAATTATTTGCCCACCCCTGCTCTAAGGTTGAAGAGGACTGGTTTGGTGTAAATAACAACTATATTAATACAGGGGTCTACCAAGCCCAGGGGGCCAGAGGTCTAGAGGAGCCAGGAGCCCCAAAACGGTCCTTGTGCATCTGTGTCCAGGGGGACAGTAGTTCATAATCCATCACTGTATTAATACAGTTTATAATGTAACATTATAGTTTGACATTTGTGTCAATAATTGTCAAGCACAGGTGACTCCGCAGTGGTGGGAGGGGGGCACCAAATCAAATTCTGCTTAGGGTCCCCAAAAGGCTTGGGCCGGCTCTGATCAAACTCCACCTCCATCTCACCTTGTATTTTACAACACAGGTGTTTTCTTCACAGTAAAGCAAAGAGTGAGAGGAAGTTTGATGACGTAACACTCAATGACGTTTTATGTAACGTGCAAACTACATGAGACACATTTTCTTACAACAAGGAAATAAATTACCATCATTTTCCTTCTTTGTGGACCCTGTGTACACTTCCTGTCTCTCTCTCTCTCCAGTCTGCTCCAGTGTCCCTCACCCAGGTTACATCTGGGGTCTGGTTGTTTCACTGGTGGTTGTTTTTCTGCTGATTCTCTACATATGGAAGATGAGGAGGGACTTCAGGTCAAGCAGCAGAAACACAGAGGTGATTTTTTCCGACTCCACACGCCGTCCCTGACAGTTTCTACCACTGCACTATAAAACCGTTGGAAAGAGATTAAAATTTCACTGTAGATTAAACAGAAAATCTGGGATTGCTCAACTGTTTCTGACACAATTGCTTCTTGACCTCACACAGAAGTAGAATAAAGCAGGCGTTGATCTTGCCAACTGAAACACTGTCTTTGTAATTAGAACAGGTGGATGTGTGCTGCCCTCTGCTGGACAACAAGTAAAATAATTAACCTCCTCATTTTTTTTTTTGGTTGTGATTTGGCCTTAATGTAGCATGGAAGTTCAATTCATAATGAAGAACAATTTATTTGGAAAATAAACACACAAAGATTTGAAAAAGGTTTTGTTCCTATGGAATGACCAAGACTCAGCCAAAGACACAAATTAACCACAAAAAGACATTTAAAAAGGATTTATGAACATAAAGAGAACTAAAAAACCAAGACACTAACTCAGGACAACCGAAAAGACACTGAGCTAAACACAACAGAACAAAAGCCCAGGCTGAGAGGCATCAAGACCAGCAGTCCTCCCTCCGTTCTGATGCTGGCACAGGAGATATTAAGCACTTCTCCCAGGCCAGGTGAACCTCATTGAGCAATCAAGAAGTGGCACAGCTGTGCAGAGCAAGAGAGGACAGGAGGGGAACAGGAACAAGCAGCACAGGGACACAGACAGCCGTAACAACAGCACTGAAAATACTGAAAATGCATACATGAAAGTAAATACATATAAACATGTGTTGTGTTTCACACTGTTTCTTTGAATTGTTTAATTTAAGCATTCTAAATTTTCCATAGTAAACTCGGGTTAATACAAACTTTCCATTTTCCTGTCGGATTAATTTTCAATCAATCAATTAATCAATCAATCAATCAATCAATCAATCAATCAATCAATCAATCAATCAATCAATCAATCAATCAAGTCTTTTAACAGGCAGAAACCTCGACCAGAACCGGACTCAATGGTACCTATGAGATGCCTTTTAAATGAGAACCATGAAAAAGAGCCTTGACTCTACATTTAATGGCTGCTGTGCTCTCAGGACCGGCTCACACACTGTGGATGTTCTGTTCCTGTGATCTTACAAAATAATGTTACACATTGATGATATGTTTACTCGTGATATTCAGAGTCACGCAGGTTATCTCTATACTGTTGGTAGTCTGTTAGTTAGCTTGGCCCCCAAGATTTGTCTATCACACATTATCTGGTCTGTTGCAATGAATACTGCTGTACAACAGCTGTGATGTCATTTCCTGTCACCTTGGTAAAGTTGTTGATTTTATTTTCAGATCCCTTTCCTGTAAGGATTTGGCTCCAGCCTCCACATGTGAAGACTCCGCTGTCAAAACCTGCAGTGATTAGGAGCAAACCTGCACCACTCACACATACAGCACTCAGATTATCTGTAGATTCTGGATCTGTATTTGTTACTAACATGTCACTAATGTGTTGATCTGTTACTTCAATAAAAGTACTAATACCACACTGTAAATATACTCTGTTAAAAGTCCTGCAATTAAACTGTTACTGCAGTAAAAGTATGTAAGAATAATCAGGAAAATGTGCTTAAAGTATGAAAAGTAAAAGTACTCAGTGTAGTAAAATGTTTCATTCTGGATTAATCTGCTGATTATTGTTGTTGATTAATCATTTAGGAAAGTGAGAAATGTGGTGACAGTGAGCCAGAGCCCAAAGTGACACCTTCATACTGTTTGTTTTGACCAACAAACAGTCTAAACCTCAACATTATTACAAATACATCAAAATTAATAAAATTTTTAAAGGAAAAGCATCAAATCGTCACATTTGTGAAGTTGGAGCCATGAAATGTTTTTACATGAAAAAGGACCAGAGTGATGTAGTGTAATATAACCATAAGTAAGTAGTTAGTGGTTAATGACAACTGCTAATAAGTACCGAGATGTTAAAGAAGCTAATCAAAATGTGAAGGAATCATAAATGAATGGTCAAAACATGTATTACTCTGCACTAGTTGATTGAACGTGCACCTGTTGATCGGATTGATGATTAAACTACTGTATTGTGTTAACTTGGAGTGAAATGTAACCACAAATGTAAGAGTGAAATCATGTAACCAAATATACCAAACTTTTATTATTTTTAAAAAATGCAGTACGAAGCATGATCAAAGCTAATGGGATATATTCAGAGGGAAACTTGTTTTTTAAAAAAGCTCAGGCCAGAGTCACTAAGAGCTGATGGTGTGTTCTGAGGAAAGTACCTGTTTTTTTAAATAACCAAACTCAGAGAGTAGAAGCTACTGGTGTCAGGAACGGCAGGGCACGGACAGGTGCATCGGAAAAATACCCGTCAGCAGAAGTGAGGAAGAGTAAGGATTGGTTGAGACCAAGAGGCCATGGGAGGACACTCCCAGCTTTTAGGCTTAAAACAAGACATCAAATGTATTAGATCAGATCAGTTGTTCATGGACATTGTCTGTGTATGATCTCAGCTCTTACTGCCGGCAATAAAAGCTTTACTGCACTCAGCTTTGAGGACTCAATTGTTTGATTAATAAAGTGGTGGATGTAACATAACTCTATAACATACTGTATGTTTGTATTTCTGTGAAAAAATGAGACTTTAAATAAATCATGATTTCAGTCTGTGAGACAATGTAAAGTTAGTAACCTCAAGGAAATACAGAGCAGTTCACAAGTTCAAGTTTCATTCTGATGCTCAAACATTCTTGTGTCTCTTCCTCTTTTTCTCTGTCAGTCTCAGGAGGAAAGTGAAATGCAGGGTGGAAGTAACTAATTATATCCAGATGTGGTAAAAGTACACAGTATCTGTACTCCAGTAGAAGTAGAAGTACTGATTCAATTTGTTTACTCCAGTAAAAGTAATAGAGTACAGGCTCTGACATGTACTCAGAGTATCAGAGTAAAAAGTCTCCCTCTGAAGGACATTTGTGGTCAAAGCTAACTGAAGCTCACGTCATATTAATATAATTCAAAGACTATTAAAGTTAAAGGTAGAGTCAGTAGGATTTGTCCCAGCTGTTCCTGAACGCACCACAAAGATAGTTGAGTGTTGAGTCTCATTCCCAGGACGTCAAACAGCCACATGTTGGGTTGGTAAAGCGTCCGAGCAGCAACAAAGAGAGAAAATAAGAATATCTCTGCAGATACGAGAGACTGGGACTGGGAGACTTTTTCAGGCCATGAGTCAGTCATGTAACCAGGCCACCCTGGCCTTGCCCACATGCGCACACACACACACACACACACACACACACACACACACACACACACACACAGTGCATTCCAAATAGAAGTCCACATATGGGACCTATTGTACAATCTAAGGTTGAATATACAGTAACTTTTATGTTTGGGCTGGTAAATACAGTAACACAACAATCCACTAACACACTTCATAGAA
This sequence comes from Pagrus major, assembly GCF_040436345.1. NCBI lineage: Eukaryota > Metazoa > Chordata > Actinopteri > Spariformes > Sparidae > Pagrus > Pagrus major. The sequence goes on from NC_133221.1 coordinate 2,210,333, forward strand.
GAGAATAAAGGTTTTACATAATAAGTAGTGCGAAGGTTACAGCTATACATAAACAGTCATGTCATGTAGAATATCAACTGCCTCATTGGCACATATTTTTTATGTGCAGCCTACAATATAACCTAATAAACAAAGACAACTAAGTCCAAATCAAACAGTTAATCAGCTGTGAGGGGACAGCCTCTGAACACATGTTCACAGAACACATGCCCGCACGCACTGACAGACACATATATGCAATGTATAATACAGTCCGAGAGCATAGTTCCTAATAAGCAATCACATAATATTGACTAATATTTTATATAGGCTCTAATTATCATACTGGGGAATACTAATGAACCCCAACCTAAACCTAAGGTTGGAATACATAGCTTTCATGTTTGGGCTGGGACATAACAGCAAGTCAGCAACAGACAGCAACATTCAACAACACTAGCACTTAATAGAATAATGCTGTAGTGCCAAGACAGCTATTATTACAAATGAGAGCTATTTAATTCAAATGGCAGCGCCTGGTGGTGTTCATATGTCTGCAACTTGTTGCATGTTGTTGCTCTACTGTAGAAATGATTCTGTACCTTCTGCCAACTGCTCTGCACCGGCTGCTCCTGAAGCACCAGCAGGACTGATGTCATCACCATCACCACCTTTGAATAGCAAACATATGCTTACAGTGTTTTTCCATACACTATAGTTCATACAGTAAGATAGTGTAGCCTATGTCTCACTTGATTTGCCCTTGTATTCATGTACATACTGCTGAATAAATTAGTCAATTTTAGGCATTTGGCCGCGTCTTCCTCCAGCGCCTTTCTTTTTTTCCTCCTCACATGCTACTGGCCTGAGTGGCCTCTGATTGGCCTGGCCTGCCTCTCTGACTTACGGCTGACCGGCAGCCTGTTAAAAAAAATAAAAATAAATAAATAAAAATAGCAGGCCAATCATAGGCCGGCGCTTCAGGAATACTCCCGGTTCTCCCTATGGCCAGTCCAGGCCTGAACATGATGATGTGATGTCAAACACTGAGAAGGAAAATCATTGGATTTTGCTGTGTTTGTGTGCTGTCTCTGCTGTCGTGTACTGAGACTTGGGGATTCACTGGGGTGTGTTTATTCCTGAGAGGTGATGAATTTTAAAAAAAGCAGGAAACACAAGTGGACCTCCCAAAAGTATAAATAGAAAGTATAAGAAGTGAAGCACATTTGTCAGAAATCATGAAATAAAGCAGCTTCAGCTTCCTGTTTGATCAGACAGACAGAGTGGAAGGAGTGAAGTGACAGAGACGGTTTTGTCTCCATCAGGATCAAAACTCAGAATGAAGATCCACCATGTTCTGTTCTTCTGCTTCATCTCAGGTGAGGACTGATGACCTGACTGTCTCTTTAACGCAGCACCACACACTGCTTTGGGACATTTTATTTGTTAATGTGGCTAAATGTTTGATGACACATGTTTTACAGTTGTTGTTGCTCCAGCTGTCTCATTCTACCAGTATAACAAGACATTTGGCCGTTGATTTTGAGTCGATGGCTCAAATGACTTGGGAGCTATTGAAAAAATTGGGCGGTGTATTCATTATTTATTTAAAAAAATATTCCTGAAAAAAAGAAATTCCACTAAAATCCAATAACAGCTGTGTCCCAATGACTCCACTGTAACGAGGAGGATTGAGGACATTGCGGGAAACCTGGAGCTTCAGCTGCAAACAGCGCAGTCAACTTTGACTTTTTTTATTCTCGGCTTTGGACGAGAGCTGTGATGTACGTGACACAGCACAGCTGCTCATCTTCGTACGTGAGATAACTACGGACTTTAAGATCACTGAGGAGCTGGCAGCCATGCAGTCAATGAAAGGGACAACAACTGGGAGCAGTGGCGTGCACAGACTTTTTGAAGGGCAGGGGCGAAAAGAAAAAAAAGGGCACATACAGTGCCTCCTCGCCACTGAAGAGGGCACTTTAGCGAGCGTTTTTGCCACTCAAGAGGGCAGTTTATCATGTTTTAACCAGCCAAGGGGGCAGTTTAGTGTGTCTTACATAAACAAAAATACTTCAAATTGTCCTTAAAGTGTCAACAGACACCCCCAACCCTGTCACTAGTTTAAGTACAGTACTTAAGTAAATGACTTTGTTACATTCCACAGCTGATTTTACTGACAGAGACAGCGACACACCTGAATACACTGAAATGCAACGTGACAAAGTCCAGATGATTCACAGAAGTCATGTTTCACCTGTAGTGTCTGAGTGTTTCTTATACCTCCTGAGCTCTGAGTGGCAGGACAGGATGGGACAGGACCAGATGCTTCCCTTTAAGTATATGTGGGAAGGGGACTACGTAGAGGTCTCATGTCCAGGAGAACAACATATTAGTCCTGTAGTGTGCGTCAGAGAATAGCTAAAGGAAGAGGCCCACACTTAGGACTGACCAGTTCAGAGGTTCAAGATTGATTCGATGTATACATTTTCATCTAAGTATAGAGAGACTAGCAGGTCAACTTCAGATAACATCAATATAGTCACGCACACACATTCACGTACACATATTCCCTTGAGAGATATTCTCTAGAGGTGTTATGCAGACCTATTCTTTTCCCACAGGATAGAGGGGCTCTCAGTGCCCCAAAAGTAAACAATTAGAGGAAACAGGCGGGCATGAGCAAATGAACTCTAAAAAGGACCTGCACACCAGAGAACGGGGGTGATTTTGGTTGATCTCCTAAGACTGAGGGTCGGAGAGGAGTTCTGATAGAGCAGAGGGCAAAGCATTTTGGGCATCACTTTGCCGAGATTTGAGAATACCAGGGAGTGCACACTCTGGTTCGGACGCTGGCTTGAGATCTGTTTCAATAAAGATTGCTCTGTCAAATCCACCCAGCCTTGCCTCCGCAGAATCTTTTATCAACATACTACACGCCGACACCTTTTGAGGACGACAGCCCATACACTTCACACCCAAATGTCACCAGTATGCATGTCTGTCTCTACAGGGCTGAGTGCCGTCTCATCACATGTCCCTCGTCAGTACCATTTTGTTTCTGACCTGAAGACCATGACTGAAGCTCAGAGGTACTGCAGAGAGAAATACACTGACCTGGCAACTATACACAACATGGAGGACGTGAGGATCCTGATCGACACCGTAGATAAAAGCAAAGTGTCCAATGTGAGTTCACTGATGTCTTTCTTTAGTCTCAAAGCCATTTTTGACAAACATGTAAATGACACGCAGGTTGAAAGTTTTGCACTTCCACATTGGTGTAAAGTCAGTAGATACATTTTGAAGTAACATTTTGAGGTACTGTACTTGTACTTGAGTATTTCCATTTAATGCCACTCTGTACTTCTACTCCACTACTTCTCAGAAGGACATTGTAAGCAGCACTTTAATCTGGTGTCTGATTAAGGTGCAGCTTGAATCTAAACTACTCCTACCTCTACCTCTAGAAAATGCCTCATATTTATTTGTTTACAATATGAAATGTACTCATAGACTATATGTCTACATATGTCTATATATATATACAACGCTCATTCCAAAGAAGTTGGGACGTTGTGTAAAATACAAATTAAACAGAATCGGGGAATGTGATAATTTGCTGATCCTTTTTGACATAAACTCAATTTAAAACAGTACAAAGACAATTTATTTATTTCATGTTCAGCTTCACTGATTTGTGTAAATATATGTCTATTCTGAAGCGACGCGTTTCAAACAAATTGTGACGGGGCAACAAAAGCCTGAAAGTTGTTGTGTTGGAAGCTTCCACAGGTGAACAGGTTCATCGGTAACAGGTGATCGTATCATAATCGGGTATGAAAGGGGCGTCCTCCAAAGGCTCAGTCGTTCACAAGCAAGGATGGGGCGAGGTCGTCAAACACATGATTGTATAAATGATTTTACTACATGAGCTCAGGAGCAGCAGGACTGAAGTCAGTTCTTTGCAAATGTTTGCATTGTGTCTTTATTCTACACAGCGTCCCAACTCTTTTAGAATCGGGCTGTGAAGTGTTTTTAATATAAAACTCCCTCGTTGTGTTTCACCAGACTGAGTGTCCCTGTTGAGCTGCAGTGGATGGAAACAAAAGGAGGGAATGTTGTATTAGAAAGCCTGTCACTTTGGAGGATATGAACTGGATCTGTGTCACTCAGACTGCTGAAGCCTCAGATTAACTTTTGAGTGTATATTGTGTTGCCGTGTAATAAATGTGAGGCTAAAGACAGATATATTAAAATATTGCTTTCAGGAGGTCTGGATCGGGCTGTATGATGACGTGAACAGCTGGAGGTGGTCACTGTCAGACACCAGTTTCTACAAAGACGGGGAGACTGAGTTCAGACAGTGGAATACTGGAGAACCACACAACTATAAAAGTATAGAGTACTGCACACTGATGGATGGTGGACGATGGCATGACTACCCTTGTGAAAGTCGCTTTCAGTTGGTCTGCATGGATGTCAGAGGTGAGAACATTCAGTGAAGTTTAAAACACACCAGTTCAGGTTCTTGAGCTCTCCCTCATTATTTGGGCCAATACAGGATCAGTCAGTCAAACTTTATTTACAGCACCTTCCATCAAAGTTAGTACAATTCAAAGAGCTTTACAGACGACTTACAAGCCAATAAGGCAGCAATTAATATTGATGATTTGACAGCGATGCAGGTGAGAATGAGAAAAAGAAGCTTGTCAGTGATGAATGACTTGTTTGGGTGGAGCAGATAGAAGAGCATTGTAATAGTCCATCCTGCTAGATTTAAAAACATGCTGCAGTCTCTGAGTCACTCAGACGGAGACGTGGCCGCAATTTAGCTGTTTCAGATAATAAAAGGCAGATCTGGCTCCACCCCACATGAAAGCAACTGAGTACATGTACTCTATTACTACGCTACTTTATTTACTGTGTAACTTTATAACTCCACTGGATCTCAGAGGGAAAATGATGTATTCTTGAATTGACTTCATTTACTCAACAGCTGTAGTTACTTGTTACTTTTCAGATGAATATAAACATTAAAAAACATATGAGAAGCTTATAAAATACAACACATTGTTATATATTGAACTAGTTCCCAACCTTCTTGTTTCTTTGTGCTGGTGACCTCTGACACAAAGCTCTGTCTACTGGAGCTTCTTGTCATGTTTCACATGTTCATGTGTTGTTAGTTCCACCAAAGAAACATTTCCCCACTAAACTTCTCACGTGGTGAAGTCCAAAGAAGTCAGATGATCCAATGTTTTATGTGAAAGCAAATATTGGAGGAAAGTTAAAGAAAAGAAAAACTGAAGACAGATTTGTGCATCAGAACTTTTTTCTTTTCTTTCCTCTCCCATCAACCATCTGACGAGCCCTCAGATGTATCTGGTGACCCTTCAGAGGGGCCCGTATGTTTGTGTTTCAGAAATCTGAGGAAATATTCACATGTAGAAAAAATAATGTGTCAATCTATTAGATGTAGATTTTAAGGATGTGATTATTAATGGGGAGAGACTGAAGAAATACTCAGTAACATTTATTAAGATGATCATGTCTTCCATTTTTATTTTACAAAGTCATTAATTCAGTGGATTTATAATGCTGTGAATACTGCCACAGACACGGCATGGATGGTAAACTGTATGTTATAGTACCTCTGCACAGCACTGTGCTCTGTTTTCAGGGCTGAATGTGACGTTTGTCCTCATCGGGACTCTCATGAACTGGACTGAGGCCCAGAGCTACTGCAGAGATCACCACACAGACCTGGCCAGTGTGAGGAACACAGCAGAGAACCAGGAGGTAAAGGACTTGGTACCTTCAGGACAACGAGCCTGGATCGGCCTTTTCAGAGACTCCTGGAAGTGGTCGGATGGAAGTAACTCCTCATTTAGGTACTGGGATCAAGATCGAGGTCAACCTGATAACTATGGTGGTAACATGGAGGATTGTGTGGGAGCACACTTGGGCAGAGATGGAAAATGGTGGGACATTCTCTGTGACCTGAAGAAACCGTCCGTTTGCTACAGCCTACGTGAGTGTTAACTCTTGATTCAACTTGTATTCATATTTGTATTTTGGTTTAATTTAGCATCAAATGTCCTCAATGATAATGTAACAAAAACAACACAAAACATAAAGTTATGGACAGAAAATAAAATGTAAACACTCCTGATGTTTATCATTGACATGAAATTATCTGTAAAGTTAGCAAACAGATGCCACAGATGGAGGACAGAGCCACATGTTCCCTGTCATTGTTTAGACTGATGAGTCAATATTTATATGAACAGATGTTTTGTAGTTGTAGAATGACACAATGGACTTAATGCAGTGGTGTAACAGTATGAACGACTGTGTGTTTGAATACAGCTGCAGTTCACACAACAAGCAGCAGCAGCACCACGTCCAGCACCACATCCAGCACCACATCCAGCACCACATCCAGCACCACATCCAGCACGCCACCAACCTCCAGCATCACGTCCAGCACACCACCAACCTCCAGCATCACGTCCAGCACACCACCAACCTCCAGCATCATGTCCAGCACACCACCAACCTCCAGCATCACGTCCAGCACACCACCAACCTCCAGCATCACATCCAGCACACCACCAACCTCCAGCATCACATCCAGCACACCACCAACCTCCAGCACCACATCCAGCACACCACCAACCTCCAGCATCACGTCCAGCACACCACCAACCTCCAGCATCACATCCAGCACACCACCAACCTCCAGCATCACATCCAGCACACCACCAACCTCCAGCACCACATCCAGCACACCACCAACCTCCAGCATCACGTCCAGCACACCACCAACCTCCAGCATCACATCCAGCACACCACCAACCTCCAGCATCACGTCCAGCACACCACCAACCTCCAGCACCACATCCAGCACACCACCAACCTCCAGCATCACGTCCAGCACACCACCAACCTCCAGCATCACGTCCAGCACACCACCAACCTCCAGCATCACGTCCAGCACACCACCAACCTCCAGCATCACATCCAGCACACCACCAACCTCCAGCATCACATCCAGCACACCACCAACCTCCAGCATCACATCCAGCACGCCACCAACCTCCAGCATCACGTCCAGCACACCACCAACCTCCAGCATCACGTCCAGCACACCACCAACCTCCAGCACCACATCCAGCACCACATCCAGCACCACATCCAGCACCACATCCAGCACCACATCCAGCACGCCACCAACCTCCAGCACCACGCAGCCTGACACCGGTGAGTTCTGTTAATTGTATGTTACTGTAGGCATTGTCTACATTACATACATAATGAGATATTTTACTTCAGCTGCAGTCATAAATCCAACTCCTAATCTTGCCTCGGGCACCAAAATGGCGAGAGCCGGCCCTGAGGGCAAGAGCATTAAATCACAGACAGTTTGTTGCACTTTTGGAGGAAAATGAGACTGAACATGGTGACATAGTCTACCACACAGCTGTCAGGTGGCTCAGCCTGGGCAAAGTGCTTAAAAGAGTATGGGATCTGAGAGAAGAGATTCAAGAGTTCTGTGTGAGCGAAGGGAACGACATCCCACAGCTTTCAGATTTTTAAAATGAGAGAACATTAATATTGAGCAGAATTAAGTTCAAATTATTGTTGGTCCGGCCCTCCAGCACAGCTCGGGTTTGTCATGTGGCCCCTTGGAATAATTATTTGCCCACCCCTGCTCTAAGGTTAAAGGGGACTGGTTTGGTGTAAATAACAACTGTATTAATACAGGGGTCTACCAAGCCCAGGGGGCCAGAGGTCTAGAGGGGCCAGGAGCCCCAAAACGGTCCTTGTGCATCTGTGCCCAGGGGGACAGTAGTTCATAATCCATCACTGTATTAATACAGTTTATAATGTAACATTATAGTGTGACATTTGTGTCAATAATTGTCAAGCACAGGTGACTCCGCAGTGGTGGGAGGGGGGGCCCCAAATCAAATTCTGCTTAGGGCCCCCAAAAGGCTTGGGCCGGCTCTGATCAAACTCCACCTCCATCTCACCTTGTATTTTACAACACAGGTGTTTTCTTCACAGTAGTGCAAAGAGTGAGAGGAAGTTTGATGACGTAACACTCAATGACGTTTTATGTAACGTGCAAACCACATGAGACACATTTTCTTACAACAAGGAAATAAATTACCATCATTTTCCTTCTTTGTGGACCCTGTGTACACTTCCTGTCTCTCTCTCTCCAGTCTGCTCCAGTGTCCCTCACTCAGGTTACATCTGGGGTCTGGTTGTTTCACTGGTGGTTGTTTTTCTGCTGATCCTCTACATATGGAAGATGAGGAGGGACTTCAGGTCAAGCAGCAGAATCTCAGAGGTGATTTTCTCCGACTCCACACGCCGTCCTTGACAGTTTCTAACACTGCACTATAAAACCGTTGGAAAGAGATTAAAATTTCACTGTAGATTAAACAGAAAATCTGGGATTGCTCAACTGTTTCTGACACAATTGGTCCTTGACTTCACACAGAAGTAGAATAAAGCAGGCGTTGATTTTGCGAACTGAAACACCGTCTTTGTAATTAGAACAGGTGGATGTGTGCTGCCCTCTGCTGGACAACAAGTAAAATAATTAACCTCCTCATTTTGTTTTTTTGGTTGTGATTTGGCCTTAATGTAGCATGGAAGTTCAATTCCTAATGAAGAACAATTTATTTGGAAAATAAACACACAAAGATTTGAAAAAGGTTTTGTTCCTATGGGATGAACAAGACTCAGCCAAAGACACAAATGAGCCACAAAAAGCTAAACACAACAGAACAAAAGCCCAGGCTGAGAGGCATCAAGACCAGCAGTCCTCCCTCCATTCTGATGCTGGCACAGGAGATATTAAGCACTTCTCCCAGGCCAGGTGAACCTCATTGAGCAATCAAGAAGTGGCACACCTGTGCAGAGCAAGAGAGGACAGGAGGGGAACAGGAACAAGCAGCACAGGGACACAGACAGCCGTAACAACAGCACTGAAAATACTGAAAATGCATACATGAAAGTAAATACATATAAACATGTGTTGTGTTTCACACTGTTTCTTTGAATTGTTTAATTTAAGCATTCTAAATTTTCCATAGTAAACTCGGGTTAATACAAACTTTCCATTTTCCTGTCGGATTAATTTTCAATCAATCAATCAATCAATCAATCAATCAATCAATCAATCAATCAATCATCTTTATTTGTTTAACGCCAGTTCACACCAAAAGTCATCTCATGACATTTTCCAAACTGAGCAGGTCTAGACCGTACTCCTCGATTCATTTTTCCACATTTCCCCCACGAGCAAGCACAAGAGTCTTTTAACAGGCAGAAACCTCGACCAGAACCGGACTCAATGGTGCCTATGAGATGCCTTTTAAATGAGAACCATGAAAAAGAGCCTTGACTCTACATTTAATGGCTGCTGTGCTCTCAGGACCGGCTCACACACTGTGGATGTTCTGTTCCTGTGATCTTACAAAATAATGTTACACATTGATGATATGTTTACTCGTGATATTCAGAGTCACGCAGGTTATCTCTATACTGTTGGTAGTCTGTTAGTTAGCTTGGCCCCCAAGATTTGTCTATCACACATTATCTGGTCTGTTGCAATGAATACTGCTGTACAACAGCTGTGATGTCATTTCCTGTCACCTTGGTAAAGTTGTTGATTTTATTTTCAGATCCCTTTCCTGTAAGGATTTGGCTCCAGCCTCCACATGTGAAGACTCCATCATCAAAACCTGCAGTGATTATGAACAAACCTGCAGTATTAAGGAGCAAACCTGCACCGCTCACACATACAGCACTCAGATTATCTGTAGGTTCTGGATCTGTATTTGTTACTAACATGTCACTAATGTGTTGATCTGTTACTTCAATAAAAGTACTAATACCACACTGTAAATATACTCTGTTAAAAGTCCTGCAATTAAACTGTTACTGCAGTAAAAGTATGTAAGAATAATCAGGAAAATGTGCTTAAAGTATGAAAAGTAAAAGTACTCAGTGTAGTAAAATGTTTCATTCTGGATTAATCTGCTGATTATTGTTTATGTTGATTAATCATTCAGAAAAGTGAGAAATGTGGTGACAGTGAGCCAGAGCCCAAAGTGACACCTTCATACTGTTTGTTTTGACCAACAAACAGTCTAAACCTCAACATTATTACAAATACATCAAAATTAATACAATTGTTTAAAGGAAAAGCATCAAATCGTCACATTTGTGAAGTTGGAGCCATGAAATGTTTTTACATGAAAAAGGACCAGAGTGATGTAGTGTAATATAACCGTAAGTAAGTAGTTAGTGGTTAATGACAACTGGTAATAAGGACCGAGATGTTAAAGAAGCTAATCAAAATGTGAAGGAATCATAAATGAATGGTTAAAACACGTATTACTCTGCACTAGTTGATTGAACGTGCACCTGTTGATCCGATTGATGATTAAACTACTGTATTGTGTTAACTTGGAGTGAAATGTAACCACAAATGTAAGAGTGAAATCATGTAACCAAATATACCACACTTTTATTATTTTTAAAAAATGCAGTACGAAGAATGATCAAAGCTAATGGGATATATTCAGAGGGAAACTTGTTTTTAAAAAAAGCTCAGGCCAGAGTCACTAAGAGCTGATGGTGTGTTCTGAGGAAAGTACCTGTTTTTTTAAATAACCAAACTCAGAGAGTAGAAGCTACTGGTGTCAGGAACGGCAGGGCACGGACAGGTGCATCGGAAAAATACCCGTCAGCAGAAGTGAGGAAGAGTAAGGATTGGTTGAGACCAAGAGGCCATGGGAGGACACTCCCAGTTTTTAGGCTTAAAACAAGACATCAAATGTATTAGATCAGATCAGTTGTTCATGGACATTGTCTGTGTATGATCTCAGCTCTTACTGCCGGCAATAAAAGCTTTACTGCACTCAGCTTTGAGGACTTCTGGTGATTTTTGACTCCTGCTTTTTGGAAAACCTTCTGAACATCCAAGACTGAAGAAAAGTCGTTACACGACAGTGATTTAAAGATGGTTCCCAGCTTATTTTCTATCAGTTGACTTACTGATTCATCAATTGTTTGATTAATAAAGTGGTGGATGTAACATAACTCTATAACATACTGTACGTTTGTATTTCTGTGAAAAATGAGACTTTAAATAAATCATGATGTCAAGGAAATACAGAGCAGTTCACAAGTTTAAGTTTCATTCTGATGCTCAAACATTCTCGTGTCTCTTTCTCTTTCTCTTTTTCTCTGTCAGTCTCAGGAGGAAAGTGAAATGCATTGTGGAAGTAACTAATTATATCCAGAGGTGGTAAAAGTACACAGTATCTGTACTCCAGTAGAAGTTCAAATACTTGGTAAAAGTAGAAGTACTGATTCAATTTGTTTACTCCAGTAAAAGTAATAGAGTACAGGCTCTGACATGTACTCAGAGTATCAGAGTAAAAAGTCTCCCTCTGAAGGACATTTGTGGTCAAAGCTAACTGAAGCTCACGTCATATTAATATAATTCAAAGACTATTAAAGTTAAAGGTAGAGTCAGTAGGATTTGTCCAGCTGTTCCTGAACGCACCACAAAGATAGTTGATAGTTGAGTCTCATTCCCAGGACGTCAAACAGCCACATGTTGGGTTGGTAAAGCGTCCCGAGCAGCAACAAAGAGAGAAAATAAGAAACTCTCTGCAGATACGAGACACTAACACGACTTTTCTCCCCATTCAGCCTCCCTCTCTGTCTGTTTACGTCTTCTTACGTCTTTGTTTCGTCTCGCTGCGTCTGCCGTGCCTGATGTGCTCTGATAGGTTGAAATCAGTCTTGTGATGTTGGGAAGGCGGCGTGCGATGACGACAAATAGTTATTTTTTCGTTTTACACCAACGGGGACTTTTCTCTCCCACCTTTAGACACCTCTCCATTTTCCTCATACAACTCACAACTAACGATAGCACGGGTTTCCCTATTTCATAATCCAAAAGGGGCTTTTACCTTTATCTTCTTACCTACTGGGGTTCTCGGGGAATTTCGGCTCTCAACTTATCCTTAATGAAGTTGCAGCTGTGACTCTGAAACATCAGTTTTATCAAACATGATGATGTGATGCCGAACAATGAGAAGGAAAAATCAGCAAACCCTTTGACTAATTGTTGGTTTTGGCACTGTCTGTATTATTGGAGTTTGCTGTGTCTGTGTGCTGTCTCTGCTGTCGTGTACTGAGACTGGGATTTACTGGGATTTCCAGTGTGTTCCTGAGAAGTGGTGAATTTAAAAAAGAGCAGGAAACACAAGTGGACCTCCCAAGAGTATAAATACAAAGTATAAGAAGTGAAGCACATTTGTCAGAAATCATGAAACTAAAGCAACTTCAGCTTCCTCTTTGATCAGACAGACAGAGTGGAAGGAGTGAAGTGACAGAGACGGTTTTGTCTCCATCAGGATCAAACTCAGAATGAAGATCCACCACGTTCTGTTCTTCTGCTTCATCTCAGGTGAGGACTGATGACCTGACTGTCTCTTTAACGCAGCACCACACACTGCTTTGGGACATTTTATTTGTTAATGTGGCTAAATGTTTGATGACACATGTTTTACAGTTGTTGTTGCTCCAGCTGTCTCATTCTACCAGTATAACAAGACATTTGGCTGTTGATTTTGAGTCGATGGCTCAAATGACTTGGGAGCTATTGAAAAAATTGGGCGCTGTATTCATTATTTATTCAAAAAAATATTCCAGAAAAAAGAAATTCCACTAAAATCCAATAAGAACAGCTGTGTCTCATTCGACCAGTATAACAAGACATTTGGCCAGAGGCCCGAGGCATAAGCGAACTAAGCGGCTGCTTGGGGCCCTCTGGCCACCAGTGGAGAAAAAAGCAGCCCCCCTAAAATAGGCCCAATGACTCCACTGTAACGAGGAGGATTGAGGACATTGCGGGAAACCTGGAGCTTCAGCTGCAAACAGCGCAGTCAACTTTGACTTTTTTTATTCTTGGCTTTGAATGAGGGCTGTGATGTTGTGATGTACGTGACACAGCACAGCTACTCATCTTCGTACGTGAGATAACTACGGACTTAAAGATCACGGAGGACTTCCGGTTGACAGTGAGATGCAGGTGTGAGTTAACGCTCCTCATATAATCTCTAAAAAACGTCTAAAATGTAAGAACAATTGAAATTAGAGCGCCCTATAAAGGGAAACTGAAGTCAAATCACGAACTACGAGTAATGAATTTGAGATCCGGCGCAGTGATTAAGGAAAACCAGAAGAAAGAAACAACGAAGTTTTTTATTTCATTTGAGAAGATTGTACAATATATGATTATGAAGTGACAAAGTGGGCAATTGAAATAGATTTATAAAGGGAAAGGAACGGGAGAGGGGAAGAGAATGTAAATAAAATGTATATGGGCGCTCATTAATATTTGGAATAACAAATGAACATTAGAGGGTGACAAACTCTTAGACATCTCATACTGTTAACAATGCAACTAAGGGCATGAATTAACCCAGTCATTTTAGCCAAAATATCCATCATGTATTTCTTTCTTTTTTTGCAATGAGTTATTGTTTTGTTGAAGTTGGTGCTAAGTGGCTTTGGGTGTGGTACAAAAGGGGGGAAGTGGGGGAAATGGATTGAATAACCCCATAAAAAGAAAAAGGGTGCTACAAATTCTTAAGAAAGAACGAGGTGAAATCACCTCCCTCCAGGAAACTCACTTAGATACAGAGGAACATGTTAAACTGGAAAAATTAGCTGGAGCCCAAGTGTATTATTCATCTCACACAACAGCAAAAAGAGGAGTAGCAACCCTGATTAAAAATAAACTTATGTTTCAAAAAGAAAAATGTATTAGAGATAAAGAAGGAAGGTACGGGGTTGTAATTGGTCAAATAGAAGAACAATGGATAACTTTAGTTAATGTTTATAATCCGCCTGGAACAGGGGAAGAACCATTGAAAAGAATCTTACAACTGTTAATGCTGGAAGCAAAAGGAATTACAATAATGGGGGGTGACTTTAATTTGGTAATGAATCCAAAGTTAGATACCCAAAGTAAAATAAGACACAAGTCAGAGAAAGCTGCCTGTTTGTTGAGAAAAGCCCAAATAGAGATGGGACTAGTAGATGTTTGGCGCTGCCTGCACCCTGAAGAAAAAGCTTTTACTTTCTATTCTCATGCACATAAGGCGTTTTCAAGAGTGGACTATTATTTTTTGTTTAGGAATGATGTTGCAAAAATTTTAAAATGTGAAATACTACCCATATCAATAACTGATCATGCACCAATTATGATGGAATTAAAGATGATAGCAGAGAGAGGTGGAACACTTTGGAGAATGAATAATTCATTGTTAATGGATCAAAGGTTTAAGGAGAAAACAATAAGCAGTATTACATCTTTTCTTGAAATCAACGACAATGGGGAAATATCAGATATTACACTATGGGAAGCAATAAAAGCAACAATTCGAGGGGAAATAATTGCCTACTCATCTTGGAAAAAGAAGAAACGGTTAAGCAAAAAGCAAATACTGGAAGAAAAGATAAAACAATTGCAAAAAGAATATGAAATGTGTAAATTAAATGAGGTGCAGATCGAACTAAAAGCAGCAAAAAAATTACTCAAAACAATAGAAATAGCAGAGATAGAAAAACAGTTGATGCTCTGCAGACAAAGTTAATATGATAACAGCCCAAAGGCATTGAAAAAGTTGGCATTTAAGTTAAAGAAACAACAAGAGAAATCAACAATTGTTACTATTAAGGAAAAATATGGTATATATAAAAGGGGCAAATCAAATATAGCTTTATGTTTCAAGAAATTCTATCAGGAACTTTATACCCCGGAAAATATGGCTAACACACAAGAAATTAAAAATTACTTGGAATCATTTAACTTACCAATCATAAATAAGGAGCAAAACAGCAACTTAAGACACTCAATAGAAAAGATGGAAATTTCAAAAGTAATTCATAAAGGGAAAACTGGAAGAAGTCCGGGAAGTGATGGATTCACCTATGAATTTTATAAAGAATTTAAAGAACTGCTGACGCCCTTGTTATGCAGAGTATTCAATGAGATCCTGAAAACAGGAAATTGGCCAAATACATGGAATACAGCTATTATCTCTGTCATACATAAAGAGGGGAAAGACCCAGAAAACTGTTCATCGTATAGACCAATAACATTATTAAATGTTGACCAAAATTTTTTTACAGCAATAATAGCTAATAGATTTTCAAATATTTTGCCAAAAATTATCCACTTAGATAAGACAGGATTTATTAAGGACCGCTTACATGGGGATAATGTCCGCCGTACTCTTGATGTCATAGACTATGCTTTAAAAACAAAAACACAAATGCTGATTTTAATGCTAGATGCGGAAAAAGCTTTCGACAGGGTATCATGGCCTTTCCTAACTGAAGTATGTAAGAAATATGGATTTGATGAGACATTTATTAATTTGATAAGAGGAATGTATAAAGAACCAAATGCAAGAGTAAAGGTAAATGGAACTCTCTCTGACACACTTGTTATAAAAAGGGGAATCAAACAAGGAGACCCATTATCACCACAACTGTTTGCTTTATGTACAGAACCTCCAGCAGAAAGAATAAGACAAAATATTGCAATAAAAGGTCTTAATATAATAGAGGAAGAACAGAAATTAGCATTATATGCAGATGATACAGCCATGTATGTAACAGACATTTACAACTCCCCACCGGAATTGTTAGTTGAAATTAAAGACTATAGCATTCTGTCAGGATATAAGTTGAATTTGAATAAAACGGAAGCCATGCAAATTGGGTATCAACTAGAAAATCACTTTAAAAAACAATTTGATTTTAAATGGGACCAAAACCAAGTAAGATACCTGGGGGTGAATATATCAAATACATTGGATAACGTATATGACTACAATTATGGAAAATTGGAAAAATCAGTAAAACAAGATCTACAAAGGTGGAAATACTTACCTTTATCATTATCGGAAAAAATTAGTGTTCTTAAAATGAATGTTTTGCCACGTTTTTTATTTTTCTTTCAGAATCTACCCCTGTACATATCACAGAAATGTCTCAAATATTGGGAAAACCTGCTGAGAAAGTTCATATGGGATGAGAAGAAACCAAGGGTCAAACTTAAAATTATACAGCGAAAAAGAAGTGAAGGGGGGCTCGCATTACCTAATTTAACTAATTATTTTTATGCTGCACAAGTAAAATCAATAGCAGTAATGATTAACCAAAACTTGGGCCCCAAATGGAAAACTATAGAGAGGAAATCAGTAGGCTCTTTTCATACATTGATCTCTTCAAGGCAAATGAAGGCAAACTGTTTTACATTGAATAATACAGTTAGAATTTGGAAAAGACTGTGTAAAATAACAAATGTTAAAGACAGAGAGCTGATTTGCCTGAGAGAAATACAGGAAGACCCTTTCTTTACTCCAAACAAGATAGATGATGCTTTCAAAATTTGGAGAAACAGAGGCCTCATAATGTATTGTCAAATTTATTGTAATAAAGGAATCGAGTCATTTGATAATATAGTTAATACATATCAGCTCCCAAAGACTCACTTTTATAGATATTTACAAGTAAGAAATTATTTAAATGAAAATGTCCAATTAACAAGTCTTGAAAACCTCCATCCATTAATTGCATGTATGGTAACACAATGCCAGAGTAAAAACACACTAAAGATAATTGGACAAGTCTATCAAATATTACAATGCAATGAAATTGAGGACTTGAACGGTATCAAAGAGAAATGGGAAAAGGAGTTGAAAATAAGAATATTAGACAGTGAGTGGAAGCAAAGTTTTAAAGACATTGTAGCCTACATAAGATCTCCCTTCTGGCAGGAGTATGCTTGGAAGATGAACTTAAGGTATTTCCAAACACCATTGACAACTTTTAAATATACACAATCCAGCACCAATTGCTGGAGGGGATGTGGGACAAACAACGCAGATTACCTACATATTTTCTTTACATGTAATAAATTGCAAGAATATTGGACAGATGTCCTAAAACGGATGCAGAGTATTTTTGGAAAAGAAGTGACTTTTGAAAAACATAATATTCTACTGGGTATACGACCTAAAGTATTACAGAATGAACATATATACTTCTTTGAAGCTCTGAGAACCACAGCACTTAAACAGATAACAAGGAACTGGAAAAAAAAGGAACCACCTAAGATTTGCAAGTGGTTAGAAATTTTGGAAGAAATGAACACAATGGAAAAAGTCTCTTATAGAGTCATTAATAAGGAAAAAATATTTGAAAAGAAATGGGCCCTTTATAAGCTTTTAGTTAAGGTAATAGGAACAGCACTTGAGAGAAAAGAAGGGAAAGGAGGAAGGAAAGGAGAAAAAAAAGAAAAGAAAAGAAAAAAAAAAAAGAAGAAAATAATAATGTAAGTTAATAATAACAATAAGCGGACAAAGCCATAGGACATCATCATTATTATTATTATTATTATTATTATTATTATTATTATTTTAGATTATTTCTAACTGATTTATTTGTCTATTATCATTGTTGTTGTGTTTTTTTTGTTTTTTTTTGTTTGTTTTTTCTTTCTCTGTTTTTTAAATTCTTATCAAGGGGAATTAGTAGGATTTTTCTTCTTCTTATTATTGTTATTATTATTATTATGTATACATTTATGAAGGTATTAAGTTGTCTATTGAAACTAGATTTATACAGAAAGCCGAAGAGGTTCTTTTTTATTTATTTACTTATTTATATTATTGTATCCTTTTTTATTTATTTATTTATTTATTTATTCTTTCTTTTATTTAATAGTTATCATTATTATTACTGTTATTAACACTGGTGACAGGATGGGGAAATAGGGATGGTGACTGTAAACAAAAAACAAAAACAAAAATGTGTTCAAAGAAAAGTAGAATGTGTGACTATGTAAAGCATGTGTCAAATTGACTGAAATGAACACAATAAAGTATAAAAAAAAAATTTAAAAAAAAAAGAGACTCCTCATTTCACAGCAGACTCCATCATCCCTCTACACCAGAGATCCTGAGCTGGCCTCTTTTGATTGACAGCTCATTCGAGCAGATAGGAGCTTCTGTGCCCGCCCTAGAGCCGACAACAGCCAATGAGTGAACGTGTAGACCAGTGACCCACTCTCTCGTCTTCCTCCTCTCTCCTGAGCCACTTACACACCAGCCTCCGGATGATTGCTGCATCATGTAGCCAATGAAATTTCAGATCCAGTAATAATATAGTTTATATCAGCTTTGACAGCCCTAAACTAGCTGTATGTGCTCTTTGAATAGTCTGTTTTTCCACCTCAGCTCTTGTCTTTGACTATTTCTAGCATGGCTGGGCTGCTTCTTCCTGAAGACGACAATTATCTCTTTGGTTTTGTCCATGTTCAGGATCAAGTTGTTTTTGCTACACCAGCCCACCAGCTGCTCCACCTCCTCCCTGTAAGCCAGGTTGTGGTCATCCCTGATGAGGCCCACCACTGTTGTGTCGTCCGCAAACTTCACAATGTGGTTGGTGGTAGCCCTTGGGACGCAGTCGTGAGTCATCGGGGGAGTGAACAGCAGGGGGCTCAGGACACAGCCTTGAGGGGAGCCTGTGTTGAGGGTGATGACACTGGAGGTATTCTGACCAACCCGCACTGACTGTGGTCTCTCAGTGAGGAAGTCCAGCAGCCAGTTGCACAGGGGGGTGCTGAAGCCCAGGGGTCCCAGTTTGTCTACCAGATGCTGTGGAATGATGGTATTAAACGCTGAACTGAAGTCCAGGAACAGCATCCGAACATGAGTGTTTTTCTCCTCCAGGTGTGCAAGGCTCAAGTGAAGAGCGGTGGAGATGGCATCCTCAGTGGAGCGGTTTGGCCGCTAGGCAACCTGGAAGGGGTCAAACGTGGCAGGGAGACTGGAGGTGATGTGCTCCTTTACCAGCCTTCGAAGCACTTCATCATAATAGGAGTGAGTGCGATGGGCCGGTAGTTATTGAGTGATGAGATTTGAGGTTTCTTTGGCACTGGGATGATGGAGGCAGTTTTGAAACATAATGGGACTTTGGCTCGATCCAGTGAGGTGTTAAAAATGTCTGTTAGGACACAAGCCAGCTGATCTGCACATTCCCTGAGCTCCCGCCCAGGTAAGTTGTTACTGGGACGTCCCAGAGAACCACTGGTGTAATATATAACTATGTATTGTATTGTATTTCGGGTTGTCATGTGTCTTTAGACTAAAATCTTCATCTGAATAACAATTAAATGTACTGCAGTAAGAGTCTGATATTACAGTGAAATGTAATGGAGTAGAAATATAAAGTTACATAAACAGAAATACTGCAAATTGTCCTTAAAGTGTCAACAGACACCCCCAACCCTGTCACTAGTTTATGTACAGTACTTAAGTAAATGACTTTATTACATTTCACAGCTGATTTTACTGACAGAGACAACGACACACCTGAATACACTGAAATGCAACGTGACAAAGTCCAGATGATTCATAGAAGTCATGTTTCACCCAAATGTCACCAGTATGCATGTCTGTCACTACAGGGCTGAGTGCTGTCTCATCACATGTCCCTCGTCAGTACCATGTTGTTTCTGATCGGAAGAACATGACTGAAGCTCAGAGGTACTGCAGAGAGAAATACACTGACCTGGCAACTATAGACAACATGGAGGACGTGAGGATCCTGATCGACATGGCAACTATAGACAACATGGAGGACGTGAGGATCCTGATCGACATGGCAACTAAAAGCAAAACGCCCACTGTGAGTTCACTGATGTCTTTCTTTAGTCTCAAAGCCATTTTTGACAAACATGTAAATGACACGCAGGTTGAAAGTTTTGCACTTCCACATTGGTGTAAAGTCAGTAGATACATTTTGAAGAAACATTTTGAGGTACTGTACTTGTACTTGAGTATTTCCATTTAATGCCACTCTGTACTTCTACTCCACTACTTCTCAGAAGGACATTGTAAGCAGCACTTTAATCTTGTGTCTGATTAAGGTGCAGCTTGAATCTAAACTACTCCTACCTCTACCTCTAGAAAATGCCTCATATTTATTTGTTTACAATATGAAATGTACTCATAGACTATATGTCTACATATGTCTATATATGTATACAACGCTCTTTCCAAAGAAGTTGGGACATTGTGTAAAATACAAATTAAACAGAATCGGGGAATGTGATAATTTGCTGATCCTTTTTGACATAAACTCAATTGAAAACAGTACAAAGACAATTTATTTATTTCATGTTCAACTTCACTGATTTGTGTAAATATATGTCTATTCTGAAGCGACGCGTTTCAAACAAATTGTGACGGGGCAACAAAAGCCTGAAAGTTGTTGTGTTGGAAGCTTCCACAGGTGAACAGGTTCATCGGTAACAGGTGATCGTATCATAATCGGGTATGAAAGGGGCGTCCTCCAAAGGCTCAGTCGTTCACAAGCAAGGATGGGGCGAGGTCATCAAACACATGATTGTATAAATGATTTTACTACATGAGCTCAGGAGCAGCAGGACTGAAGTCAGTTCTTTGCAAATGTTTGCATTGTGTCTTTATTCTACACAGCGTCCCAACTCTTTTAGAATCGGGCTGTGAAGCGTTTTTAATATAAAACTCCCTCGTTGTGTTTCACCAGACTGAGTGTCCCTGTTGAGCTGCAGTGGATGGAAACAAAAGGAGGGAATGTTGTATTAGAAAGCCTGTCACTTTGGAGGATATGAACTGGATCTGTGTCACTCAGACTGCTGAAGCCTCAGATTAACTTTTAAATGTATATTGTGTTGCCGTGTAATAAATGTGAGGCTAAAGAAAGATACATTAAAATATTGCTTTCAGGATTTCTGGATCGGGCTGTATGATGACGTGAACAGCTGGAGGTGGTCACTGTCAGACACCAGTTTCTACAAAGACGGGGAGACTAAGTTCAGACGGTGGGGGACTGGAGAACCAAACAACGCTAAAAGTAGAGAGCACTGCACAGTGATGTATGATGATGGACGATGGCATGACTACCACTGTGAAAGAAGCTTTTGGCCGGTCTGCATGGATGTCAGAGGTGAGAACATTCAGTGAAGTTTAAAAAACACCAGTTCAGGTTCTTGAGCTCTCCCTCATTATTTGGGCCGATACAGGATCAGTCAGTCAAACTTTATTTACAGCACCTTCCATCAAAGTTAGTACAATTCAAAGAGCTTTACAGACCAATAAGCCAATAAGGCAGCAATTAATATTGATGATTTGACAGCGATGCAGGTGAGAATGAGAAAAAGGAGCTTGTCAGTGATGAATGACTTGTTTGGGTGGAGCAGATAGAAGAGCATTGTAATAGTCCATCCTGCTGGATTTAAAAACATGCTGCAGTCTCTGAGTCACTCAGACGGAGACGTGGCCGCAATTTAGCTGTTTCAGATAATAAAAGGCAGATCTGGCTCCACCCCACATGAAAGCAACTGAGTACATGTACTCTATTACTACGCTACTTTATTTACTGTGTAACTTTATAACTCCACTGGATCTCAGAGGGAAAATGATGTATTCTTGATTTGACTTCATTTACTCAACAGCTGTAGTTACTTGTTACTGTTCAGATGAATATAAACATTAAAAAACATATGAGAAGCTTATAAAATACAACACATTGTTATATATTGAACTAGTTCCCAACCTTGTTGTTTCTTTCTGCTGGTGACCTCTGACACAAAGCTCTGTCTACTGGAGCTTCTTGTCATGTTTCACATGTTCATGTGTTGTTAGTTCCACCAAAGAAACATTTCCCCACTAAACTTCTCACATGGTGAAGTCCAAAGAAGTCAGATGATCCAATGTTTTATGTGAAAGCAAATATTGGAGGAAAGTCCCATCAACCATCTGACGAGCCCTCAGATGTATCTGGTGACCCTTCAGAGGGGCCCGTATGTTTGTGTTTCAGAAATCTGAGGAAATATTCACATGTAGAAAAAATAATGTGTCAATCTATTAGATGTAGATTTTAAGGATGTGATTATTAATGGGGAGAGACTGAAGAAATACTCAGTAACATTTATTAAGATGATCATGTCTTCCATTTTTATTTTACAAAGTCATTAATTCAGTGGATTTATAATGCTGTGAATACTGCCACAGACACAGCATGGATGGTAAAGTGTATGTTATAGTACCTCTGCACAGCACTGTGCTCTGTTTTCAGGGCTGAAGGTGACGTTTGTCCTCATCAAGACTCCCATGACCTGGACTGAGGCCCAGAGCTACTGCAGAGATCACCACACAGACCTGGCCAGTGTGAGGAACACAGCAGAGAACCAGGAGGTAAAGTACGTGATACCTTCAGGACAACGAGCCTGGATCGGCCTTTTCAGAGACTCCTGGAAGTGGTTGGATGGAAGTAACTCCTCATTTAGGTACTGGGATCAAGGTGAACCTAATAACCATGATGGTGTGATAGAGGATTGTGTGATTGCAAAGTTACCCACCTCTGGAAAATGGTGGGACATTCCCTGTGGCCTGAAGAGACCGTCCGTTTGCTACAGCCTACGTGAGTGTTAACTCTTTATTCAACTTGTATTAATATTTGTATTTTGGTTTAATTTAGCATCAAATGTCCTTTTGATAATGTAACAAAAACAACACAAAACATAAAGTTATGGACAGAAAATAAAATGTAAACACTCCTGATGTTTATCATTGACATGAAATTATCTGTAAAGTTAGCAAACAGATGCCACAGATGGAGGACAGAGCCACATGTTCCCTGTCATTGTTCAGACTGATGAGTCAATATTTATATGAACAGATGTTTTGTAGTTGTAGAATGACACAATGGACTTAATGCAGTGGTGTAACAGTATGAACGACTGTGTGTTTGAATACAGCTGCAGTTCAGACAACAAGCAGCAGCAGCACCACGTCCAGCACCACATCCAGCACCACATCCAGCACCACATCCAGCACCACATCCAGCATCACATCCAGAACCACATCCAGCACCACGCAGCCTGACGCCAGTGAGTTCTGTTAATTGTATGTTACTGTGGGCATTGTCTACATTACATACATAATGAGATATTTTACTTCAGCTGCAGTCATAAATCCAACTCCTAATCTTGCCTCGGGCACCAAAATGGCGAGAGCCGGCCCTGAGGGCAAGAGCATTAAATCACAGACAGTTTGTTGCACTTTTGGAGGAAAATGAGACTGAACATGGTGACATAGTCTACCACACAGCTGTCAGGTGGCTCAGCCTGGGCAAAGTGCTTAAAAGAGTATGGGATCTGAGAGAAGAGATTCAAGAGTTCTGTGTGAGCGAAGGGAACGACATCCCACAGCTTTCAGATTTTTAAAATGAGAGAACATTAATATTGAGCAGAATTAAGTTCAAATTATTGTTGGTCCGGCCCTCCAGCACAGCTCAGGTTTGTCATGTGGCCCCTTGGAATAATTATTTACCCACCCCTGCTCTAAGGTTAAAGGGGACTGGTTTGGTGTAAATAACAACTATATTAATACAGGGGTCTACCAAGCCCAGGGGGCCAGAGGTCTAGAGGGGCCAGGAGCCCCAAAACGGTCCTTGTGCATCTGTGCCCAGGGGGACAGTAGTTCATAATCCATCACTGTATTAATACAGTTTATAATGTAACATTATAGTGTGACATTTGTGTCAATAATTGTCAAGCACAGGTGACTCCGCAGTGGTGGGAGGGGGGGCCCCAAATCAAATTCTGCTTAGGGCCCCCAAAAGGCTTGGGCCGGCTCTGATCAAACTCCACCTCCATCTCACCTTGTATTTTACAACACAGGTGTTTTCTTCACAGTAGTGCAAACAGTGAGAGGAAGTTTGATGACGTGACACTCAATGACATTTTATGCAACGTGCAAACCACATGAGACACATTTTCTTACAACAAGGAAATAAATTGCAATCATTTTCCTTCTTTTTGGACCCTGTGTACACTTCCTGTCTCTCCCTCACCCAGGTTATGTGTTGCCTGTGGTTTTTTTGCTGTTGGTTGTTTTTCTGCTGATCCTCTACATATACTGTAGAGAAGTTCAGTAAAAACCTATCATTAAGAATGGAAGGAATATGGCATATGTGTAAATCTGCCTTAACTTGGAGGAATGCCCCCACTGAAGTACTTGTGAACGTACCGTATCAGGTACAAACAGGCGGTTGTTGGGACAGGAACCAGGATCTGGAGTGATGTGCTGAGCCTCCTTCACCAGTGTTTCTATCTCCCAGGTAGCTGCCCCAACAATCTGCGAAGAAGGCACGATGGGTTCAGGGTCTGAGGGTGACGAATCCGGGGAGTAGATCCGGTATAGGGCATCAGGCTTGCCATTTCAGGGGGCCAGGGTGGTAAGAGAGGGTATAGCTGAATCAGCTCAAGTAGAGGGACCAGCGGGTAGATAGGAGGGGTTCTTGTGGTCAGTCCATACAATAAAGGGCTGTTGGGAATCCTCCAGCCAGTGACGCCACTCTTGGAGGGCCAACACCACTGCAGCAGCTCTCTATTACCAACGTCATAAATCCTCTCTGACGGAGAGAGGTGCCGTAAGAAGAAGGCACAGGAATGGAGTACTTGGAAAGTGACGTCGCGTTGGGAGAGGACCGCACCTACCCCAGAATCAGAGGTGTCAACCTCAACCACGAACTGCAACCTGGGATCTGGGTGCTTGAGTACTGGGGCATTAGTGAACTGTCTCTTGAGCCTAAGAAAGGCTGACTCAGCCTTGGGGAACCAAATGAAGGGGCTACAGGTAGAGGTAAGCTGGGTGAGGGGAACGGCCACTCTGCTGTAGTTATGGATGAATCTCAAGTAGAAATTGGCAAAACCCAGGAAACATTGCAGTTGCCGACAGGAAGTTGCCATGGGCCACTCCTCCACTGCTCTTATTTTGGTGGGATCTGGTTAGAGCTGACCCTGCGCCACCACATAGCCCAGGAAGTTCACCACTGGTGAGTGAAACTCACACTTCTATGGCTTGACAAACAGTTTTTTCTCGAGCAATCTCGATAGGACCAAGCGTACCTGCTGGACGTGTTCTTCCATGGAGCGTGAGAAAATCAAGATGTCGTCTAGGTAGACGAACACAAAGAGATTTAGCATGTGTTGTTTCTGGGCTGTCTTCATCAAAGGTGTCGGCGTGTAGTTTGGTGATAAAATAATCTGCGGAGGTGAGGCTGGGTGGAATGATAGAGCAATCTTTATTGAAACAGATTTCAAGCCTGCGTCCGCACCAGTGTGGCCACACCCGGTGATCCCAATATCTGGCAAAGTTCTGCCTAAGGCTTTGCCCTCTGCTCTACCAGAAATCCTCTCGAGCTTTCGATCTAGAAAATCTTCAAAGAACCACCTAACTTTATCTGCCTGTGCGGGCCTTTTTAAAGTCCATTCACCCGCACCTACTTACTTCTTTTAATTGGTCACTTTGGTGGATTGAGGGTCCATCTATCCAATAGGTGAAAGAGGAGTTGATCTGCCTCCGATCCCTCTGGAATAGCTCATCTTCTGTAAGCTACCTAAGTCTGCTGATGTCACTTCTTGGGCTGGCAACTAAAGTTGACCTGATTGTCTCTCTGTCCTTAAATGGAAATGTATACGTTAAGCCAGCTCCAAACAATGGCGTGAGAAAGGAACTCAGTTTAGTATCCTGTAAGGGCCTCATCCTGTAGCTAACCTTTTAACACAAACGCAGAGCTGATTAATGACTCTGGGCCCTCCTAACAGATCTTCTCAACATCAGCCACCTTACTTAACCCCCACAAACAGGAACAACATGTCACAGTTAAATCATAGCTCAGAATGTGTTGTTGCACAGATACCTCACATGTCTCGGAGGATGTCATTAGTAACAGCCTTGAAGACAGCTGGGACGTTGGTCAAGCCAGAGGGCATTTCTTGGTATTCAAAGTGGCCCAGGGGTGTGTCGAATCTGGTCTTCCACTTGTCTCCCTTCCGAATCCGGACCAAGTGGTAGGCGTTTCGTAGATCCAGCTTAGTGAAGATTTGGGCGTGGCAAAGTGGCTCAAATGACAGGTCGATAAGAGGAAGAGGGTACTTGCTTTTTACCGTGATATTGGTGAGGCCACAATAATCAATACAGGAGCGGTAGAGGGTAAAACGAATGCAGCAAAATATAGGGACATCCTGGAGGACAACCTGATTCAGTCTGCAAGAAAACTACATAGAAGAAAGGAGTCAAATCGTAGTGTCCAGATGTGCAGAAGTTATTGAGACCTCTCCACACAGACTCAGTGCTGTGATTGAGGCCAAAGGTGCAGCTACTAAATACTGATGTGAAGGGGGTGAATACTTATGCAATCACTTATTTTATATGATATATTTTTAATTAATTGACATTACTTTGTAGAAATCTGTTTTCACTTTGACATTACAAAGGTTTTTTGTAATTTATTTGTTTTGTATATTTTTTATATTGAAGTTCAGAAGAAGACAACACAACTGTAACTTACAATGCAAGTGTTGGGAGAGGAGGGGAAAAGTCTAACATGTCTAACAAGTTTAACATATAAATCATCCATCTTTGCCCACTTCATCTTAGTCTTTTTGCCCTCAGGGATGCATAAACTGCAGGTTATGAACTTATTTTTTCAAATTACAAAAATGTGAAATTATTATCGGTATCGGCTAGAAAAACACATATCGTGCATCCCTAATTACTTCATATAATTCATGTACCTGTCGCCCAATCCACTTTTATTTTTATACAGATTTTCCCCAAAAAGGGATCATGAAAAACATCTTTGCTTCCTTTGTCATTTTATTTATTCTGCAAAATTGTTTTTTTAAATGACCTGACAACAGCAGAAATGAAAATATGACCAGAACATTTTATACGTTTATATTTAGCATGTAGTAGTAGTTTTATTAATTTTAGGTGATATAAAGCCGCCCAACTCTTTTTGCATTGTTTCAGTTTTTTTAGATGAAGTTAGAGATATTTTCTTTGTTTTCAGTAAAACTTAGACCTTCTGTCATCAGCAAAAATCAAATCATCAGAATTAGCTGAACCATAAATTAACAAACATTATAAACATATGTCCAGTATGTTCGTTGTGTATGATTGATGCCTTTAATTATGATACTTACTGGTTTATATTTGTATATATTTACACTCATTCGTACATGGTGGATTTCTCTGCATCAGTATCTATTCAGTATCTTATTATTTCATTGTCTTTTCATTGTCCACAGATCCGTCCAAACCAAACCAGACTCCACCACCTTTTTCAACATCAGTCCCATCAGCCTCCACACCAACAACGCAGAGTTTAAAACTCAGTTCAGAAAGTGTCACCACCTCGTTGTCTTTTCCTAAAACCACCAACCAGCCTTCAGCTGCAGGTACGGTTCGTTAAGACTGCTGACCATCAAACTCCACCTCCATCTCACCTTAAATTTTACAACACAGGTGTTTTCCTCATAGTAGTGCAAAGAGTGAGAGGAAGTTTAATGATGCAACATGCAAACCACATGAGACACATTTTCTTACAACAAGGAAATAAATTACCATCATTTTCCTTCTTTGTGGACCCTGTGTACACTTCCTGTCTCTCTCTCTCTCCAGTCTGCTCCAGTGTCCCTCACCCAGGTTACATCTGGGGTCTGGTTGTTTTACTGGTGGTTGTTTTTCTGCTGATCCTCTACATATGGAAGATGAGGAGGGACTTCAGGTCAAGCTTCAGAATCTCAGAGGTGATTTTCTCCGACTCCACACGCCGTCCTTGACAGTTTCTACCACTGCACTATAAAACCGTTGGAAAGAGATTAAAATTTCACTGTAGATTAAACAGAAAATCTGGGATTGCTCAACTGTTTCTGACACAATTGGTCCTTGACTTCAGACAGAAGTAGAATAAAGCAGGCGTTGATTTTGCCAACTGAAACACTGTCTTTGTAATTAGAACAGGTGGATGTGTGCTGCCCTCTGCTGGACAACAAGTAAAATAATTAACCTCCTCATTTTGTTTTTTTGGTTGTGATTTGGCCTTAATGTAGCATGGAAGTTCAATTCTTAATGAAGAACAATTTATTTGGAAAATAAACACACAAAGATTTGAAAAAGGTTTTGTTCCTATGGGATGAACAAGACTCAGCCAAAGACACAAATGAGCCACAAAAAGCTAAACACAACAGAAAAAAAGCCCAGGCTGAGAGGCATCAAGACCAGCAGTCCTCCCTCCGTTCTGATGCTGGCACAGGAGATATTAAGCACTTCTCCCAGGCCAGGTGAACCTCATTGAGCAATCAAGAAGTGGCACAGCTGTGCAGAGCAAGAGAGGACAGGAGGGGAACAGGAACAAGCAGCACAGGGACACAGACAGCCGTAACAACAGCACTGAAAATACTGAAAATGCATACATGAAAGTAAATACATATAAACATGTGTTGTGTTTCACACTGTTTCTTTTAATTGTTTAATTTAAGCATTCTAAATTTTCCATAGTAAACTCGGGTTAATACAAACTTTCCATTTTCCATCCATCCATCCATTATCTGCCGCTTATCCGGGGCCGGGTCGCGGGGGCAGCTGCCTGAGCAGGGATACCCAGACTTCCCTCTCCCCGGACACTTCCTCCAGCTCCTCCGGGAGGATCCCAAGGCGTTCCCAGGTCAGCCGGGTGACATAGTCACTCCAGCGTGTCCTGGGTCTTCCTCGGGGTCTCTTCCTCCCGGTGGGGCATGCCTGGAACACCTCCCGAGGGAGGCGTCCAGGGGGCATCCGATACAGATGCCCGAGCCACCTCAGCTGACTCCTCTCGATGTGGAGGAGCAGCGGTTCTACTCCGAGCTCCTCCCGTGTGACAGAGCTCCTCACCCTATCTCTAAGGGAGCGCCCTGCCACCCTGCGGAGGAAACTCATTTCGGCCGCTTGTATCCGGGATCTTATTCTTTCGGTCATGACCCAAAGTTCATGACCATAGGTGAGGGTAGGAACGTAGACTGACCGGTAAATCGAGAGCTTCGCCTTTCGGCTCAGCTCTCTCTTCACCACGACAGACCGATACAACGACCGCATTACTGCGGCCGCCGCACCGATCCGCCTGTCAATCTCACGCTCCATCCTTCCCTCACTCGTGAACAAGACCCCGAGATACTTAAACTCCTCCACTTGAGGCAGGAACTCTCCCCCAACCTGGAGGGAACAAGCCACCTTTTTCCGGTCGAGAACCATGGCCTCAGACTTGGAGGTGCTAATTCTCATCCCAGCTGCTTCACACTCGGCTGCAAACCGCCCCAGAACATGCTGGAGGTCCCGGCTCGAAGGAGCCAACAAGACAACATCATCTGCGAAAAGCAGGGATGAAATCCGGTGGCTCCCGAACCAGATCCCCTCCGGCCCATGACTGCGCCTAGAAATTCTGTCCATAAAAATAATGAACAGAACCGGTGACAAAGGGCAGCCCTGCCGGAGTCCAACATGCACTGGAAACAGGTCTGACTTACTGCCGGCAATGCGAACCAAGCTCCTGCTCCGGTCGTACAGGGACTGTACAGCCCTTAGTAGAGGGCCCTCGACCCCGTACTCCCGAAGCACCCCCCACAGAATGCCACGAGGGACACGGTCGAATGCCTTCTCCAAGTCCACAAAACACATGTGGACTGGTTGGGCAAACTCCCATGAACCCTCCAGCACCCTGCTGAGGGTATAGAGCTGGTCCAGTGTTCCACGGCCAGGACGAAAACCGCATTGTTCCTCCTGAATCCGAGGTTCGACTATCGGCCGAATTCTCCTCTCCAGTACCCTGGAATAGACTCTACCAGGGAGGCTGAGGAGTGTGATCCCCCGGTAGTTGGAACACACCCTCCGGTCCCCCTTTCTGAATAGAGGGACCACCACCCCGGTCTGCCAGTCCAGAGGCACTGTCCCCGACTGCCACGCGATGTTGCAGAGACGTGTCAGCCAAGACAGCCCCACAACATCCAAAGACTTGAGGTACTCAGGGCGGATTTCATCCACCCCCGGTGCTTTGCCACCGGGCAGCTTCCGGACTACCTCGGTGACTTCGGCTTGGGTGATGAATGGATCAACCTCCGAGTCCCCAGCCTCTGCTTCCTCTATGGAAGACGTGTCAGTGGGATTGAGGAGATCCTCAAAGTACTCCTTCCACCGCCCGACGATATCCCCAGTCGAGGTCAACAGCTCCCCGCCTCCACCGTAAACAGTGTTGGCGGGGTGCTGCTTCCCCTTCCTAAGGCGCCGGATGGTTTGCCAGAATTTCCTCGAGGCCGACCGGTAGTCCTTCTCCATGGCCTCCCCGAACTTTTCCCAGGCCCGAGTCTTTGCTTCCGCGACCGCCCGTGCTGCAGCACGCTTGGCCTGCCGGTACCCGTCAGCTGCCTCAGGAGTCCCCCGAGCCAGCCAGGCTCGATAGGACTCCTTTTTCAGCTTGACAGCATCCCTTACTGTCGGTGTCCACCACCGAGTTCGGGGATTGCCGCCACGACAGGCACCGGAGACCTTACGGCCACAGCTCCGAACGGCCGCGTCAACAATGGAGGCGGAGAACAAGGCCCATTCGGACTCAATGTCCCCAGCCTCCCTCGGGATCTGGTCAAAGCTCTCCCGGAGGTGGGAGTTGTAGACCTCCCCGACAGAGGGTTCCACCAGACGTTCCCAGCAGACCCTCACAGTACGTTTGGGTCTGCCAAGTCCGTCCAGCTTCCTCAACTGCCAGCGAAACCAACTCACCACCAGGTGGTGATCAGTTGACAGCTCAGCCCCTCTCTTCACCCGAGTGTCCAAGACATACGGCCGGAGGTCAGATGACACGACCACAAAGTCGATCATCGACCTCCGGCCTAGGGTGTCCTGGTGCCATGTGCACTGATGAACACCCTTATGCTTGAACATGGTGTTCGTTATGGACAAACTGCGACTGGCACAGAAGTCCAACAACAGAACACCACTCGGGTTCAGATCAGGGAGGCCGTTCCTCCCAATCACTCCCCTCCAGGCAACACTGTCGCTGCCTACGTGAGCGTTGAAGTCCCCCAGCAGAACGATGGAGTCCCCAGTTGGAGCACTCTCCAGTACCCCTCCCAGGGACTCCAAGAAGGCCGGGTACTCTGCACTGCCGTTTGGCCCATAGGCCGAAACAACAGTGAGAGACCTATCCCCGACCCGGAGGCGCAGGGAAACGACCCTCTTGTTCACCGGGGAAAACTCCAACACATGGCGGCTGAGCTGGGGAGCTATGAGCAAGCCCACACCAGCTCGCCACCTCTTACCGCGGGCAACTCCAGAGTAGAAGAGAGTCCAGCCTCTCTCAAGGAGTTGGGTTCCAGAGCCCAGACCGTGCGTGGAGGAGAGCCCGACTATCTCTAGCCGGTAGCGCTCAACCTCCCGCACCAGTTCAGGTTCTTTCCCCCTCAGCGAGGTGACATTCCATGTCCCCATGGCTAGAGTCACCGTCCGGGGATTGGGTCGCCGGGGCACCCGCCCAGGACAGCCACCCAAATCGCACCGCACCGGCCCCTTCTGAACCCTCCTGCGGGTGGTGGGCCTACTGGAGGGCAGGCCCACGTCGCTCCTTCGGGCTGTGCCCGGCCGGGTCCCGTGGGCAAACCACCCGGCCACCAGGCGCTCGCCTGCGAGCCCCAACCCCGGGCCTGGCTCCAGGGTGGGGCCCCGGTGACGCCACTCCGGGCGACGTACACTTCCTAGATGTGTTTTCAGTCATAGGGGGCTGGAACCGCTCTTAGTCTGACCTGTCACCTAGGACCTGTCTGCCTTGGGAGACCCTACCAGGGGCATTAAGCCCCGGACGACATTTTCCTGTCGGATTAATTTTCAATCAATCAATCAATCAATCAATCAATCATCTTTATTTGTTTAACGCCAGTTCACACCAAAAGTCATCTCGTGACATTTTCCAAACTGAGCAGGTCTAGACCGTACTCCTCCATTCATTTTTCCACATTTCCCCCATGAGCAAGCACAAGAGTCTTTTAACAGGCAGAAACCTCGACCAGAACCGGACTCAATGGTGCCTATGAGATGCCTTTAAAATGAGAACCATGAAAAAGAGCCTTGACTCTACATTTAATGGCTGCTGTGCTCTCAGGACCGGCTCACACACTGTGGATGTTCTGTTCCTGTGATCTTACAAAATAATGTTACACATTGATGATATGTTTACTCGTGATATTCAGAGTCACGCAGGTTATCTCTATACTGTTGGTAGTCTGTTAGTTAGCTTGGCCCCCAAGATTTGTCTATCACACATTATCTGGTCTGTTGCAATGAATACTGCTGTACAACAGCTGTGATGTCATTTCTATTCACCTTGGTAAAGTTGTTGATTTTATTTTCCGATCCCTTTCCTGTAAGGATTTGGCTCCATCCTCCACATGTGAAGACTCGTGAAAACCTGCAGTGATTAGGAGCAAACCTGCAGTGATTAGGAGCAAACCTGCACCACTCACACATACAGCACTCAGATTATCTGTAGGTTCTGGATCTGTATTTGTTACTAACATGTCACTAATGTGTTGATCTGTTACTTCAATAAAAGTACTAATACCACACTGTAAATATACTCTGTTAAAAGTCCTGCAATTAAACTGTTACTGCAGTAAAAGTATGTAAGAATAATCAGGAAAATGTGCTTAAAGTATGAAAAGTAAAAGTACTCAGTGTAGTAAAATGTTTCATTCTGGATTAATCTGCTGATTATTGTTGTTGATTAATCATTTAGAAAAGTGAGAAATGTGGTGACAGTGAGCCAGAGCCCAAAGTGACACCTTCATACTGTTTGTTTTGACCAACAAACAGTCTAAACCTCAACATTATTACAAATACATCAAAATTAATACAATTGTTTAAAGGAAAAGCATCAAATCGTCACGTTTGTGAAGTTGGAGCCATGAAATGTTTTTACATGAAAAAGGACCAGAGTGATGTAGTGTAATATAACCATAAGTAAGTAGTTAGTGGTTAATGACAACTGCTAATAAGTACCGAGATGTTAAAGAAGCTAATCAAAATGTGAAGGAATCATAAATGAATGGTTAAAACATGTATTACTCTGCACTAGTTGATTGAACGTGCACCTGTTGATCGGATTGATGATTAAACTACTGTATTGTGTTAACTTGGAGTGAAATGTAACCACAAATGTAAGAGTGAAATCATGTAACCAAATATACCACACTTTTATTATTTTTAAAAAATGCAGTACAAAGAATGATCAAAGCTAATGGGATATATTCAGAGGGAAACTTGTTTTTAAAAAAAGCTCAGGCCAGAGTCACTAAGAGCTGATGGTGTGTTCTGAGGAAAGTACCTGTTCTTTTAAATAACCAAACTCAGAGAGTAGAAGCTACTGGTGTCAGGAACGGCAGGGCACGGACAGGTGCATCGGAAAAATACCCGTCAGCAGAAGTGAGGAAGAGTAAGGATTGGTTGAGACCAAGAGGCCATGGGAGGACACTCCCAGTTTTTAGGCTTAAAACAAGACATCAAATGTATTAGATCAGATCAGTTGTTCATGGACATTGTCTGTGTATGATCTCAGCTCTTACTGCCGGCAATAAAAGCTTTACTGCACTCAGCTTTGAGGACTTCTGGTGATTTTTGACTCCTGCTTTTTGGAAAACCTTCTGAACATCCAAGACTGAAGAAAAGTCGTTACACGACAGTGATTGTAAAGATGGTTCCCAGCTTATTTTCTATCAGTTGACTTACTGATTCATCAATTGTTTGATTAATAAAGTGGTGGATGTAATATAACTCTATAACATACTGTACGTTTCAATTTGTTTACTCCAGTAAAAGTAATAGAGTACAGGCTCTGACATGTACTCAGAGTATCAGAGTAAAAAGTCTCCCTCTGAAGGACATTTCTGGTCAAAGCTGACTGAAGCTCACGTCATATTAATATAATTCAAAGACTATTAAAGTTAAAGGTAGAGTCAGTAGGATTTGTCCCAGCTGCTCCTGAACGCACCACAAAGATAGTTGATGGTTGAGTCTCATTCCCAGGACGTCAAACAGCCACATGTTGGGTTGGTAAAGCGTCCCGAGCAGCAACAAAGAGAGAAAATAAGGAAATCTCTGCAGATACGAGACACTAACGCCTTTTCTCCCCATTCAGCCTCCCTCTCTGTCTGTTCACGTCTTCTTACGTCTTTGTTTCGTCTCGCTGCGTCTGCCGTGCGTGATGTGCTCTGATAGGTTGAAATCAGTCTTGTGATGTTGGGAAGGCGGCGTGTGATGACGCCAAATAGTTATTTTTTCGTTTTACACCAACGGGGCCTTTTCTCTCCCACCTTTAGACACCTCTCCATTTTCCTCATACAACTCACAACTAACCGATAGCACGGGTTTCCCTATTTCATAATCCAAAAGGGTCTTTTACCTTTATCTTCTTACCTACTGGGGTTCTTGGGGAATTTTGGCTCTCAACTTATCCTTAATGAAGTTGCAGCTGTGACTCTGAAACATCAGTTTTATCAAACATGATGATGTGATGCCGAACAATGAGAAGGAAAAGCAAACCATTTGACTAATTGTTGGTTTTGGCACTGTCTGTATTACACACTGTGGAGATCATTTGATTTTGCTGTGTTTGTGTGCTCTCTCTGCTGCCGTGTACTGAGACTTGGAGATTTACTGGGAATTCCGGTGTGTTCCTGAGAAGTGGTGAATGTAAAAAAGAGCAGGAAACACAAGTGGACCTCCCAAGAGTATAAATACAAAGTATAAGAAGTGAAGCACATTTGTCAGAAATCATGAAACTAAAGCAACTTCAGCTTCCTCTTTGATCAGACAGACAGAGTGGAAGGAGTGAAGTGACAGAGACGCTTTTGTCTCCATCAGGATCAAAACTCAGAATGAAGATCCACCACGTTCTGTTCTTCTGCTTCATCTCAGGTGAGGACTGATGACCTGACTGTCTCTTTAACGCAGCACCACACACTGTTTTGGGACATTTTATTTGTTAATGTGGCTAAATGTTTGATGACACATGTTTTACAGTTGTTGTTGCTCCAGCTGTCTCATTCTACCAGTATAACAAGACATTTGGCCGTTGATTTTGAGTCGATGGCTCAAATGACTTGGGAGCGATTGAAAAAATTGGGCGCTGTATTCATTATTTATTCAAAAAAATATTCCTGAAAAAAAGAAATTCCACTAAAATCCAATAAGAACAGCTGTGTCTCATTCGACCAGTATAACAAGACATTTGGCCAGAGGCCCGAGGCATAAGCGAACTAAGCGGCTGCTTGGGGCCCTCTGGCCACCAGTGGAGAAAAAAGCAGCCCCCCTAAAATAGGCCCAATGACTCCACTGTAACGAGGAGGATTGAGGACATTGCAGGAAACCTGGAGCTTCAGCTGCAAACAGCGCAGTCAACTTTGACTTTTTTTATTCTTGGCTTTGGACGAGAGCTGTGATGTACGTGACACAGCACAGCTGCTCATCTTCGTACGTGAGATAATACGGACTTTAAGATCACAGAGGACTTCCGGTTGACAGTGAGATGCAGGTGTGAGTTAACGCTCCTCATATAATCTCTAAAAAACGTCTAAAATGTAAGAACAATTGAAATTAGAGCGCCCTATAAAGGGAAACTAAAGTCAAATCACGAACTACGAGTAATGAATTTGAGATCCGGCGCAGTGATTAAGGAAAACCAGAAGAAAGAAACAACAAAGTTTTTTATTTCATTTGAGAAGATTGTACAATATATGATTATGAAGTGACAAAGTGGGCAATTGAAATAGATTTATAAAGGGAAAGGAAAGGGAGAGGGGAAGAGAGGACAATGGAAGGAAAACATAAAATATAGAAAGTTATTACGGGTGGGTCTCTCTCATACTCTCAGTAGAGGTCCAAGTGTTAGTACAGAAATGTGGTCCAGTATTGATCATACATTATTTATTTTACCTAGGACATGTGTGTGTTTGTGTGTGTGTGCCCATATAAATGTATATGGGCTCTCATTAATATTTGGAATAAAAAATGAACATTAGACGGGGACAAACTCTTAGACATCTCATACTGTTAACAATGCAACTAAGGGCATGAATTAACCCAGTAATTTTAGCCAAAATATCCATCATATGGAAAGGGTTAGGCAGTAAGTCTCTTTTAGTCCACAATTTGAAGTGGAACCTTTTCAGCAACCATGTAGAGGTTGCAACATTTGGAAGTTCACAACTGAGGGAATTGGTGAGGTGTTTCTTTTTCTTTTTTTTTTGCAATGAGTTATTGTTTTGTTGAAGTTGGTGCTAAGTGGCTTTGGGTGTGGTACAGAAGGGGGGAAGTGGGGGAAATGGATTGAATAACCCGATAAAAAGAAAAAGGGTGCTACAAATTCTTAAGAAAGAATGAGGTGAAATCACCTCCCTCCAGGAAACTCACTTAGAGAGGAACATGTTAAACTCGAAAAATTAGCTGGAGCCCAAGTGTATTATTCATCTCACACAACAGCAAAAAGAGGAGTAGCAGCCCTGATTAAAAATAAACTTATGTTTCAAAAAGAAAAATGTATTAGAGATAAAGAAGGAAGGTACGGGGTTGTAATTGGTCAAATAGAAGAACAATGGATAACTTTAGTTAATGTTTATAATCCGCCTGGAACAGGGGAAGAACCATTGAAAAGAATCTTACAACTGTTAATGCTGGAAGCAAAAGGAATTACAATAATGGGGGGTGACTTTAATTTGGTAATGAATCCAAAGGTAGATACCCAAAGTAAAATAAGACACAAGTCAGAGAAAGCTGCCTGTTTGTTGAGAAAAGCCCAAATAGAGATGGGACTAGTAGATGTTTGGCGCTGCCTGCACCCTGAAGAAAAAGCTTTTACTTTCTATTCTCATGCACATAAGGCGTTTTCAAGAGTGGACTATTATTTTTTGTTTAGGAATGATGTTGCAAAAATTTTAAAATGTGAAATACTACCCATATCAATAACTGATCATGCACCAATTATGATGGAATTAAAGATGATAGCAGAGAGAGGTGGAACACTTTGGAGAATGAATAATTCATTGTTAATGGATCAAAGGTTTAAGGAGAAAACAATAAGCAGTATTACATCTTTTCTTGAAATCAACGACGGTTAAGCGAAAAGCAAATACTGGAAGAAAAGATAAAACAATTGCAAAAAGAATATGAAATGTGTAAAATTAAATGAGGTGCAGATCGAACTAAAAGCAGCAAAAAAATCACTCAAAACAATAGAAATAGCAGAGATAGAAAAACAGTTGATGCTCTGCAGACAATGTTACTATGATAACAGCCCAAAGGCATTGAAAAAGTTGGCATTTAAGTTAAAGAAACAACAAGAGAAATCAACAATTGTTACTATTAAGGAAAAATATGGTATATATAAAAGGGGCAAATCAAATATAGCTTTATGTTTCAAGAAATTAACACACGAGAAATTAAAAATTACTTGGAATCATTTAACTTACCAATCATAAATAAGGAGCAAAACAGCAACTTAAGACACTCAATAGAAGAAATGGACATTTCAAAAGTAATTCATAAAGGGAAAACTGGAAGAAGTCCGAGAAGTGATGGATTCACCTATGAATTTTATAAAGAATTTAAAGAACTGCTGACGCCCTTGTTATGCAGAGTATTCAATGAGATCCTGAAAACAGGAAATTGGCCAAATACATGGAATACAGCTATTATCTCTGTCATACATAAAGAGGGGAAAGAGCCAGAAAACTGTTCATCGTACAGACCAATAACATTATTAAATGTTGACCAAAAATTTTTTACTGCAATAATAGCTAATAGATTTTCAAATATTTTGCCAAAAATTATCCACTTAGATTCACATTTCACTCACATTTCATTGACAGTGGTGTTGTCACCACCCCCGTCATCCATCAGCCAATCACATGCGCCGCCTCACTTCAACTAGCAAACTGAAGGAGTGCTAATTTAGCCAGTTAGCTCCTGTTAGCTGGAGCAACAACATCAGAGTCATTCTGAATCAACCAACTAGAGGCTGCTGCTGTAAATACACACAGATTGGCTCAACAGACTGAACGGTGAGGTGCTGAATATCACTCTGAAATGAACAAAGACTTTTCATTTTAAAGATTCTTCAAACATTAAAGCTCATCTTTTTAATGTTTTCTTCACTGCAGTTTCCTCCAGTCAGTTCTTATCTCATCTAACCTGCAGTCATTTATCTCATCACACAGTATATTATCTCATCACACAGTATATTATCTTATCACACAGTATATTATCTCATCACACAGTATATTATCTCATCACACAGTATATTATCTCATCACACAGTATATTATCTCATCACACAGTATATTATCTCATCTATGTCAGGAAAGAGTGAATAAAGTCTGTTATAAGTTCCCACAGCCCAATGAGATCACTTCAAATGTCTTGTTATAATCGACCAACAGTCTGAAACACAAAGATATTAAGTTTATGATCATATATGAGAAGAAAACATCAAATCCTCACATTGAAGAAGCTTGAACCAGAGAATATTTGGTACGTTTAGTTGACAAATAACTAAAAGGATTAACTGATGATCAAAATAGTTCATGTGACTGATCAGTTCATCCACATGTTGCAGGTCTATTCTGACACATTACATGAGGACTTTGAGGAAAGACTCACACAAACTCAACATTAAAGGAGCATTCTGTAGTTTTGGTGAAGAAATGTTAATGAGCAGAGAAAGATCTTCATTGGCTGATTTTTTTTTCTGCCTAAACAAACTAAATAAACAAACTCTTTGTTTTCATGACTGAATAAACTGAATAAACAAACTGACCTTAAAGGACAACACAGTTTATACTGTTTTACTTTGTTTACATGTGGCGGACCCTGCCACCTCTCTAGCTTCAAACAGTGTTCTGGGACCTTATTCTCCTCTGAGAACAGCTTGTTTATTCACTGATGGAAAAGATAAATGTTTCTGAGTTTGTATTATTACCTCATTAGTATTGTAAATATTAAAATTCTGAGTTTGAATTTCTTCTCCAAAACTACGTAGTGCCCCTTTACAGCTCGTCCTTCTTCTTCTTCTTCTTTGTCTCCTCCTCCTTGTGGAAGACCTTTCCATCCGACTGCTTCCTCCAGCTCAGTTTGACGTCTCCATCCACCCCCTGGTCCTTCAGCCTCTGTTTGAACTGACAAAACCTCCTCAGCATCATCACTCACATGGAGATATTACATTCTGCACTGTTCTTTATATTTTCCTCTATTTCAGGAGCGCTCTGCATCACATTTATATATTCACATGTTTTGTTCCCTAAGATGGCGTCGCCCTGTTGGCCTGCTGTCCTTTCTGACTTTCTCCTCCTCTTTCTTCTGTTGTAAAGGCTCTGGCTTTTCTAAAACTGATAGTAAAGTTTGTGCTGAGCGTCGACTCTTAACGAGTCACAGTTGTGCCTCAGTCAGGCCTGCAGAGTGGCACGACTACGCTCTTTAATCCTGCACATATGTACGTGCACAGCTTGCTACACAATGCTCAGGTCATGTCATGTTTATCTGTTTCCTACCTCTTCACACTGTTTCTTGTTCTGCTGAGTTTTCCCTCGGGGGATCAACAAAGTCTGATTTTATTTTAATTTGTTCTGTTTGTGTATAAAATTAGAAAGGTCCAACATGATTTACCTCCTTCAACATTTGTTCCAACACAGCAGGGTCGTTGAGATCCAGAGAGGAGTCCTTTCTCTCCAGACGCACTTTGATCACTTGCCTTGTAGTCGTACGGACTGTGAAAAAAATATGTTCATATAAATATTGACTCATCAGTCTGAACAGTGACAGGGAACATGTGGCTCTGTCCTCCATCTGTAGCATCTGTTTGCTAACTTATAATTTCATGTCAATGATAAACATCAGGAGTGTTTACATTTTATTTTCTGTCCATAACTTTATGTTTTGTGTTGTTTCTGTTACATTATCATTGAGGAAATTTGATGCTAAATTAAACCAAAATCCAAATATAAATACAAGTTGAATCAAGAGTTAACACTCACGTGGGCTGTAGCAAACGAACGGTCTCTTCAGGTCACAGGGAACGTCCCTCCATTTTCCATATCTGCCCAAGTCTGCTCCCACACAATCCTCCATGTTACCATGGTTATCAGGTTGACCTTGATCCCAGTACCTAAATGAGGAGTTACGTCCATCCGACCACTTCCAGGAGTCTCTGAAAAGGCCGATCCAGAAGTGTTCTTCTCTGGGTACCAACTCCTTTATGACGGACAGGCACTGCCACAATCAAAAACAAATACATTAATAAATAAATGGCTCAATAAATAAATTATTATCCCATTAAATGCACCAAAAATAATATTAAAATTAAACGTAGGCATTAATTACTTTATTAAATCTGACATTTGCTTTTGTAGTCTTAAACAGTCTTGTATTTTTAAATGTCTTTATTTGTATTTTCAGTCTTTATTACTGTATTTCCACAAACTTGTTACCTCCACCGAGAGTTATGTTTTTAAATAACGTGTCCGTTGGTTGGTCTGTTGGTTTGTTAGCAGGATTACACAAAAACTACAGAACTGATTTCCACCAAACTTGGATGGAGGACAGGTGTCGGCTCAGAATAGACCCCAGTAACTTTAATTTATCTTTAAATTCATTGAATTTCTCAGCGAATAACGAATCAATCAGGAGCGTTTTGTTGGCTGGTACCTCTGAGTGAGCACAATCTGATGTGAATAAAAGGGACTGTCGGGCCTTGACGGAGGTATGCGCTCTACTGGTTTATGTCTGTGTTTTCTTTTTACATTTCTTTATGTGTTTCTGATTTGTTACATGCATGAGGTGGCTGTGATTCAGAGCCATTCACAGCACAGCAGGGCAGGACCAGGCGGGACAGTCTCAGGCTCACCGGGCTGATTTACAGACGCACGATTCTGATCTGAATCATATTTTGTGGAGACCGCTAACTACTTCTAACTGCAACTTTAGCTACCATTAGCTAGTTAGCCGTGCATTCAGCAGTGTTGTTCCCTGAGGGGAGAAGAAACAGCAGCTCTCAATCCTTCATTTCTTCTATCAGGCTACTAAACGCAGCCAGTCGTCTCTGAAATGACATTATTTCAGACTGATCATTGATATGAGCTTCAACAAAATGTGTTTATGTATCGTTGTCTGTTATTGACCTGTCAGTCCAAAGCTCCTGTACCAGAGGCAGAGGAGGATTAAGGTAGTCATGGGCCCCTAGGCTATTTTTTATGTGGGCCCCCCCCTTATGCATCATGCTCTCCCAGAAACAATGTAATTTTGCACCATGTGTAACAGTGCAGGAGAGTATTTGGCAAACATGATCCACACACACTGCAGTTAGCACACAGGTAGGTCAAATCGAATCGATGAGCTTGATTGGATGAGGTGACCCATGTCTGCCCAATCAGTGCTGTTTTGTTTGTTTATTACCCCATGGACCAATAGAGGTCAATGAATTTTTCCATTATTGTACAAGGGTATTTAAATTTCTTAAAAATAATCTGACCAATTCAAGGACCCGACCCTCCACACGTGGGGCCCCTAGGCTGCAGCCTAGGAAAGCCTGTGCATTAATCTGCATGTGACCAGAGGTGTAAACAAGCTGTTGCCGGCCTGGCTCCGCTCTGTTGGACCTGACACAGTCAGCCGGGTGTGGCAGGGATTTGCATATCCAACTCTTCCTCCTCTCAGTGCTATGGATAAACAGATGCTAAAAAAGCTCCACTAGTTCAGTGGACAACTTGTTTAATTTCCAATGAAATGAAATAGAGAGAGGGGAGGGTGTGAGCTGGGCCAGAGTGCAGCAGCAGGAAAAGAGAGCAGGTAGCAGAGATTTCAATGTGCAGTGGAGGCCTCAGTTGTGGGTAAATAAAGCTGCAGCTTCTCAAGACCGAGCTGAAGTCTCCCACAAGCAGCTTCATTACTGCTGGTGAAAGCGAAGCAGGCGAGCACAAACAACTTTGGCCCAGGAGGAAAACACACATCTCCTCTGTTTCCTGACTTCGGTGTGGACACAGAGCAGGAAGAGGCAAACACACAAAGATTTAGTGAGAAGCTACAAAACCACTGAGAAAAACAAAACCAACTAAAAAGGCCTCTCTCTAAGGTTTCCTGCTCAGACATGAGTTGAGTCTCGCAACACAGGCTTGTTTGAGGGGGAGATGGGGGGTGGTCACGGGTCGGCGCAGCCCGCTTGGAGGTGGGCCGGCACACTGCAGCCCCACCAGGCGTGGTTAAACTGGTAATGCAAATCGGCGCTGCATGGATCGACTCAGCAACGCCCAGAGTGACAGTGGAAAAACCCCACAGCGCCCGGAGCTCCGAGTCAGAGCACAGTCACCTGAGAGGAGCTGAACGGCTAACTGAGCTACTGCTAACTACTGTTAGCTGAGCAACAGTGAACGCTGTCAGTCAGGAAACTGTCAGTCTCAGAGTCACTTTCTCTGTGAAATATGAGTCAGTGGATAAAGTTGTATGTTATACAGTCATCAGTGAGGCCTCGCCCCCCCGACACACTCAGCTCTGTGCCGGCTCCGGTTTTTTCCAGCCTCATTTGCTTCTCATTTGTGTACAGTTATGTCATCAAATTCAGTGCCTGACATCAGTATTATTCAAGCTACCGTAGCTGTCATGAGACCCGCGTGAGTGCCGAGCTGGTTTTTAAACAACAGACACGAACTATACTGAGACTTCATCTTCTAGAGACCCCCAGTGAGCGTGACAGCCATCAGCACGTCACCGTCACACAGAAAACACAGAATAAATACGTTAGTGGAAATAAACAGAGGCTAAAGCACAAAGGGGAAAGAATAAAGACATTAATACAGAAATACATTTAAAAATGAACAAATTAATAATAACATGGAAAAGTTGATAAATGTGTGAATTAACTGTAAAGGTAAATACACACAGGAGCAAATTAAATAACAGAAACATTAATTTACGCCTACATTTATCTATTTATGTTTGATTTTTGCAGTGTCGGTCCCTCGATACGTCCTTTACCTTCTGGTTGTCTGCCGTGTTCCTCACACTGGCCAGGTCTGTGTGGTGCTGTCTGCAGTAGCTCTGGGCCTCAGTCCAGTTCATGTTTTCTTTGGTGAGGACAAACGTCACATTCAGCCCTGAAAACAGACGTGCAGAGGTACAAACCCTGACCTACAGTTAGCCACCCATGCTGTGTCTGTGGCAGCATCCACGGCACTATAAATCCCCAGAGATGTAAGGAAGTACGCCAATAAAATATCAAAATCTAAGTTACAATGTGAAATCACTATGGAGCTGTCTGTCACCACATTCGTCCACAAATGCACATCAGAGATGTTTCGCCTCCTGTTCTTGACCCGCTTCGGACCGAGACAGTCACAGGGGATAAACCTGTTAATCGTCGAGGTGTGTGTGTCATCAGACTCTATAATTCGCTTCATGGCCCTGATTATCATATCGAAGTGAAGGCAGACTTCACACCGAGCTGCTTTAAATCACATTCATGTAACCGAAGACGAAGAGGCAGAGAGGTCAAACACCAAACTGGTACATTTGCAACTTCACTACTTCACATCCTCACCTCTGACATCCATGCAGACCGCCTTAAAAGCTTTGTGACATCCGGCATCGTTCCATAGTCCGTTATCATACATCTCTGCGCAGTGTTCCCCACTGTGGTCGTTGTTCGGTTCTTTAGGCGACCATCTTCTGAACTCAGTCTCCCCGTCTTTGTAGATCCTGGTGTCTGACAGTGACCACCTCCAGGTGTCCAGGTCATCGTACAGCCCGATCCAGGCAAACTGAAAGCAAAGCTTGAATAGTTTCTTTAGCCTCAATTGTCATATAAAGCATTAGAGCCACTGATGTGGACAGCAGTGTGAGTCTTTGCCTCCTTCTTTCTAAAATCAACAGTGACCTCGATGGTTTCCTGACGTTGAGCAGTAGATCGTTCTCTGTGCACCGCTCTGCAGGATTGTTGATTTCCTCCCGACATGAACTCTCATCACTGTTTCTACTGCGGCCGACGATGTAAAGTTCAGAAGTCAAGTCATTTCATGGGTTGGAGTTAATTTGCTAGGAATGTATTTGCAGTGTGTGCACAGGAAACCATCTACATGTTTGTGTTTGCACAGTTATTTAC
The DNA here is from genome assembly GCF_040436345.1 of Pagrus major. Classification (NCBI taxonomy): domain Eukaryota; kingdom Metazoa; phylum Chordata; class Actinopteri; order Spariformes; family Sparidae; genus Pagrus; species Pagrus major. The sequence goes on from NC_133221.1 coordinate 2,254,484, forward strand.
ATGTTAGAATATTTGCATTTGCAGACTTGCAGGCAGTAACGGTGACCTGTTGAATCTGCCTCTCTGGTTCTGCCTTGACCCTTTTGATCAGCTGGAAGAAAGTAGGCAGATGAAGCAGGGAAATATGATCTGATAGGCCAAAGTGAGGTCGTGGGAGGCCTCGCAGCTGTCAGGAATATTTGTACACACATGGTGGAGGATATCTCTTCCTCTGGTGGGGATCTGGACATGCTGTACGCCGCATCATTGAAAACACTGGTGAATTCTCTGGGCAGAGAAAATGGTGGACATCTCAGCATTAGACATTTGACATCGAGTGAACACTGTCCGTCCTCCTCAGCTGTGTTTGAGCAGCAATCATTACTTATGTAGACACAGAGCCCTCGTCCTCTCCTCTTACTGGAGTCCTGTGGCTGTCGGCTCTGAACAAGGTCCAGTACAATAGCCTGATCCGGGATGTTAGGGGTCAATCACGTCTCTGACAAGATGTGCTCACAGCAGTCTCTGAGTGAGCCTGAGTCGCACCTCATCCACTTTATTCTCCTGTGAGCGGACATCAGCCAGAAGAAGGCTTGGTAGAGGAACAGCTCTTGGTCCAAGTCGGGTCAGCTTCGCTCTGGCTCCTGTCCTGATGGTTCTGGCACATCAGGTTAGCTTCAGTGTCAGCAGCATGTTAGTGTTGGAGCTGCTCCAGGTGGAGATAGTTTAAACTACTTTTTATTCAGTTAGCTCGTTTAGTCCAGTGGTTCCCAACCGAGGGGTACCACCAGATAAATCTGAGGGGTCGTCAGATGATTCATTGGAGAGGAGAGAAGTTCTGATACACAAATCTGTTTTGAGTTTTGTCTACTTTTTTTTCTAATATGTTGTTTGTGAATTATTGAATATTTTGACCTCTTTGGGCCTGAAACTGTTTTTCTAACAAAACACTTAATTTTACTTAGTTTCTAACACTGTAAATCATAACTTTAAAACCATCTATCACACTTAATGGTCAAAAATGGCTTTGAAATGAGAAAGAGAGTAGAGTGAACTCACGTGGCTGTATTCAGAGTCCACCATTGAGCTTTTATCTGCCATGTCCATCAGGATCCTCACGTCCTCCATGTTGTCTATAGTTGCCAGGTCCGTGTATTCTTCTCTGCAGTACCTCTGAGCTTCAGTCATGGTCTTCAGGTCAGAAACAAAATGGTACTGACGAGGGACATGTGATGAGACGGCACACAGCCCTGTAGTGACAGACATGCATACTGGTGACATTTGGACCAAAGATGACTTAATGACCTTCTGGTTCCGGCTCAGATCGTATGTAAAACTGTGAGTGTCAGGCTCGACTCGACGGCTCTGAAGCCCACAGCTGAACCGTAACAATGACAAAGCCTGATTTTTCATTGAGTTAGACTGTACATCAAGCAACAATACCACATTCAATAATATTAGGAAAGGGGAAATTATAGATAAGACTTGCCTGATGCAGCGATGATGCTCAGAAAAACTTTTTCCATCCTCGTCTCTTCCCTGTTTCTCTCTCTGTGTGTCTGTGACTGCAGACGTGCAGCTTTTAAAATCACTCGTTATTCATTAACTATTATCTTTGTCACCTTCAGCTTCATGCAAAGTCGTCATGTGAGCGCTTATTTGCCGATCAGGCTCCTCAGTCTCTTACTGTTTACACTGTGCTGAATAGGTTGTTAAGTCAAGAACCAGGAGCCTTTGTTCAAAAACATCCCAGCAGGAAGTTCACGAGCATAAATAAATAAACATCATATAAAGTCACTAAAATACGCCCAGCTGCAGCAGTGAAGGGATGAACACATACATGCATCAATCATTACAGCCCAGTAACATAATACAGTGTGAATTATTCTGAAATGGATCATTCTGCATAATAATTGTATTTACTTGTGGGACTGTTCAAACTCAGCGTCCGGCTAGTTCGTCAAACAATACGAACACAGCTGAGCAAACAGGCAAACGCCTCAATGTAAGTGTATCGTCATGTCTTTCACCGTTAGAAAGCTCAGATTCTCATGATTCTATTCATGCAAACCATTTCAACATAAGACCACATCAGGACGGTACAACAAACAAACAATCAAACAAACAAAAAAAACAAACTAGCATGTACACAGTTTTGTCAACTCATCAATAAAGTGTCTGTGTGTTTCAGAAGTGCATCAAACTCCAACAAAACTGTTTTCTCTTATTCTAAAATGTCCACTGGATCCATTTCAGTAACATATTCAGTCCAACACAGAATTTCATCATTAAATGTTGACAAAACAATTTGTCACTTAGAGTTCAGCAGTGTGATGACATGGGGGAAAAAAGCTGTTACAGAGCCTTGTGGTCCTGCACCGAATGCTGCAGAACCTCTTTCCAGAGGCCAGCAAGGAAAACAGTCCATGGTGAGGGTGGGAGGATTCTCTGATAATATTCCCAGCTCGGGACATGCAGCACTTGGGAGCAATGTCCTGAATGGAGGGGAGAGAAGTCCCAATGATCTTCTCCGCTGTCCTCACCACTCTCCTCACATTCCTCCAGTCAGAGGCTTTGCAGCTTCCACACCACATGGAGATGCAGCTGGTCAGGATGCTCTCTGTGGTGCTCCTGTAGAAGGTAGTGAGGAAGGGCGGGGGCAGGAGGGCTCTCCTCATCCTTCGCAGGAAGCACAGACGCTGCTGTGCCTTCTTGACCAGTGTTGCAGTGTTCACAGACCAGGTGAGGTTGTCTGTGATGTGCACCCCCAGGAACTTGGTGCTGCTGACCACCTCCACAGCCGAGTTGTTGATGAGAAGTGGAGCGTGGCTGGGCTGCTTCTTCCTGAAGACGACAATTATCTCTTTGGTTTTGTCCACGTTCAGGATCAAGTTGTTTTTGCTACACCAGCCCACCAGCTGCTCCACCTCCTCCCTGTAAGCCAGGTCATGGTCATCCCTGATGAGGCCCACCACTGTTGTGTCGTCCGCAAACTTCACAATGTGTTTGGTGGTAGCCCTTGGGACGCAGTCGTGAGTCATCGGGGGAGTGAACAGCAGGGGGCTCAGGACACAGCCTTGAGGGGAGCCTGTGTTGAGGGTGATGACACTGGAGGTATTCTGACCAACCCGCACTGACTGTGGTCTCTCAGTGAGGAAGTCCAGCAGCCAGTTGCACAGGGGGGTGCTGAAGCCCAGGGGTCCCAGTTTGTCTACCAGATGCTGTGGAATGATGGTAGTAAACGCTGAACTGAAGTCCAGGAACAGCATCCGAACATGAGTGTTTTTCTCCTCCAGGTGTGCAAGGCTCAAGTGAAGAGCGGTGGAGATGGCATCCTCAGTGGAGCGGTTTGGCCGCTAGGCAAACTGGAAGGGGTCAAACGTGGCAGGGAGACTGGAGGTGATGTGCTCCTTTACCAGCCTTCGAAGCACTTCATCATAATAGGAGTGAGAGCGATGGGCCGGTAGTCATTGAGTGATGAGATTTGAGGTTTCTTTGGCACTGTCAGACCTGGACCAAAATGAGGACTCAGATGCAGAGGATATCACTTATAGGCACACTTTATTGAGTTCAGATTCCTCTTTGAAGAGTGACAAACAAATAGGCTATGAAACTCTCACTAAATAACTAAGGCCTGGCTAGATAAATCATGGAAGAAAACAACTTCCAAAATGAGGGGAATCACTCATAAAAGGGAGGGACAAAATACACTAGAATCAAGGAAAACAAAAAACTAGATTAGAAATCAAAACTCTCTCGAAGGAGGAAAACAAAAGACTAGATAATAAATCAAAACGCTCCCGAAGGAGGAAAACCAAATCTAAGATAAATAGGACAAAAGAAAAAGGCTCACATAAACAGGAGGCTCTACAACTATCTTATACTGTCTAACACAAAATCGCTCCCAAAAACGGGAGGTCAGAAAACAGATTACAACAAAATACAACACAAGACTAAACTAGAAAATATTAACAAACAAAAAATCACTCTCAAGGAGGAAGCAGAAAACAACTTACGTGGCAAATAAACACTCGTGGCAAAACTGACTATGACTATGATCAAGGGCTTGGGTGCACGGACCAGGACGAAACACTTTGGCACAAGACAAAGGGAAGACGCCGACTATAACACATGAGGGTAATGGGGAACAGGTGGACACAATCAGGGATCAGGTGAGACAATCAGACCGGTGACACATGAGGAAGGGCAAGTGACCTGAAACGAGAGGAGAGTTAGATTTCAAAATAAAACAGGAAGTTACGAGACAAAAAACCCAAGACAAGACAAACCTCACCGCGGTGTGACAGGCACTGGGATGATGGAGGCAGTTTTGAAACATAATGGGACTTTGGCTTGATCCAGTGAGGTGTTAAAAATGTCTGTTAGGACACAAGCCAGCTGATCTGCACATTCCCTGAGCACCCGCCCAGGTAAGTTGTTACTGGGACGTCCCAGAGAACCACTGGTGTAATATATAACTATGTATTGTATTGTATTTCGGGTTGTCATGTGTCTTTAGACAAAAATCTTCATCTGAATAACAATTAAATGTACTGCAGTAAAAGTCTGATATTACAGTGAAATGTAATGGAGTAGAAATATAAAGTTACATAAACAGAAATACTGCAAATTGTCCTTAAAGTGTCAACAGACACCCCCAACCCTGTCACTAGTTTAAGTACAGTACTTAAGTAAATGACTTTGTTACATTTCACAGCTGATTTTACTGACAGAGACAACGACACACCTGAATACACTGAAATGCAACGTGACAAAGTCCAGATGATTCATAGAAGTCATGTTTCACCCAAATGTCACCAGTATGCATGTCTGTCTCTACAGGGCTGAGTGCTGTCTCATCACATGTCCCTCGTCAGTACCATTTTGTTTATGACCTGAAGACCATGACTGAAGCTCAGAGGTACTGCAGAGAGAAATACACTGACCTGGCAACTATAGACAACATGGAGGACGTGAGGATCCTGATCGACACCGCAGATAAAAGCAAAGTGTCCAAAGTGAGTTCACTGATGTCTTTCTTTAGTCTCAAATCCATTTTTGACAATCATGTAAATGACACGCAGGTTGAAAGTTTTGCACTTCCACATTGGTGTAAAGTCAGTAGATACATTTTGAAGTAACATTTTGAGGTACTGTACTTGTACTTGAGTATTTCCATTTAATGCCACTCTGTACTTCTACTCCACTACTTCTCAGAAGGACATTGTAAGCAGCACTTTAATCAGGTGTCTGATTAAGGTGCAGCTTGAATCTAAACTACTCCTACCTCTACCTCTAGAAAACGCCTCATATTTATTTGTTTACAATATGAAATGTACTCATAGACTATATGTCTACATATGTCTATATATATATACAACGCTCATTCCAAAGAAGTTGGGACGTTGTGTAAAATACAAATTAAACAGAATCGGGGAATGTGATAATTTGCTGATCCTTTTTGACATAAACTCAATTTAAAACAGTACAAAGACAATTTATTTATTTCATGTTCAGCTTCACTGATTTGTGTAAATATATGTCTATTCTGAAGCGACGCGTTTCAAACAAATTGTGACAGGGCAACAAAAGCCTGAAAGTTGTTGTGTTGGAAGCTTCCACAGGTGAACAGGTTCATCGGTAACAGGTGATCGTATCATAATCGGGTATGAAAGGGGCGTCCTCCAAAGGCTCAGTCGTTCACAAGCAAGGATGGGGCGAGGTCGTCAAACACATGATTGTATAAATGATTTTACTACATGAGCTCAGGAACAGCAGGACTGAAGTCAGTTCTTTGCAAATGTTTGCATTGTGTCTTTATTCTACACAGCGTCCCAACTCTTTTAGAATCGGGCTGTGAAGTGTTTTTAATATAAAACTCCCTTGTTGTGTTTCACCAGACTGAGTGTCCCTGTTGAGCTGCAGTGGATGGAAACAAAAGGAGGGAATGTTGTATTAGAAAGCCTGTCACTTTAGAGGATATGAACTGGATCTGTGTCACTCAGACTGCTGAAGCCTCAGATTAACTTTTGAGTGTATATTGTGTTGCCGTGTAATAAATGTGAGGCTAAAGAAAGATATATTAAAATATTGCTTTCAGGGTGTCTGGATCGGGCTGTATGATGACGTGAACAGCTGGAGGTGGTCACTGTCAGACACCAGTTTCTACAAAGACGGGGAGACTGACTTCAGACGGTGGGAGACTGGAGAACCAAACAACTATCTAAGTAGACAGTACTGCACACGGATGGATGTTGGTGGACGATGGGACGACTTTGATTGTAAAAATCGCCTTCAGTCGGTCTGCATGGATGTCAGAGGTGAGAATATTCAGTAGTGAACTTTAAAACACACCAGTTCAGGTTCTTGAGCTCTCCCTCATTATTTGGGCCGATACAGGATCAGTCAGTCAAACTTTATTTACAACACCTTCCATCAAAGTTAGTACAATTCAAAGAGCTTTACAGACGACTTACAAGCCAATAAGGCAGCAATTAATATTGATGATTTGACAGCGATGCAGGTGAGAATGAGAAAAAGAAGCTTGTCAGTGATGAATGACTTGTTTGGGTGGAGCAGATAGAAGAGCATTGTAATAGTCCATCCTGCTGGATTTAAAAACATGCTGCAGTCTCTGAGTCACTCAGACGGAGACGTGGCCGCAATTTAGCTGTTTCAGATAATAAAAGGCAGATCTGGCTCCACCCCACATGAAAGCAACTGAGTACATGTACTCTATTACTACGCTACTTTATTTACTGTGTAACTTTATAACTCCACTGGATCTCAGAGGGAAAATGATGTATTTTTGAATTGACTTCATTTACTCAAGAGCTGTAGTTACTTGTTACTGTTCAGATTAATATAAACATTAAAAAACATATGAGAAGCTTATAAAATACAACACATTGTTATATATTGAACTAGTTCCCAACCTTCTTGTTTCTTTCTGCTGGTGACCTCTGACACAAAGCTCTGTCTACTGGAGCTTCTTGTCATGTTTCACATGTTCATGTGTTGTTAGTTCCACCAAAGAAACATTTCCCCACTAAACTTCTCACATGGTGACGTCCAAAGAAGTCAGATGATCCAATGTTTTATGTGAAAGCAAATATTGGAGGAAAGTTAAAGAAAAGAAAAACTGAAGACAGATTTGTGCATCAGAACTTTTTTCTTTTCTTTCCTCTCCCATCAACCATCTGACGAGCCCTCAGATGTATCTGGTGACCCTTCAGAGGGGCCCGTATGTTTGTGTTTCAGAAATCTGAGGAAATATTCACATGTAGAAAAAATAATGTGTCAATCTATAAGATGTAGATTTTAAGGATGTGATTATTAATGGGGAGAGACTGAAGAAATACTCAGTAACATTTATTAAGATGATCATGTCTTCCATTTTTATTTTACAAAGTCATTAATTCAGTGGATTTATAATGCTGTGAATACTGCCACAGACACGGCATGGATGGTAAACTGTATGTTATAGTACCTCTGCACAGCACTGTGCTCTGTTTTCAGGGCTGAAGGTGACGTTTGTCCTCATCAAGACTCCCATGACCTGGACTGAGGCCCAGAGCTACTGCAGAGATCACCACACAGACCTGGCCAGTGTGAGGAACACAGCAGAGAACCAGAAGGTAAAGGACTTGGTACCTTCAGGACAACGAGCCTGGATCGGCCTTTTCAGAGACTCCTGGAAGTGGTCGGATGGAAATAACTCCTCATTTAGGTACTGGGATCAAGGTCAACCTGATAACCATGGTGGTAACATGGAGGATTGTGTGATTGCAAACTTAGCCACCTCTGGAAAATGGTCTGACTTTCCCTGTGACCTGAAGAAACCGTTCGTTTGCTACAGCCCACGTGAGTGTTAACTTTTGATTCAACTTGTATTTATATTTGGATTTTGGTTTAATTTAGCATCAAATGTCCTCAGTGATAATGTAACAGAAACAACACAAAACATAAAGTACTGTGTACGTACTGTGTGTTTGAATACAGCTGCAGTTCAGACAACAAGCAGCAGCAGCACCACATCCAGAACGCCACCAACCTCCAGCACCACGCAGCCTGACGCCGGTGAGTTCTGTTAATTGTATGTTACTGTGGGCATTGTCTACATTACATACATAATGAGATATTTTACTTCAGCTGCAGTCATAAATCCAACTCCTAATCTTGCCTCGGGCACCAAAATGGCGAGAGCCGGCCCTGAGGGCAAGAGCATTAAATCACAGACAGTTTGTTGCACTTTTGGAGGAAAATGAGACTGAACATGGTGACATAGTCTACCACACAGCTGTCAGGTGGCTCAGCCTGGGCAAAGTGCTTAAAAGAGTATGGGATCTGAGAGAAGAGATTCAAGAGTTCTGTGTGAGCGAAGGGAATGACATCACACAGCTTTCAGATTTTTAAAATGAGAGAAAATTAATATTGAGCAGAATTAAGTTCAAATTATTGTTGGTCCGGCCCTCCAGCACAGCTCGGGTTTGTCATGTGGCCCCTTGGAATAATTATTTGCCCACCCCTGCTCTAAGGTTAAAGAGGACTGGTTTGGTGTAAATAACAACTATATTAATACAGGGGTCTACCAAGCCCAGGGGGCCAGAGGTCTAGAGGGGCCAGGAGCCCCAAAACGGTCCTTGTGCATCTGTGCCCAGGGGGACAGTAGTTCATAATCCGTCACTGTATTAATACAGTTTATAATGTAACATTATAGTTTGACATTTGTGTCAATAATTGTCAAGCACAGGTGACTCCGCAGTGGTGGGAGGGGGGCCCCAAATCAAATTCTGCTTAGGGCCCCCAAAAGGCTTGGGCCGGCTCTGATCAAACTCCACCTCCATCTCACCTTGTATTTTACAACACAGGTGTTTTCTTCACAGTAGTGCAACGAGTGAGAGGAAGTTTGATGACGTGACACTCAATGACATTTTATGCAACGTGCAAACCACATCAGACACATTTTCTTACAACAAGGAAATAAATTACAATCATTTTCCTTCTTTTTGGACCCTGTGTACACTTCCTGTCTCTCCCTCACCCAGGTTATGTCTTGCCTGTGGTTTTTTTGCTGTTGGTTGTTTTTCTGCTGATCCTCTACATATACTGTAGAGAAGTTCAGTAAAAACCTATCATTAAGAAATGGAAGGAATATGGCACATGTGTAAATCTGCCTTAACTTGGAGGAATGCCCCCACTGAAGTACTTGTGAACGTACCGTATCAGGTACAAACAGGCGGTTGTTGGGGCAGGAACCAGGATCTGGAGTGATGTGCTGAGCCTCCCTCACCAGTGTTTCTATCTCCCAGGTAGCTGCCCCAACAATCTGGGAAGAAGGCACGATGGGTTCAGGGTCTGAGGGTGACGAATCCGGGGAGTAGATCCGGTATAGGGCATCAGGCTTGCCATTTCAGGGGGCCAGGGTGGTAAGAGAGGGTATAGTTGAATCAGCTCAAGTAGAGGGACCGGCTCAAGTAGAGGGACCAGCGGGTAGACAGGAGGGGTTCTTGTGGTCAGTCCATACAATAAAGGGCTGTTGGGAATCCTCCAGCCAGTGACGCCACTCTTGGAGGGCCAACACCACTGCAGCAGCTCTCTATTACCAACGTCATAAATCCTCTCTGACGGAGAGAGGCGACGTAAGAAGAAGGCACAGGAATGGAGTACTTGGAAAGTGACGTCGCGTTGGGAGAGGACCGCACCTACCCCAGAATCAGAGGTGTCAACCTCAACCACGAACTGCAACCTGGGATCTGGGTGCTTGAGTACTGGGGCATTAGTGAACTGTCTCTTGAGCCTAAGAAAGGCTGACTCAGCCTTGGGGAACCAAATGAAGGGGCTACAGGTAGAGGTAAGCTGGGTGAGGGGAACGGCCACTCTGCTGTAGTTATGGATGAATCTCCAGTAGAAATTGGCAAAACCCAGGAAACATTGCAGTTGCCGACAGGAAGTTGCCATGGGCCACTCCTCCACTGCTCTTATTTTGGTGGGATCTGGTTAGAGCTGACCCTGCGCCACCACATAGCCCAGGAAGTTCACCGCTGGTGAGTGAAACTCACACTTCTCTGGCTTGACAAACAGTTTTTTCTCGAGCAATCTTGATAGGACCAAGCGTACCTGCTGGACGTGTTCTTCCATGGAGCGTGAGAAAATCAAGATGTCGTCTAGGTAGACGAACACAAAGAGATTTAGCATGTGTTGTTTCTGGGCTGTCTTCATCAAAGGTGTCGGCGTGTAGTTTGGTGATAAAATAATCTGCGGAGGTGAGGCTGGGTGGAATGATAGAGCAATCTTTATTGAAACAGATTTCAAGCCTGCGTCCGAACCAGTGTGGCCACACCCGGTGATCCCAATATCTGGCAAAGTTCTGCCTAAGCTCTACCTCTGCTCTACAAGAAATCCTCTCGAGCCTTCGATCTAGAAAATCTTCAAAGAACCACCTAACTTTGTCTGCCTGTGCGGGCCTTTTTAAAGTCCATTCACCCGCACCTACTTACTTCTTCTAATTGGTCACTTTGGTGGATTGAGGGTCCATCTATCCAATAGGTGAAAGAGGAGTTGATCTGCCTCCGATCCCTCTGGAATAGCTCATCTTCTGTAAGCTACCTAAGTCTGCTGATGTCACTTCTTGGGCTGGCAACTAAAGTTGACCTGATTGTCTCTCTGTCCTTAAATGGAAATGTATACGTTAAGCCAGCTCCAAACAATGGCGTGAGAAAGGAACTCAGTTTAGTATCCTGTAAGGGCCTCATCCTGTAGCTAACCTTTTAACCAAAACGCAGAGCTGATTAATGACTCTCGGCCCTCCTAACAGATCTTCTCAACATCAGCCACCTAACTTAACCCCCACAAACAGGAACAACATGTCACAGTTAAATCATAGCTCAGAATGTGTTGTTGCACAGATACCTCACATGTCTCGGAGGATGTCATTAGTAACAGCCTTGAAGACAGCTGGGACGTTGGTCAAGCCAGAGGGCATTTCTTGGTATTCGAAGTGGCCCAGGGGTGTGTTGAATCTGGTCTTCCACTTCTGGTCTCCCTTCCGAATCCGGACCAAGTGGTAGAGGTTTCGTAGATCCAGCTTAGTGAAGATTTGGGCGTGGCAAAGTGGCTCAAATGACGGGTCGATAAGAGGAAGAGGGTACTTGTTTTTTACCGTGATATTGGTGAGCCCACAATAATCAATACAGGAGCGGTAGAGGGTAAAACGAATGCAGCAAAATATAGGGACATCCTGGAGGACAACCTGATTCAGTCTGCAAGAAAACTACATAGAAGAAAGGAGTCAAATCGTAGTGTCCAGATGTGCAGAAGTTATTGAGACCTCTCCACACAGACTCAGTGCTGTGATTGAGGCCAAAGGTGCAGCTACTAAATACTGACGTGAAGGGGGTGAATACTTATGCAATCACTTATTTTATATGATATATTTTTAATTAATTGACATTACTTTGTAGAAATCTGTTTTCACTTTGACATTACAGAGGTTTTTTGTAATTTATTTGTTTTGTATATTTTTTATATTGAAGTTCAGAAGAAGACAACACAACTGTAACTTACAATGCAAGTGTTGGGAGAGGAGGGGAAAAGTCTAACATGTCTAACAAGTTTAACATATAAATCATCCATCTTTGCCCACTTCATCTTAGTCTTTGTGCCCTCAGGGATGCATAAACTGCAGGTTATGAACTTATTTTTTCAAATTACAAAAATGTGAAATTATTATCGGTATCGGCTGGAAAAACACATATCGTGCATCCCTAATTACTTCATATAATTCATGTACCTGTCGCCCAATCCACTTTTATTTTTATACAGATTTTCCCCAAAAAGGGATCATGAAAAACATCTTTGCTTCCTTTGTCATTTTATTTATTCTGCAAAAATGTTTTTTTAAATAACCTGACAACAGCAGAAATGAAAATATGACATGTTTATATTTAGCATGTAGTAGTAGTTTTATTAATTTTAGGTGATATAAAGCCGCTCAACTCTTTTTGCATTGTTTCAGTTTTGTTAGATGAAGTTAGAGATATTTTCTTTGTTTTCAGTAAAACTTAGACCTTCTGTCATCAGCAAAATTCAAATCATCAGAATTAGCTGAACCATAAATTAACAAACATTATAAACATATGTCCAGTATGTTCGTTGTGTATGACTGATGCCTTTAATTATGATACTTACTGATTTATATTTGTATATATTTACACTCATTCGTACATGGTGGATTTCTCTGCATCAGTATCTATTCAGTATCTTATTATTTCATTGTCTTTTCATTGTCCACAGATCCGTCCAAACCAAACCAGACTCCACCACCTTTTTCAACATCAGTCCCATCAGCCTCCACACCAACAACGCAGAGTTTAAAACTCAGTTCAGAAAGTGTCATCGCCTCGTCGTCTTTCCCTAAAACCACCAACCAGCCTTCAGCTGCAGGTACAGTTCATTAAGACTGCTGACCATCAAACTCCACCTCCATCTCACCTTAAATTTTACAACACAGGTGTTTTCCTCACAGTAGTGCAAAGAGTGAGAGGAAGTTTAATGATGCAACATGCAAACCACATGAGACACATTTTCTTACAACAAGGAAATAAATTACCATCATTTTCCTTCTTTGTGGACCCTGTGTACACTTCCTGTCTCTCTCTCTCTCCAGTCTGCTCCAGTGTCCCTCACTCAGGTTACATCTGCGGTCTGGTTGTTTTACTGGTGTTTGTTTTTCTGCTGATCCTCTACATATGGACGATGAGGAGGGACTTCAGGTCAAGCAGCAGAATCACAGAGGTGATTTTCTCCGACTCCACATGCCGTCCTTGACAGTTTCTACCACTGCACTATAAAACCGTTGGAAAAAGATTAAAATTTCACTGTAGATTAAACAGAAAATCTGGGATTGATAACTGTTTCTGACACAATTGGTCCTTGACTTCACACAGAAGTAGAATAAAGCAGGCGTTGATTTTGCGAACTGAAACACTGTCTTTGTAATTAGAACAGGTGGATGTGTGCTGCCCTCTGCTGGACAACAAGTAAAATAATTAACCTCCTCATTTAGTTTTTTTGGTTGTGATTTGGCCTTAATGTAGCATGGAAGTTCAATTCCTAATGAAGAACAATTTATTTGGAAAATAAACACACAAAGATTTGAAAAAGGTTTTGTTCCTATGGGATGAACAAGACTCGGCCAAAGACACAAATCAACCACAAAAAGACATTTAAAAATGATTTATGAACATAAAGAGAACTAAAAAACCAAGACACTAACTCAGGACAACCGAAAAGACACTGAGCTAAACACAACAGAACAAAAGCCCAGGCTGAGAGGCATCAAGACCAGCAGTCCTCCCTCCGTTCTGATGCTGGCACAGGAGATATTAAGCACTTCTCCCAGGCCAGGTGAACCTCATTGAGCAATCAAGAAGTGGCACAGCTGTGCAGAGCAAGAGAGGACAGGAGGTGAACAGGAACAAGCAGCACAGGGACACAGACAGCCGTAACACCAGCACTGAAAATACTGAAAATGCATACATGAAAGTAAATACATATAAACATGTGTTGTGTTTCACACTGTTTCTTTGAATTGTTTAATTTAAGCATTCTAAATTTTCCATAGTAAACTCGGGTTAATACAAACTTTCCATTTTCCTGTCGGATTAATTTTCAATCAATCAATCAATCAATCAATCAATCAATCAATCATCTTTATTTGTTTAACGCCAGTTCACACCAAAAGTCATCTCATGACATTTTCGAAACTGAGCAGGTCTAGACCGTACTCCTCCATTCATTTTTCCACATTTCCCCCATGAGCAAGCACAAGAGTCTTTTAACAGGCAGAAACCTCGACCAGAACCGGACTCAATGGTACCTATGAGATGCCTTTTAAATGAGAACCATGAAAAAGAGCCTTGACTCTACATTTAATGGCTGCTGTGCTCTCAGGACCGGCTCATACACTGTGGATGTTCTGTTCCTGTGATCTTACAAAATAATGTTACACATTGATGATATGTTTACTCGTGATATTCAGAGTCACGCAGGTTATCTCTATACTGTTGGTAGTCTGTTAGTTAGCTTGGCCCCCAAGATTTGTCTATCACACATTTTCTGGTCTGTTGCAATGAATACTGCTGTACAACAGCTGTGATGTCATTTCCTGTCACCTTGGTAAAGTTGTTGTTCTTATTTTCAGATCTCTTTCACCTGTAGGAATTTGGGTCAAGCCTCCACATGTGAAGACCTGCAGCAATTAGGAGCAAACCTGTAGTGATTAGGAGCAAACCTGCAGTGATTAGGAGCAAACCTGCAGTATTAAGGCGCAAACCTGTAGTGATTAGGAGCAAACCTGCAGTGATTAGGAGCAAACCTGTAGTGATAAGTAGCAAACCTGCAGTGATTAGTAGCAAACCTGTAGTGATTAGGAGCAAACCTGCAGTGATTAGGAGCAAACCTGCCGTATTAAGGAGCAAACCTGTAGTGATTAGGAGCAAACCTGCAGTATTAAGGAGCAAACCTGCAGTGATTAGGAGCAACCGGTAGTGATTAGGAGCAAACCTGCAGTATTAAGGAGCAAACCTGTAGTGATTAGGAGCAAACCTGCAGTGATTAGGAGCAAACCTGTAGTGATTAGGACCAAACCTGCAGTGATTAGGAGCAAACCTGTAGTGATTAGGAGCAACCTGTAGTGATTAGGACCAAACCTGTAGTGATTAGGAGCAAACCTGCAGTGATTAGGAGCAAACCTGTAGTATTAAGAAGCAAACCTGCAGTATTAAGGAGCAAACCTGCAGTGATTAGGAGCAAACCTGCAGTGATTAGTAGCAAACCTGCAGTGATTAGCAGCAAACCTGCAGTGATTAGGAGCAAACCTGTAGTGATTAGGAGCAAACCTGTAGTGATTAGGAGCAAACCTGCAGTGATTAAGAGCAAACCTGCAGTGATTAGGAGCAAACCTGTAGTGATTAGGAGCAAACCTGTAGTGATAAGTAGCAAACCTGCAGTGATTAGCAGCAAACCTGCAGTGATTAGGAGCAAACCTGTAGTGATTAGGAGCAAACCTGCAGTATTAAGGAGCAAACCTGTAGTGATTAGGAGCAAACCTGCAGTGATTAGGAGCAAACCTGCCGTATTAAGGAGCAAACCTGTAGTGATTAGGAGCAAACCTGCAGTATTAAGGAGCAAACCTGCAGTATTAAGGAGCAAACCTGCAGTAATAAGGAGCAAACCTGCAGTATTAAGGAGCAAACCTGCAGTGATTAGGAGCAAACCTGTAGTGATTAGGAGCAAACTTGCAGTATTAAGGAGCAAACCGCAGTGATTAGGAGCAAACCTGTAGTGATTAGGAGCAAACCTGCAGTATTAAGAAGCAAACCTGCAGTGATTAGGAGCAAACCTGTAGTATTAAGAAGCAAACCTGTAGTGATTAGGAGCAAACCTGCAGTATTAAGGAGCAAACCTGCAGTGATTAGGAGCAACCGGTAGTGATTAGGAGCAAACCTGCAGTATTAAGGAGCAAACCTGTAGTGATTAGGAGCAAACCTGCAGTATTAAGGAGCAAACCTGTAGTGATTAGGAGCAAACCTGCAGTGATTAGGAGCAAACCTGCAGTATTAAGGAGCAAACCTGCAGTATTAAGGAGCAAACCTGCAGTATTAAGGAGCAAACCTGCAGTGATTAGGAGCAACCGGTAGTGATTAGGAGCAAACCTGCAGTATTAAGGAGCAAACCTGTAGTGATTAGGAGCAAACCTGCAGTATTAAGGAGCAAACCTGTAGTGATTAGGAGCAAACCTGCAGTGATTAGGAGCAAACCTGCAGTATTAAGGAGCAAACCTGCAGTATTAAGGAGCAAACCTGCAGTAATAAGGAGCAAACCTGCAGTATTAAGGAGCAAACCTGCAGTGATTAGGAGCAAACCTGTAGTGATTAGGAGCAAACTTGCAGTATTAAGGAGCAAACCGCAGTGATTAGGAGCAAACCTGTAGTGATTAGGAGCAAACCTGCAGTATTAAGAAGCAAACCTGCAGTGATTAGGAGCAAACCTGTAGTATTAAGAAGCAAACCTGTAGTGATTAGGAGCAAACCTGCAGTATTAAGGAGCAAACCTGCAGTGATTAGGAGCAACCTGTAGTGATTAGGAGCAAACCTGCAGTATTAAGGAGCAAACCTGTAGTGATTAGGAGCAAACCTGCAGTGATTAGGAGCAAACCTGTAGTCATTAGGAGCAAACCTGCAGTATTAAGGAGCAAACCTGTAGTGATTAGGAGCAAACCTGCAGCATTAAGGAGCAAACCTGCAGTATAAAGAAGCAAACCTGCAGTATTGAGGAGCAAACCTGCAGCATTAAGAAGCAAACCTGCAGTACTAAGGAGCAAACCTACAGTGATTAGGAGCAAACCTGCAGTGATTAGGAGCAAACCTGTAGTACTAAGGAGCAAACCTGCACCGCTCACACATACAGCACTCAGATTATCTGTAGGTTCTGGATCTGTATTTGTTACTAACATGTCACTAATGTGTTGATCTGTTACTTCAATAAAAGTACTAATACCACACTGTAAATATACTCTGTTAAAAGTCCTGCAATTAAACTGTTACTGCAGTAAAAGTATGTAAGAATAATCAGGAACATGTGCTTAAAGTATGAAAAGTAAAAGTACTCAGTGTAGTAAAATGTTTAATTCTGGATTAATCTGCTGATTATTGTTTATGTTGATTAATCATTTAGGAAAGTGAGAAATGTGGTGACAGTGAGCCAGAGCCCAAAGTGACACCTTCATACTGTTTGTTTTGACTAACAAACAGTCTAAACCTCAACATTATTACAAATACATCAAAATTAGTACAATTGTTTAAAGGAAAAGCATCAAATCGTCACATTTGTGAAGTTGGAGCCATGAAATGTTTTTACATGAAAAAGGACCAGAGTGATGTAGTGTAATATAACCATAAGTAAGTAGTTAGTGGTTAATGACAACTGGTAATAAGTACCGAGATGTTAAAGAAGCTAATCAAAATGTGAAGGAATCATAAATGAATGGTTAAGACATGTATTACTCTGCACTAGTTGATTGAACGTGCACCTGTTGGTCGGATTGATGATTAAACTACTGTATTGTGTTAACTTGGAGTGAAATGTAACCACAAATGTAAGAGTGAAATCATGTAACCAAATATACCACACTTTTATTATCTTTAAAAAATGCAGTACGAAGAATGATCAAAGCTAATGGGATATATTCAGAGGGAAACTTGTTTTTAAAAAAAGCTCAGGCCAGAGTCACTAAGAGCTGATGGTGTGTTCTGAGGAAAGTACCTGTTTTTTTAAATAACCAAACTCAGAGAGTAGAAGCAGAAGTAGAATCGGAAAAATACCCATCAGCAGAAGTGAGGAAGAGTAAGGATTGGTTGAGACCAAGAGGCCATGGGAGGATACTCCCAGTTTTTAGGCTTAAAACAAGACATCAAATGTATTAGATCAGATCAGTTGTTCATGGACATTGTCTGTGTATGATCTCAGCTCTTACTGCCGGCAATAAAAGCTTTACCGCACTCAGCTTTGAGGACTTCTGGTGATTTTTGACTCCTGCTTTTTGGAAAACCTTCTGAACATCCAAGACTGAAGAAAAGTTGTTACACGACAGTGATTTAAAGATGGTTCCCAGCTTATTTTCTATCAGTTGACTTACTGATTAATCAATTGTTTGATTAATAAAGTGGTGGATGTAACATAACTCTATAACATACTGTACGTTTGTATTTCTGTGAAAAAATGAGACTAAAAAAAACATGATTTCAGTCTGTGAGACAATGTAAAGTTAGTAACCTCAAGGAAATACAGAGCAGTTCACAAGTTTAAGTTTCATTCTGATGCTCAAACATTCTCGTGTCTCTTCCTCTTTTTCTCTGTCAGTCTCAGGAGGAAAGTGAAATGCAGGGTGGAAGTAACTAATTATATCCAGAGGTGGTAAAAGTACACACAAGTATCTGTACTCCAGTAGAAGTTCAGATACTTGGTAAAAGTAGAAGTACTGATTCAATTTGTTTACTCCAGTAAAAGTAATAGAGTACAGGCTCTGAAATGTACTCAGAGTATCAAAGTCTCCCTCTGAAGGACATTTGTGGTCAAAGCTAACTGAAGCTCACGTCATATTAATATAATTCAAAGACTATTAAAGTTAAAGGTAGAGTCAGTAGGATTTGTCCCAGCTGTTCCTGAACGCACCACAAAGATAGTTGATTGTTGAGTCTCATTCCCAGGACGTCAAATAGCCACATGTTGGGTTGGTAAAGCGTCCCGAGCAGCAACAAAGTGAGAAAATAAGAAACTCTCTGCAGATACGAGACACTAACACGTCTTTTCTCCCCCTTCCAGCTTCCCTCTCTGTCTGTTTACGTCTTCTTACGTCTTTTACGTCTTTGTTTCGTCTCGCTGCGTCTGCCGTGCGTGATGTGCTCTGAAAAATAATCCATAATTCACCTCTAGTCAAAATCAGAATCAGAATTCCTTCATTAGTCCTGCAAACTGTACTTTTATGAATCATTTTTCAAGTCAGTTTTACTCATACTTGTCATGCAACATTAATAGGGAGTTTGGGGTTAAATTCAGCTATCAATAATAATTAATGATTATCATAATTATTAATTATGATAAATATTAAGATCCAATTTACATTAGATCACCTCGGGGGAACCGACCTTGAAGAAGGGAAAAGATAGCCAATTCACCAAAGTAGTTTCAGAAAAAGGTAGCCTACTAAACTGTTTGTAACTCTGATTAATAATTAACTTAATAACTACAACCAGTATTACCATAACAGCTAGTTATGGTCGAGTCCTTGACAGAGTAGAGGTTGGCAACATTCCCTCTTGTACAATATTAAATAGACAGCATGAAGGCTCAAAAGTCTTTTATTTAACACAAAGATGAAAACACACAATCTAACTAACATGTACTATATACAAGTGGGGGGGGGGGGGGGGTCTGGAAGAGCAAAGAAATAATGGTGGTTCTCGCATCATGTGCTCACTGATATCACATGTTGGTGTGATACACTGACGTGATGCCAGGTTAGAGAAGATGGTTAGTTGCATGCAAAGACCCTGAGTATGTGTGAAGCATCACTCAACTATCGTCAAATTAGCCATGTAGCAAAACAAACTACCAATAACCTGACCTGAGATCACAATAACACCAAAACAGTGAACAAACACATAGATTGAACACATGTGCATCACATCAACCAGAGTTTAAAGTCATGTGCTTAGCCATGCTATGCTATGCTGTGTGCTATCTAGGCTCACGTCAACGTTACCAGTCTTTGAAGAAAAGGTGCTGGTTGTTCCTTGGCTGATGAGCCAAGCAGGAGAAGGTTGTTATTCCAATGTTGAATATGCTGTTCTTGCTGTGCAAAGTCTGATGAAAGACAGCATGTGGAGGAAACTGGTCGCTCCTTTTCTTTGCAAGGATAGCAGCTTGGTGCTAACTTGCTTGGTGTTCCTTGGATTGTGTAGGTAGCTGGTAAACTTTGCGTTGCAGCTGCTGGCGCTAACTAAGCTGGAATACTAGCAGGACCTCACGTCGCAGCTGTGAGGAGAAGTTCTTTGGGCCTGCTGCAAATGCAGCTAGCAACTCTCAGCAGCTGTTAGGCCCAGAAGAAGAGATCTTGAGGGCAGGCAGCCCCATGGGGAGAGAGGTGGAGAAGAGAGGGAACAAAGGAAGGAGCTGGAGTTTTTGTGTGCTGTCTGTCACCCTGACCAATGGTAGATCAAAGCTGAATTTTCACCTGGGTGTGAAGACGGGAGAATTCTGGGAAACTGAGTTGAGTTCAGAGTCCATTTTGAAATCCACAGTGAACGACTTCATCTGTGGGTCCCAACATACTTAAGTATGCATGACACCATGTAATGTCCTTAGTTGCTTTTGAAATCATAATTCTGAGCACAATTTGAATTCATATTTAAACCTTTCATCTGCATTTCTGTAGCCAATAATGTTATATGGTCACAAACAAGCCAGCGAAAACCCTGATATACAGACACTAAATAAAAAAACACTAAATTGTGCAGCAGGTTTGGAGCAGAGACCACCACCACTGAGCAGAACAGAGCAGGAGTTCATTTAGACTGAACAGAAACCTCTTTGATTGAATGTCTGAAACTGATCATACAAGAAGAATACTTCTTCTACGTTCTTTTACTTAAATATCATTTTAATTTTTGCCTAGTTTCAGTCATTAATTCTTTTTTTTCTCCCGAAAATATTCTTTTTTAATTTTTAAATGAAGGAACTGAGCAAAACTTTTGTTTTCCCCACCAGATCAAGTCACAAACACAGGAGAGAAAATAATTAAGATCAGAATATCACTGTTACCCTTAACAGCCTGAAGAAGTGTATCTGCATTCTCACTCTACAGGATACTGTGGGTAATTACACTTGTACAATCAACTGCAATCCAATACAGCAGCTCTGCCATAAATTCTACCGTTGCAGTCTGAAATGGCTGCCGTCTTTATTTCTCAGCTGCAGAGACTTGTTGCTGTATCCGTGTCACAGTTCACGCCTCTCTTGAAAAAAGTGTTATACCCCCAGATGTCTCAGTTCCCCTTGGTACTTCTTCATTCCTTTAACTAATTTATTTAAAAACAGGAAACAAAAAGGGAAAGTACGAAGCAAGAAGTACACAGTTAAATTAAAGCAACATCAGCTTTTTTTTTGATCAGACAGACAGAGTGAAAGGAGTGAAGTGACAGAGACGGTTTTGTCTCCATCAGGATCAAACTCAGAATGAAGATCCACCACGTTCTGTTCTTCTGCTTCATCTCAGGTGAGGACTGATGACCTGACTGTCTCTTTAAAGCAGCACCACACACTGCTTTGGGACATTTTATTTGTTAATGTGGCTAAATGTTTGATGACACATGTTTTACAGTTGCTGTATTCTACCACAATTTAATTCTAACTAAATATTCAGCAGCCATTTTTTGTTGTTGCTCCAGCTGATACAGAAATGATCATCTGTGTTCTGTGTTCATCTTTCCAACAGCTCTGTGTGGAGACACTGGGCTCGTCAGTGCAAAACTCAACATTTTCACAGGAGCTGAGGGAGGAAGTGGTTCAATGTTGTGCTACCTGTCTCCTAAAAACATTAAGTTCTTCTGTAAAGAAGAATGTAAAGCAGAAGATATTCTCATTAAAACAGAAGATGTCAGAGCTCAGAATGGCAGATTCAGCACTGAATATAAAGTAGAATCTTCTGGAAGAGGAGTTCTGACTGTGACCATCACAGATCTGACCAAGTCTGACGCAGGACGGTACAGGTGTGGTTCGGGCACAGATTTGGTTCCAGACTCATACTCGGACTTTGAGATCAGAGTTTCTGATGGTGAGTTTCTACTGAAAGTCTTTAAACCTGATTTATTTAGTGAATTCAGTGATGTAGGAATATTTCTTTTATCTACATATGAAAACAATAGAATATATAATTTGTGTTTGTTTGATAAAAGATAAGAAAAACCTTGTGACGGAAAGCAGGAAAATTATTTAAAAAAGGAATCAATGATTTATTAACTTTTTAAGACATTTGTGATTTGTAGTTCTGGACGATATTAATAAAAGATTTAATCAGATTATGGGAAGAATTGTAGTTATTTATGTTGTATGAACTTTCGGAGCAGCTGTCAGTGATGATCTGTGTTCATGTGAAGCAAGAAATACTGAGATCAGACTGCAGCATTTCACAGACAGTAACTGTTGACTTTGCTTTTCAGCAGAACTGCCAGGTGGAAACACTCGTTTTGTCCGTACAGATACTGAAGGAGAGAATATCACAGTGGGATGCCTCGATACTGTTCAGAGTAAACAGAAGTTCCTGTGTAAGGACAAATGTGAAACAGAAGAGGACATTATCATTGCGACTGATGGCAACAGAGCTCAGAGTGGCAGATACAGCATTGAATATAAAGAAGGATCTACATTTGGACTGCATGTAACCATCACACAGGCAAACACATCAGACACAGGATGGTACAAGTGTGGCTACGGTAGAGCTTTGTCTCCAGATTCATCCTACCCATTCCTGATCCTCGTCATTCCTGGTGAGTTTATATTAAAATCATGAGCTCTTCATAATCTATCTTCACTTTAAATATTCATAAACATTTACTGTAATATGTTATTTAATTCTGCCATTTGTCGTGTGCATTTGCTTGATTGAAACTGTCAATATGATCTGTTTCTATGTTCCTGCCAACATCAGACCCGTCAGCCTCCAGGGCAACACAGAGTTTCACGCCTCCATCAGTTTTTCCTGTAACCACCAGCCAGGGAACAGGTGCACTACACTTCATTAACTATCAAGTTCATGTCTAATGCTAAACTCTTTGTTATCATGACAGGAGCATGTAGAGGATGTAGGATGTCTCCATGATGCAAAACACTCTCAGTTTTATACATAATGTAAAACATAATCTTCTCTTTTTCACATAACATAGATACAGAAGAGTATTAGGACTCAGGGGTGAGAAATAAATGAGAGGAGGACGTTTTTTTTTCATTATGCACTTCAAGAAAAAAGTCGAAATACAGTTTCGTGCAGCCTCCTCTTCCAAGCTCGTGTGGTTTTTTGCTTCTGAACAGACGCAGTTTGCAGCACAATCTCTTCAAAGTCCTCGTGCTGACGACTACACTGTGTTTATGAGCTCAAAGAGAAATAATGTCTTTGTTACTAAATATGATGAAAACATGACAAGGCATTTTGTTGAGTTGTCATGTGATCTGTTTGATGTCGTCTCAAAAGGTCGACTTAAATCTTGAAATGTCGACTTTATTCTCCACATACCTACTTTTTTCTTGAAGTGCATAATGACCCCTGGCCCTGATACTGTTCCGATAACGTGGACGATGTAAAACAAGTAAACGCATTCATTTATTTTTATTTATCTTATTTGATCAGGCCAAAGTATTTTTCTCATTTAGTTCCTTAAAAGCAACTTCTCCTTTTTTAACCCTGTTCCTCTGCCTCCTCTCGTCCTCCATCTCTCACCCAGTGTTCCTCGTTCCTCTGGTTGTCTGTGTGATCGTTATCGTCGTGCTCTCGACTGCTGTTCTGCTGCTCGTCTACAAACTGAAGACAAAAAGGAGCTCAGGCGGCAGCAACCTGGAGGTGACTTCCTTTAACTCATTCTGTCTCTCTTTAGTACCGCCAAAGGTTTAAATGCATCAACTGCACATCTGTCTCTGCCGGTGTCGATACAGTCTGTAAAAATCAGGTTTCTGTCTCTGGACATCGCCATATTAGCAGCGACGCCATCTAATCCAAAAAACTTTGACTTTAAATGGATGAATGCACAGTGACAGAACTATGATGTTTGGCTGTTCATAGTCAAAAAAAATTGATTGATTGATTTACAATATTTATACAGCCCACAGACAGTCACATCAATATGTTTATTTCAACAAGTGAAATTCACTAAGCCTGATTACTGAAACATGCCCACGTAGCTTGAATCTACCAAGCTAGTTAAAGCTAACAAGCAAGTTATGTTGCCTGGTGTATTCACGGGATCATTTTTGTTTGACTGTGGGTTTATTTGCCCCAAACAGCCAGAATACCACACTGTGTGTTCAGTTTAGTCTCCGACTAAAGTCAGCTCACGCAGAGACTCTGTATCTTTCTGTTGTCCTCCAGTGTCTCCTCGTTTTCTTTTTTATCTCCTCTCTGTATGTTCATAAAGTAAAGTAGAGTTCCCCTCCATTCAACAGCAAATAAGAGAGAATTATGGAAGATTACAGGTTGGGAAGAGAAAGCGAAGATAAATCCACTTTTAAAGCCAAAAGTTTAAAAACAACAACTCTGTGCTCTCCTTGACTCTGGGTGTTTATTCCTCCAGAGCTCACCGGCTCCAGCAGCTGTCTGCAGGTTAACGCTAACAGAGTTGCTCGTTAATCCACAAAAAAAACAACCTCTATCCCTTTTATTATTTTTCTGATATTTGCATGAAAAATTCTCCAAAAGGCGCAAAAACCACAAACACAGCTGTGATGTCAGGATCAGTGACTGGAATTAGCTGAGGTGAAGCCCAGCAGACGCCCACTCAACAAATTATGTGTAACTTTAAGCCTAAAAATCATTTTATCTCCCCAAACAGATGTCATTAATGGGGAAGTTAGCTATTACCAGAGCCAGCATATTACCAGAGTAACGGCTTACTCTAGCTGCCATTAGCTAGTTAGCTCAGTTAGCAGTGCAGCTAGCAGTCCCGACTGGGAGGTTGGGGGCTGAGGGAGTGTTGGTGTTTACATCACTAGTAGAACATCTGGACGAGGGCGGGCCATGGCTAGCTGGTTAGCATGCTAACTTCAGTAGATATCTTTGCAAGACAATACATAAACATCATAATGTCAGAATTGCTATTTTCTCACATTCTGCCGATAATTTTAGTTCATTTTTGAATTTCTGACATATAGCCTCTTTAAAGGACTAGTTTGTACAATAGTCAATTTTTTGAGTCTCATTCCCAACTCATCAAATACTGATGATCTACCAACCCAGAGCGCCAGTGGTTGACGATTTGGAAAATAACTCTGAACAATCAGCTTTCTCACAAATTGGACTTTGAACATGGGGTCTTATTGGGACTGACTCACTTTTGGAGCCTGCAACAAGTGGCCATTCGAGGAACTGTGTTCTATATTCTGTTTTTCATTTTACACACCAACATCCACCATAAACATTAAAAAAATGTAAACAAGTATTATAAATTCATATTATTATTTAAAAGTTAAGGATATATGGCATATAATCATTGTATTAAATGTATACATGTTAATAATTAATATAATTAAATAAAGCCATAAATGTTTTCATAAATAAACACACGTACGTCATTTTAGTTATTATATTCCTGTTGTGTTGTTGGTATTCTTGATTGTATACCTGGCAAATAAACAGTTGCTTTTACATTTTCAGTGTCTCACCCATGAGAACCGTCCTCCAGGCTGCACAGGCGAGGAATCCATCTACGAGAACGTCAGTCCAGGCAGCAAGGATCAGAACCAGACCTACTGTACACAACAGCTATGAGCTGCTCTGAACTCGGACCTGGATTCTGTTGATCAAGACCAAACCTGCAGAGTCTGTATTTTGTATTTTACAGCTTATAATGTGCTGGCAATGTTTCATTTTATTGCTTTTTTTTATTGGATAATATTCAGTTGTATTTTGTAATGAAATCCAAGAGAAACCAGATTTTGTCTGTTATTTCTGAATGTAATTTTGAAGTATTTTTATCTGTCACTCTTCATTTAGATTATATTATATTCAGCTTTTCCAAACATTTTATGTAGTAAAGTCAAATTGATGAAACAGCGCCCCTCTGGAGTTTAATGGGTGGTAAAAGTCAGTTAATCTATGTGGTGAAAGATGGTACTACACCTTTACAATAAAAAGGGACAGAAAAACATATTTCTCCTCTCACCTGTACAGTTATTTATCCATCTAGAATATTGTGGTGTGTGGTCACGGAGATGTAACTACGTGGTATTCCGCTTGTGGAGCTGAA
The DNA here is from genome assembly GCF_040436345.1 of Pagrus major. Lineage (NCBI taxonomy): Eukaryota > Metazoa > Chordata > Actinopteri > Spariformes > Sparidae > Pagrus > Pagrus major. Next base: position 2,280,034 of record NC_133221.1, read on the forward strand.
ATCACCAACACAACACATTTGAAAACTAACTGCAGATAATCCACAGACTTTGTTCTGAGCAGTTTCATGTAGGAACTACTTTCTTACTGTTTAGAAGGAAGTGTGCATCTACTCATGAATGAGAGGGTAGCTAACTAAGCTAAAGAACTTGACAGCTCAGTTGAGGAGGACGCCGTTAATGTTTACAGCCTCTCATCTTTGACTTGATGCTCGCTTCCTTCTGCACAGCGGCTGGTGGATGTAGTTCAACAGAAAGAAAAGTAGTTCCCACATGAAACTGCTCACAATGACGTGTGGATTGTTGACATGGATTGTTTTGAGGTTCTGGGTCATGATTCCTGGGCTGTTGAGTTTTTCACATGTATTTTTTATTTTTAGTTTGGCACTTTCTGCACCACACGTTGGGTGATATCTAGGTCCATTTTATTGGAAAGTAGGCAGACATCTCTACTGCTGATATCTCCAAAACTCACACCAAAACTATCTGGATAGATTAACAGCACTACGTGTAAGAGGAACAATATATTTTGGGGGATTTTGGGTTGACTGTCCCTTTAAAGACTGAAGAATATAACAGCAAGTCATTCAGGTGAAATCACAGGATGGTGTATCTCTACAATCACTGATATATGGCTGCGTGTACGAACATGGGTTGCTGATTCAGTTATTGCCCAAATGTAATGTGCCCTCTGTTTTTTTACTCTTCCTGATCCTGTTATCTGTGTGAGATTCATGTTTGTGTTGTGTGCAGAGGCTCTGCTAGTTGCTTGTTGTAGTTTAGGAGTTCTTCGCTTTAATAAATAACTATTCATGAAACTTTGCATGTAGCTTTTAGTTGTCTGCCACACCTGCACCCCTCTACATCACCTCCTGTAGCCGCGACCTTCAGAAAGACGTTAGTGTCTTCATCCATCAGTGCCGCCACCGACTGGCAGCACACTGAGCTCCCACCGCTCTGTTGTGATCATCTGCTGCCTGTTCAAGACTCAGAAGTTAGTTGATGTGGTAAATATTAGTGTTTCCTTGGTTTGTTAGGTGACATGCTTTAAACCCAGGGTGAGAAGAGTCTGAAACATATTATTCATGAAAAGCTAATTATTTTATTGATCCATAAAAATGTCAGTCTAGAAATACATTAAATATCACTAAGATTACAAATACACTGCAGTGCACCGAGACTTCAGATGTTTATAATTTTGACAACATTTATTTTTAATTTAACATGAATGATGAAATTGTGACAATCGCATTTAATTCTGCAATTTTATTCCCAAAATTTAATCAAATAAGTGACAATCAATAGTAAATGTAAATCAAAGGTGGTACATTATTTTATTTCATTCAACGCTGATTAAATACACACAATTTGCACATACAATTATGTAATATAACACAACTAATATCAACAGTAATTGACCATATTTAAAGCTATTTTCTGTGGTCACACGTGTAAATAAATATCCTCAATTAAACAGTAAAAAGACAAAAAAATAAACGAGATCTTGTGTAAAATATGAGCTCAACTTTATTATAATGATCTAAAAAATCACTCTATTTGTCACTTTATAACTGCAGTAGTTTGTGTCATGTTTTCTGAAGTGAACTTGATCTTCTCTTCTTCTCAACATGCAAACCCAAACGTCCGACACTAAAGTTTCTGTGGACGTTCAATTCAAGTAAAAACCACAAACTCTGTTCAGACCAAAACTTGATATCAGGTGTAGACAGAACATTTGGGTAAAAGGAAAAAGAAACTGAAAAAATAAAAATGTTTGTTTCTGTGTGAGGAGGAGAGGGCGAGGATGAAGGTGTGGAGCAAATGTTTCCCTGTTCAGTGATGACCAGCTCGTCATCAGACTCAAGCTGCAGGCGGATAACGACCGGTTCATTTGAATCAGGTGTGTCGAGGCAAACATCTAAATCATGCAGAGCAGGGGCCCCTCCTCTCTCCACAGGACTGAAGAGGACTGATCAGCAGCTCCCTCCAGTGGTCAGAGCGAGTAACTGTGCACCATTTTCTGTGAATCAGAACAAAATATATCCACCAAAATAAATTAGCTGACTTCCTGTCTGTGTTTTAGTGAGTAGCAGCAGGATTCAACACACCACAGACACATAAACGCTAAAAATCACCTGAAAACATGAAAATTAGCATAATATGACCTCTTTAAATGATCTGAATGTATTGAATAGAAACACCTCTGAACACAATGAGGTCCAGTTCAACTCTAACACCAACTACAATGTCACTGCGAAGAAATGCATTTAATTTTACACCTCTACAGCAGCGTCAACAGAAACTGAACATTATAGGCATCATAACAGTAGATTTTATGGCAGCAGTTGCATTAGATTGTAAAGGTGTGCCTAATAAAGCGAGTGTATACCTCAACTATAGGAAATGTGGTTCAGATATTCATGTTCCCCTCAGGATGAACTGTAAGAACTTTGGTGATCTGCTGACTTTTCGTCCAGCGCCATCATCGGGTCATTATTTGAATGTGTCCATTGTCCTGCAATCAGAATTTTACTACATTATCACTTGTTGCAGCTGCTACAGGTGAAGCTCATTTTAAAATCCTTTATGCTGGGTAGTTTAATCTCCAGAAAGTATGTCATAATTTATTCATATTTTGTCTTAATAATCAAAGGCAAAGAGATGTAGTGGAGTAAAAAGTACAGGATCTCCTTCTGACGTGTTAGACCGACATTTTGACCCAAACTCTTTTTAATTCATTCATAATAATAATTTAATTTACTCTGTTCAGGCAAAAAGAGCAATAAACAGCTTATCTGTGAGAGTACCACACACACACACACCAACTGATTTCCTGTAAATGGAGAGGGGCGGAGCCACACTGACCATGTGATACAGGTGAGGAACCTGTCGGTGAAAGTGCTCAGTGACTCAGTTTTGAACTGTGAGAGCTGAAGGAGGAGAACTGAAGTCTGAAGCTGGTGAGTGTTTTTACTGTTTGACTGTCAAAGTGTCTGAGTCTGAGGAAGGAAATGTCTGAAAGAACTCAACACAAAGTCCCGACTGACTGAACGGTACACGTTAAAACTGCTGGAACTGAAGAAAACAAAGGTGGTTTTATTTAATGAAAATAATAAATAATGTTCTTTTAAGACCTTTCTGTTCGCCACTGCCGTTCACTGAAGCAATTTCAAGGCTTTGAATTGAACTGTGACTTTTATTTTCTAGTCTTGTCTCTTCTATTTTAGCTTACTTTCCTATTTCTTAACTTGTTTTTAATATTTTGTTTCTTGATGTCTTCTTACTCGTTTTTAATTTCCTTTAATGTAATTTTTATGCGTCTGTAAAGCTCTTTGAGTTGCCTTGTGACTGAAGTGTGCTAAACAAATAAACCTGCCTTGCCTTATCAAATAGTATTGTATACTTTGTGTGTGTGTGTGTGTGTGTGTGTGTGTGTGTGTGTGTGTGTGTGTGTGTGTGTGTGTGTGTGTGTGTTACTTCCTGGTCTCTCAGTCCTGCGTCAGACTCCAAAACAAACGTGTTTCCTGATTCTTGTGTCCTGAGCTCACAGTCAGTGTTTCAGACTTCAGAGCTGAAGATGAGTGTTTGTGTGGAGGAAGAGGAGGACAGAGCAGAGTCTCCAGGATCCAGATGTCTGTCTGTGAAGAGTGACCGGTCCAAACTCGGTCCTGTAAACTTCAGAAATGAACCTGGACCCAGACGCAGAGTAAGAGAACTGAGACCGACTCATTCAGACTTTTTCTCTCCCAAACCTTCACATGTTAGAGCAAACTCTAGCTGCCAGATCTTTATTATACATATTTCAGTACAAAGGTAACACTTCTAATACCTGAATTAACATTAACACAGTCAGTAAATGAATACTAGACACATTATCTGTTGGGTAATGTTTATTACTGCATTAGATAATATGAATTAATGCAGCCTTCTTGTAAAGTGTTACCAAATTTGATCCTTCCTATGTGCACTCATGAGGTGGGTCAGAATATTAGAAACACATCTGATGCAGTCCAGTACAACATTAACACCAGTATCAGTAAATATAGCTGTAGTCACCAGAGGACACCAGCAGGGGGAGCGCAGGCACCATGAGCTGAGATCCACTCCCTCAAAAACTCCCCGTCAGGACCTTTACAGCCAGTTCATGTTCCTCTATGTTAAAGGGAAGAGGAAGAAGAACAGGACTGTCATGTGAACAGACTTTTTGCTTTGTACTCAACTGCCTGACTTTCTTTGTTTCTGACGGAGTCTTTTTGTTTTGATTTTATTAAGAAAAGGCAGGTAAAGACTTCTTTTTACTGCATTTTCCTGTTTGGTTTGAAAGCAGCTCTCCTGTCTGTTGATGTCTAATGTCTGTGATCAGTGATATATATTACATTTTACTAGTTACCTTCATTTTTTAAAGTAATATATTACGTTACTGGCACAGAAACTTTAAAATGAATGTTGTGTGTTCAGGTGAATAAGCTGTTTCTTCCTGTGTGTTTATCATGTGACTGAGAGGAATGATGAGAAATCATGTGAGAGCTCTGTCAGCAGGTTGTTGTGTTTGTGTGAAGGTATGGAGTCTGCAACGGATCAGTGTGAGGACAGACACACACTGTGTGAGGAGCATGACAGCCAGACCAACTCTCACAGGTGAGGTGACGATCTCTAACGTCACGAAGCATTTGATTCTTCATGAGACGAAGACATTCACCTGTTGTCAGCATTAAAATAGAGCCGGACGATCAGTCATATCATCAGTCATATTTAGCTTCATAATTAGAAAATACTAACACTTCCATAATGTTAGTAATTAAAATGTGTTTCTTATTGTCCAGACATAATTTCACAGTCTTTTATTCAAGGAGACTTTCCAACCCAATCGCCAGAATAAATGTTAGCTAAGTGTGTTTCTGCAAAACCACAGAGAAGTTCAAACTGAACGTGTCTTTATGTTGCAACTGTACATGTGTTCAGATTGAATTTCGTATGTCTCTCTTGTCACAACGCTGTGCTTATGCTCTGGTTAGGTTTAGGCGCAAAAAACACGTGGTTAGTGAGAGGAAAAATGGCTGAAAATGTCCACAGGTGTTCTTTAAAATATCCAGTGGTGTAACTCAAACTTCAGTGGGCCTGTTATCCACAGCACAGCTACCACCTCTGCCTCCACGTCCTGATGTGAGAGGTGGCTGATAATCATATAATGTGAACGTGATATGTCAGGTTTGGTACAGAATGTGTGGTCTACAGAAACATTAACTGCTAACATTATATATCATTATAGACTGGGCTAGACTCACTCTAAATGTGCGAGCTTTAATACATTTATTTTCTGTCAGGATCCATCAGAGACCTGACTGTGCTGAGCCTGAACCCAGCTGTGTGTCAATGAAGAGTCACTGGTCAAAGGAGAGTCCGCTACACTTTCAAGATGGACGCCACTCCGTTGATCAAAGGTGAGGATTTCAAACATTGACATGAGCACAATAAGGACAATAACTGTGAAAAGTCTTTGGTGATTAAGTCCCATTATGACATCATTTAGTTAGAGTTTGAATATATGCAAATAGCACTGGAGCACTGAGATGCGGTTGGCCTGGGGGGGGGGGGGCATTTCAACCTTTGCTGGTGAGAATTACAAAGTTTTTTTTGTTCATGTTTAGTTGCAGCAACTGTGTGCAGTAAATGTATTAAATCACTGACTTGTCCTGGGGTATTGTGGGTACAGTGCAGAATGGATTCTTTGTTCTTCCGTCAGTAGGAAGCTGGAAAAACCTGAACCCAGCTGTATGTCCGTGAAGAGTAACTGGTCAATGCATCATCCACTACTGTTCAGAGATGGACCCTACTCTGTTGATCAAAGGTGAGGATTTGAAACTGATAATTAAAACAAAATGAATTTTCTTTCAGGCTCTCAGTTGTTTTTAAAACTTTACTGACTCAGATGAAGTTTTCTCTTTTAGCAGCAGCACCTGCTTCACACCCACACAGACAAACACATGCTCACTGAGAGCTACACAGTACAACCACTCTGATACAAGCAGATACTGTGCAGCTCCACAGGAGCAGCTGGAGGCTCTTGTTGCCTTGCTCCAGGACACCTCGGCAGTGGACAGTGAGGGAAGGAAAGCTACATAGATGGGTTTGGTGAGATCTGTTGGGACTGAGCCCAACTGACTGATGAGGCAAAACAATAAGCTCAAAGCTCAAACGCCTGCAGACTGAGCTGCTGATTCTCAGTGGGATCAGCAGGACTAGTAAACCTTTACCACTATAGAAAGTCATCTGGTTCACTGTTCACATCCAAACATGACCTCATGGACTCACCTTGTGTTTCTCTCAGTGTGGACAGTCATCATGTGAGTTAATTATTCATGATCCCTCCACAGAGTGAACCAGGAGATCCCAGATGTTCCCAGCGGTCAGTCAGCCCAGCAGCAACAAACACACCTGGACTCCATATTTATGGTCTGTACATCTACAGCAACTACTTTACATATACTCCGTTCACAATAATCGCCATGCTGCACTTCTGTTCAACATGGATCTGATGTTTGGATCCATGATCTTAGTTTGCTTGTGTCAGTCATACAATATTCTGTTTTAGCTGCTGGAGGAGAAAATTGTCACTTTTGTGAAGAACGAGCTGAAGAAGTTTCAGAGGGTTCTGAGTCCAGATTACCCAGAATGCTCAGAGAGTCAGTGGGAGGATAAGGAGGTGTTGGATGGTGAAGATGAGGAGCAGATGAGGAGCAGCAGAGAGGCGTTCCTGAAGATCACACAGCACTTCCTGAGGGGAATGAAGCGGGAGGATCTGGCGGACTGGCTGCAGAGCAGTAAGAGGGAACGATTGATGGATAAATGGACTATTTACTAATCTCTCAAGAGATGGAACAAAATATGTTCATATACTCAATGTAAGACATCTTTGACGTATTGATCTTGTTTGTCTTGTGTTCATTCAGGACACCCTGCTCCAGTTTATCAGCTTAAACTTAAGTCTAACCTGAAGAAGAAGTTCCAGTGTGTGTTTGAGGGGATCGCTAAAGCAGGAAACCCAACCCTTCTGAATCAGATCTACACAGAGCTCTACATCACAGAGGGAGGGACTGCAGAGGTCAATGATGAACATGAGGTCAGACAGATTGAAACGGTGTTCAGGAAACCTCGCAGAGCAGAAACAACAATCGGACGAGAAGACATCTTTAAAGCCTCACCTGGAAGAGACGAACCAATCAGAACAGTGCTGACAAAGGGAGTCGCCGGCATCGGGAAAACAGTCTTAACACAGAAGTTCACTCTGGACTGGGCTGAAGACAAAAACAACCAGGACATACAGTTCACATTTCCATTCACCTTCAGAGAGCTGAATGTGCTGAAAGAGAAAAAGTTCAGCTTGGTGGAGCTTGTTCATCACTTCTTCACTGAAACCAAAGAAATCTGCAGCTTTGAAGAGTTCCAGGTTGTGTTCATCTTTGACGGTCTGGATGAGTGTCGACCTCCTCTGGACTTCCACAACACTGAGATCCTGACTGATGTTACAGAGTCCACCTCAGTGGATGTGCTGCTGACAAACCTCATCAGGGGGAAACTGCTTCCCTCTGCTCGCCTCTGGATAACCACACGACCTGCAGCAGCCAATCAGATTCCTCCTGAGTGTGTTGACATGGTGACAGAGGTCAGAGGGTTCACCAATCCACATAAGAAAGAGTACTTCAGGAGGAGATTCAGAGATGAGGAGCAGGCCACCAGAATCATCTCCCACATCAAGACATCACGAAGCCTCCACATCATGTGCCACATCCCAGTCTTCTGCTGGATCACTGCTACAGTTCTGGAGGATGTGTTGAAGACCAGAGAGGGAGGAGAGCTGCCCAAGACCCTGACTGAGATGTACATCCACTTCCTGGTGGTTCAGTCCAAAGTGAAGAACGTCAAGTATGATGGAAAATCCGAGAGAGATCCACACTGGACTCCAGCGAGCAGGAAGATGATTGAGTCTCTGGGAAAACTGGCTTTTGAGCAGCTGCAGAAAGGAAACCTGATCTTCTATGAATCAGACCTGACAGAGTGTGGCATCGATATCAGAGCAGCCTCAGTGTACTCAGGAGTGTTCACCGAGATCTTTAAAGAGGAGAGAGGACTGTACCAGGACAAGGTGTTCTGCTTCGTCCATCTGAGTGTTCAGGAGTTTCTGGCTGCTCTTCATGTCCATCTGACATTCACCAACTCTGGAGTCAATCTGCTGGTAGAAGGAGCATCCCAGAAAGAAAGGATAGACGAATCTGCAAAGACACACTTCTACCAGAGTGCTGTGGACGAGGCCTTACAGAGTCCAAACGGACACCTGGACTTGTTCCTGCGCTTCCTCTTGGGCCTGTCACTGCAGACCAATCAGACTCTCCTAGGCGGCCTGCTGGCACAGTCAGGAAGTAGCCCACAGACCAATCAGGAAACAATCCAGTACATTAAGGGAAAGATAAGTACGGATCTTTCTTCAGAGAAGAGTATCAATCTGTTTCACTGTCTGAATGAACTTAATGATCGTTCTCTAGTGGAGCAGATCCAACAGTACCTGAGATCAGGAAGTCTCTCCACAGATAAACTGTCTCCTGTTCAGTGGTCAGCTCTGGTCTTCATCTTACTGTCATCAGAAAAAGATCTGGCCATGTTTGACCTGAAGAAATACTCTGCTTCAGAGGAGGCTCTTCTAAGGCTGCTGCCGGTGGTCAAAGCCTCCAACAAGGCTCTGTAAGGAGAGAGATTAATTCATATTTTAAATAGTCAATTTGCAACTGGAAATAAATAAGCTTTGTACTTATATTGTCTGCGTCACTGTTTTCAGATTGAGTGGCTGTAACCTCTCAGAGAGGAGCTGTGAAGCTCTGTCCTCAGTTCTCAGCTCAAAGTCCTCTAGTCTAAGAGAGTTGGACCTGAGTAACAACAACCTTCAGGATTCAGGAGTGAAGCTGCTGTCTGCTGGACTACAGCGTCCACTCTGTACACTGGAAACTCTCAGGTTAGGATCACTGACCCACCATCTTGGGAGTGCCTGACTCCCTGCTAATCAAAAATGGACAAAGAGGTGGAGCGTTGGTGGAGCTGAAGTGAGCCTGTTTAGTTAAATAAGCTAAATAGGCTAACAAGCTATCATAAAGAAACACAAATCTCAGAATACCTTAGGGGTGATCCGTAGAGAATTCTGTGGTCACTACAGGTAGGAAAATTTTGCACATTTTAAAGTGAAATGCATCAATCTGGTGCACTTGGAGGGAAAATTAAGAGTCTATCTCATAAATAACATAACCATAAATGAGAAATTGTGGAAAATATAAAATGTAGAAAAATAATCAAATATAACACTAAGCTTTGGCTCTGCTGCCTGGTGATTAGTCCAGTCCTGACAATTTACTCTATACACAGCTCCGGCTATACAATGTAAGCACAAGCCTATAAGCTATAGTCAATAGTCGATATCAATCTATTGCTTTTAAGTCCTGACTTGTTACTTAACATTGCGAGACCAAATAATCACTGTCTTGTTTTAAATGCCATCTTAACAATATATTGTCTGGTCTGTGTGGTTCAGGTTGCTGCTGGAAAACGTGACAGTCGTTTCACGGGCACATGTGAACGCATGTACACGTGCAACCTGGTTATCTTTCCAAGCTGCAGTTGTTAAACACTGCTGCCCGCTGGCAGTTATCAAACATAATAAATAACATGAGTTGTATTTCCGTCTCACGTTTTTCAGGCTGGTAAATAAAACACAGACAGAGAGGTATAGGTTATATACTGCCCAGCTAGGTTAACAAGACAAACTGAGCAAACTGACAAACAGACTGGAGAGAGATTGACTACAAGCTAGCACATCAACTTAACTTTACTGTTAGAGACCACAAGTTCACCTGACAGCTGTTTTCCCCATCTCTTCTCTGTACCATTGAGTTCATTAAAGTTAACATTACATTTCACCTTCATTCAGGAGTCAAATAACAGAGAATTACAGTACATTACAGTGGGTGCACCTCCAAGGCTTGTGCTCTCCTCAACTCAGGGTGTTTATTCCTTCAGAAGCTCCCAACCATCCCCACGGCTTTCTCCTCCAGAGCTCGCCGGCTCCAGCTGCTGTCTGCCAGTTAATACTAACAGGGCCTCTCGCTTATCCAAAATACCAGCATCTGGCCCTCCACTCCGGTCTGTTCAGTTTAACACACAGCAAGCCATATTATTTGTCTTGGAGATCAGTGACTGGAATTAGCTGAGGTGAAGCCGATCAGACAGCTTGCGCCTAGCTGTCAGTCAATGTGGCCATGCCCCTAATTATGCATAACTTAAAGCCTTAATATAATATATAAAACACAATTAAAGTGTTAGAATAGTTTGCTGTTTTCGTGAAACAGCAACAGTAAGTGATATGTTTGCATTAACAAAAAAAACTTGTGAACATAATGGATGAGGAAACTGGGTTTGCTCCCGTGAAGCTGTGTGATTGTTCATGGACATTGATACCAGTCGCAGTACTACAGTAGCCTTCCAGCCCTCTCATCGGATTTTGCGACGTGTGTTGTTTTGTGTGTTTGCAGGTTGTCAGGCTGTTTGATCACAGAGGAAGGCTGTGCTTCTCTGGCCTCAGCTTTGAGCTCCAACCCCACCCATCTGAGAGAGCTGGACCTGAGCTATAATAATCCAGGAGACTCGGGAGTGAAGCTGCTCTCTGCTGGACTGGAGGATCCACAGTGGAGACTGGATACTCTCAGGTATAGAAAGGCCTGTTGAAGCCACAATCAGTCTCAAAGAGGAGAGAGAGAGCTGGAAACATTCTCTGTCACGTTGTCAGCCTGGCTTATAAGACCCTGACACCCCAAGGTGACCTCAAACAACTAGAGCTGATAAATACTGACCACATCAGACGATCAATACAGACAGAAGTAGTCAGAGAGGATGTGCCAAAACAGTGAGGTGATAAAATTGCCTTTTTTTCTGGAGGATTTTTTTGTTGCAATATTGGGAGGTAGGACAGCAGTGTAAACATGTGGGCTCATGTCAAACAATAATACACGGTGTTTTGATGCGCCTAAGCAGAAGTCAGGAGGGAACGGTGTTCCTCCTCAGATTGCTTTTCTTGATTTCTACTTTCGGTATCGAAAAAATTAGGACCTTCACTCATTTATGCTACTCACAATGTTCTCAACCGCTGGTTGTTAGACTATAAATATGGTGCATTAATAGATTCTGTCAGAAATGGTCATTTGGAGAAAGAAAGACAGTTCCAGTTTGAGAGCACTCGGAGCATCCTCTGTATGGAAGATATTTTTGGTCATAATTAAAATTAAAAAATTGAAATTTCAGGAGATAATTAAATCAAATTTAAAATGTAAAAATTATCTTTTGAAAATTTTAAGGTGAGTTGATGAATGTATGGTTCTCCTAGCAAAACATGGCCATTTCCTCCACTGACTACAGGTGGCAGTCAACCATTGGCGCTCATTGAAGAACCATCAGCTGATTGCCGACATGGTGTGTCAGGGCCCAAAGAGATTTGTTTCTGGGGCCTCCAGATAATAAATGTTTCCATCTCTGCAGCTCTACACAGCTTTTAAGCCTCTTTTAGCTTCTAGTTTTGGTTTTTGCAGCACATCTCCATTTCCAGGAGCAGCTGTTTTCTTCTAAATAGCTCTGATTAAACCACTACCTGCCCAGCAGCAAACAGCAGACAGACTGAGGCAGAGACTAGGTGAACATAGTGAAACATTTACATGAATGTTCATGTTGCCAATAATTGGCCTGGTTGAAAGAGGATGTGCTGGTCTTCTTTCAGGGTGGAGCCTGGTGGAGTCCAATGGTTGAGACCAGCTCTGAGGAAGTGTAAGTATGTTTTTACTTTGAGTCGTGAAAACAAAGTACATACTGGTGTCATCAGCATAAATGATTAATATCTGCAGCTGTGTCATGTCTTCTCTCCATCAGATTCCTGTGAACTCACAGTGGACACAAACACAGTAAACAGAAAGATCAAACTGTCTGACAACAACAGGAAGATGACACATGTGGAGGAGGAGTAGCAGTGTATGTGGACTGTCCTGCTGGCACTGTGTCCTTCTACAGAGTCTCCTCTGACATACTGATCCACCTCCACACCTACAACACCACATTCACTGAACCTCTTTATCCTGGGTTTAGGCTCTGGTCTGGTTCCTCAGTGTGTCTGTGTTCTCTGTAAGAGGAAGAGTCTCCTCCTGTTAGTGAAACCCTCTCAGCGCTGACCAAATAGTTCAGTCTGTAGATGACCACACAATGCAGATGTTACCAATACGGTGACCATATTTTCAAAACTGCAAATAGTGCACCCTGCATTCATGCAATGCAAGGAAATTCTTTACAAATGGACAGCAATGCCACCAAGACATGGGAGAGAAGATAATTCCCTGTGTTTTTACATTCACATTGAGCAATATCAAAGCAAAACAGGGCGAATGCATGGCGACAAATAAGTGAGGAGGTTGTAGCCAGTTGTGTGAAATATTTTGTTAAAAAAATGTCAGTTGTTTTTTGTTAAAATAAATATTAAATAAATGTATTCAACATTTACAAGACAGTGACAAAAACACATCGGGAGTAAGCTGTTGTTGCAGTGAGTTAAGCAGACTCTCACTGAGGAGACTGTGGTTTGTATACCATTTGGAACATATCTTTATATCCATCCATCCATCCATTATCTGCCGCTTATCCGGGGCCGGGTCGCGGGGGCAGCTGCCTGAGCAGGGATACCCAGACTTCCCTCTCCCCGGACACTTCCTCCAGCTCCTCCGGGAGGATCCCAAGGCGTTCCCAGGTCAGCCGGGTGACATAGTCACTCCAGCGTGTCCTGGGTCTTCCTCGGGGTCTCTTCCTCCCGGTGGGGCATGCCTGGAACACCTCCCGAGGGAGGCGTCCAGGGGGCATCCGATACAGATGCCCGAGCCACCTCAGCTGACTCCTCTCGATGTGGAGGAGCAGCGGTTCTACTCCGAGCTCCTCCCGCGTGACAGAGCTCCTCACCCTATCTCTAAGGGAGCGCCCTGCCACCCTGCGGAGGAAACTCATTTCGGCCGCTTGTATCCGGGATCTTATTCTTTCGGTCATGACCCAAAGTTCATGACCATAGGTGAGGGTAGGAACGTAGACTGACAGGTAAATCGAGAGCTTCGCCTTTCGGCTCAGCTCTCTCTTCCCTCACTCGTGAACAAGACCCCGAGATACTTAAACTCCTCCACTTGAGGCAGGAACTCTCCCCCAACCTGGAGGGAACAAGCCACCTTTTTCCGGTCGAGAACCATGGCCTCAGACTTGGAGGTGCTGATTCTCATCCCAACTGCTTCACACTCGGCTGCAAACCGCCCCAGAACATGCTGGAGGTCCCGGCTCGAAGGAGCCAACAAGACAACATCATCTGCGAAAAGCAGGGATGAAATCCGGTGGCTCCCGAACCAGATCCCCTCCGGCCCATGACTGCGCCTAGAAATTCTGTCCATAAAAATAATGAACAGAACCGGTGACAAAGGGCAGCCCTGCCAGAGTCCAACATGTACTGGAAACAGGTCTGACTTACTGCCGGCAATGCGAACCAAGCTCCTGCTCCGGTCGTACAGGGACCGTACAGCCCTTAGTAGAGGGCCCTCGACCCCGTACTCCCGAAGCACCCCCCACAGAATGCCACGAGGGACACGGTCGAATGCCTTCTCCAAGTCCACAAAACACATGTGGACTGGTTGGGCAAACTCCCATGAACCCTCCAGCACCCTGCTGAGGGTATAGAGCTGGTCCAGTGTTCCACGGCCAGGACGAAAACCGCATTGTTCCTCCTGAATCCGAGGTTCGACTATCGGCCGAATTCTCCTCTCCAGTACCCTGGAATAGACTTTACCAGGGAGGCTGAGGAGTGTGATCCCCCGGTAGTTGGAACACACCCTCCGGTCCCCCTTTTTGAATAGAGGGACCACCACCCCGGTCTGCCAGTCCAGAGGCACTGTCCCCAACTGCCACGCGATGTTGCAGAGACGTGTCAGCCAAGACAGCCCCACAACATCCAGAGACTTGAGGTACTCAGGGCGGATCTCATCCACTCCTGGTGCTTTGCCACTGGGCAGCTTCCGGACTACCTTCTTGACTTCAGCTTGGGTGATGAATGGATCAACCTCCGAGTCCCCAGCCTCTGCTTCCTCTATGGAAGACGTGTCAGTGGGATTGAGGAGATCCTCGAAGTACTCCTTCCACCGCCCAACGATATCCCCAGTCGAGGTCAACCGCCCAACGATATCCCCAGTCGAGGTCAACAGCTCCCCGCCTCCACCGTAAACAGTGTTGGCGGGGTGCTGCTTCCCCTTCCTAAGGCGCCGGATGGTTTGCCAAAATTTCCTCGAGGCCGACCGGTAGTCCTTCTCCATGGCCTCCCCGAACTTTTCCCAGACCCGAGTCTTTGCTTCTGCGACCGCCCGTGCTGCAGCACGCTTGGCCTGCCGGTACCCGTCAGCTGCCTCAGGAGTCCCCCGAGCCAGCCAGGCTCGATAGGACTCCTTCTTCAGCTTGACAGCATCCCTTACTGTCGGTGTCCACCACCGAGTTCGGGGATTGCCGCCACGACAGGCACCGGAGACCTTACGGCCACATCTCTGAACAGCCGCGTCAATAATGGAGGCGGAGAACAAGGCCCATTCGGACTCAATGTCCCCAGCCTCCCTCGGGATCTGGTCAAAGCTCTCCCGGAGGTGGCAGTTGAAGACCTCCCCGACAGAGGGTTCCACCAGACGTTCCCAGCAGACCCTCACAGTACGTTTGGGTCTGCCAAGTCTGTCCAGCTTCCTCCCCTGCCAGCGAAACCAACTCACCACCAGGTGGTGATCAGTTGACAGCTGAGCCCCTCTCTTTACCCGAGTGTCCAAGACATACGGCCGGAGGTCAGATGACATGACCACAAAGTCGATCATTGAGGCCTAGGGTGTCCTGGTGCCATGTGCACTGATGAACACCCTTATGCTTGAACATGGTGTTCGTTATGGACAAACTGTGACTGGCACAGAAGTCCAACAACAGAACACCACTCGGGTTCAGATCAGGGAGGCCGTTCCTCCCAATCACACCCCTCCAGCAACACTGTCGCTGCCTACGTGAGCGTTGAAGTCCCCCAGTAGAACGATGGAGTCCCCAGTTGGAAGCACCCCCATATCTTTATACTGTTCACATATTATTATTATTATTACACTGTGTTCACTTGTTATTTTCACAATAAGTTCATGTATTATTTTCTGTTTCTTGTCAGTTTTCTGTCACTGTTTGGTTAGCTTAAGGCAACAAATAAACTTGGCAAGGTTAAGGGCATGAAGACACTCCTTGACTTTCAAAGGCATCAGATCGCCGTCCTGTTCACACTACTCAACTTTCTGTCTCGTGGTCGGAGTCTTTGTGGTCTGCACTACATGACTTACCAGTGATCAGTGGACTTTTTGTCTGCAGACTCCAAAAACAAGTTGGGGGTAGCAAGATCAGGGCTGAAATCCAAGTGTGAACTTGGCTTTAAGGAACTAAATACTTGGTAAGGTTCAAGGAACAAAAATAGTTGGTTCGACTCAGGGAAGTAAAATGCTTGGTAAGGTTCAGGGAACAAAAATAGTTGGTTAGACTCAGGGAGGTAAAATACTTGGTAAGGTTCAGGGAACAAAAATACTTGGCGAGTTTTAGGGAACTGAAATACTTGGTTGGGTTTAGGGAACTAAAATGCTTGGTAAGGTTCAGGGAACAAAAATACTTGCCGAGTTTTAGGGAACTGAAATACTTGGTTGGGTTTAGGGAACTAAAATGCTTGGTAAGGTTCAGGGAACAAAAATACTTGCCGAGTTTTAGGGAACTGAAATATTTGGTTGGATTTAGGGAACTAAAATGCTTGGTAAGGTTCAGGGAACTGAAATACTTGGTTGGGTTTAGGGAACTGAAATACTTGGTAAGGTTCAGGGAACAAAAATACTTGGCGAGGTTTAGGGAACTGAAATACTTGGTTGGGTTTAGGGAACTAAAATGCTTGATACGGGTCAGGGAACAAAAACACTTGGTGAGGTTTAGGGAACTAAAATACTTGGTGAGGTTTAGGGAACTTAAGGATTTTTGCGAACACATTGGAGATTGAATGGACTATCGTTTGGTTCATATACTGTGCACTGTGGACATCATGAACGCTGGAGGAGTAAGTCAGCTCTTCAGAAAAGTCTGAATTTATCTGTGGGATGATAGCTAACCCTTAGCATACTGACAGGTTCAATCATAGCTGCAATCACTTCAGACACATGGTGCATTGTATTTTTTAGGTAACATAATTTGTGGTAAATGTCAATTAAAGGGCTTAAAAAAACAGGACATTTTATTTTCTGATGGAGATTTGTCAGGATTAAAATCATTTATCTGCGATAGGCCCAGTTCAATAACATCATTAACACACTGACTGTGTTTCTCCAACACACGCAGGATGATGATTATCTGCTGAGATCGCTGCTGATTTCAACAGTTCTTATCAAAAGCATAAATCATAAAATGTTGCAGTTCTACCATCTGATTATGTCTTTTACATATATATATATATATATATATATATATATATATATATATATATATATATATATATATATATATATATATATATATATAGCAAAATAGTGCAATGAATGTACTTCCAGTGAGTTTTAATGACGATGATGATGATCTATGTTAATGAAAAGTCAGATAAATACCTTCAGTAGACACACAGAGGGGGGAGACAGGGCTGTGTGTTGTGTTTAGAGGAGGGACTCATTCGAATAAGTAAAAGTTTATCAGTGAAGAAGGAAGAGAGGCAGCAGTAACCCGTCAGAGCTTCAACATGACAGTTCATCACACTTTGATGTGCTTCTTCTTCCTCTGTGAGTACATGCACTTCATGTCTGTTACTCTCTCTTGTTCTTACACCATTTGTCAGTCCTGTAACAGTTTTTCACGAGTGTTTTTTGTTGTTAATCATGGTGATCAGAGCCACTTTGAGGGATATGTTCATATTTTTTCCAGTCTTTCCTAAAACAACCCTCACATGCCTGTTTGTACAGTTGAAGGGTCGTTAGTTGCTGTAATCGTTCTTCCAGGAAAAGATCCTTCAGAGGAAGTGATGAGTTCAAGATCCTTCTTCTAAAGTCGTAACCCTAACCCTAACCCTTGTAAAGTTGTTGTCCTTTAAAAGATGGTTCATTACAAGTCTAGTGATAAACTGTTCGTCAGGAAGGAAAATGAAGGACACAAGCCTCCCAGACTACTTTAAAACTCAAGTACAGCCAATATAAACGTTGTGACTGTTTAGAAATCCTTGCCAGCACTCTGTAAATCTCACTCTCTCTGTCTTTTATTTAAAGATTATTTGTCTTTTACATTATTATTTTCATCATCGATTAATCTGATAATTGTTTTCTGTTTCAGTGATTATGATTAAAAGTGTCGAAGGTGGAAGGAGCTGAAAACAATTGTTAGATTATCAAATTAGTTTGAATTAGTGAATTGATTAGTCAGTTAATCGTTACAGCGTTAATGTAATCTCTTGCTTCACTCCGACTGTTAGTTGAGTAAGTTGCAGCTTCACAACTTTCAAAATACTTCCTGTTGAGATTGTACAAGACGATATCACGAGATGATATCACATCCTACAGACAGATAAAAACCTGCAGCGTTTTGGAAACAACATGTTGATGTGATGGTTCCTAAATGAGTTGCTGCTCCTGTTAGTATCAGACGGAGGTGCTTTGAGCTCACAAAATTGCATTTTTTTTACCAGGCGCCTGAAAGTTTCCTCACAAAAACACGTGTTAAGTGTTCTGAAAGTACTTTCAGTGACAGTGTTATCTAATCTGAACTTGGACCATGTCAGACTATATGATGTAGACACATTGGGTTTTCAAGCTAATAGGGGCAGTTACAGCTCATCTGCAGGCTGATTTTTGCATCCAAAAATGTAGCCGCAAAAAATGAAAGAATTCCCACAGATTGATGGCAGAAGCATCGACTGTTTGACTGTAACCTTTCAAAAGAGCCCCAAACCGTGTCTGTACTCCAGGTCTGTGTTCAACAACAGCTTTGAATGAGCTTTGCATTGGACTGCGGGAGGTGTTTCAGGATGGTTTTACACGTTTCCAGGAATAAGATGCCTGTACTTTTACTTCAGTAGCATTTTGGAGGCAGGACTTGACCGCCGCTCGCCCAGAGTCAGCTGGGATCGGCTCCAGCACCAACGATAGGCAGCTGCAACATTTAAGTGATATGTACATTTATGCATCAAAAGAACTATAATACAATAATATAATATATCACTAACAGGGGCTCATCACATTTTAATTGTTAAACGTTCGTAGAAATTCGGAATGAGTGACTTTATTATCTCTACACCAGGAAAGACTCATGAAAGACGTCCACTGACCCGGTCTAACATGAACATTAAGGTACAGTGAAGGTTTCCAAGAATGTGTTGTTGTCATCTGTTTTCCTGTCATCAACACTGTGGTAGCCAAATGACGTATGCAAATCTATTTCGGAGGAATAATGTGTCACAGGTGGACAGTAACGTATTGAAGCAGTGTCAGCTTTAATGAGCTACATCAACAGCCACAAGTCTGACGTCTCACATCAGAACGAACAGAGAGCCGACGAAGATGGACGCAGTCCTGCTGCTCATCATGGCTGCATCAGGTCAGTAGTTTATTTGTTTTATAGATGTTTATATTCTTTTATTACAGCACAAAACCTTGTGGGGACAAAACTGTCATCAGAAGTCTAAATTAAAAATGATGTCCCACATTTATATAATCCTTCTCCTTTGGTTGACGCACAGACTAATGCAAACTGAATCCTCTGAATTTGATTTCTTTTACCCTGAAATATTTTGTGGTCACGCTGCAGCTCTTACAGTCTTTAGCTTTCTATTTTTTCCAGTCCAGCTTTGGTGTGTGCCGTTTACAAACCATCACTGAGTTCCTCAATATTTCTCGACGCTGAACTGACTTTTAAAACAAAAAACAATAAACTGGGATCTGTCTGAATAAAGCAGGAACCAATCACAGCTCTCATTTATTCTTAAAAATGCAATTAGGGATGATTCAATCAGTTCATTAGTATGTATTTTAAATATTAAAATTCTGAGTTTGAGTTTCTTCTCCAAAACTACGTAGTGCCCCTTTAATGATCAGCCTCTGTGCATGAGACGCATGCTCTACCACTTGAGTTACTGGGACGTCCCAGAGAAACACTGGTGTAATATATAACTATGTATTTTATTGTATTTCAGGTTGTCATGTGTCTTTAGACTAAAATCTTCATCTGAATAACAATTAAATGTGCTGCAGTAAAAGTCTGATATTACAGTGAAATGTAATGGAGTAGAAATATAAAGTTACATAAACAGAAATACTGCAAATTGTCCTTAAAGTGTCAACAGACACCCCCAACCCTGTCACTAGTTTAAGTACAGTACTTAAGTAAATGACTTTGTTACATTCCACAGCTGATTTTACTGACAGAGACAACGACACACCTGAATACACTGAAATGCAACGTGACAAAGTCCAGATGATTCATAGAAGTCATGTTTCACCCAAATGTCACCAGTATGCATGTCTGTCTCTACAGGGCTGAGTGCTGTCTCATCACATGTCCCTCGTCAGTACCATGTTGTTTCTGACCTGAAGAACATGACTGAAGCTCAGAGGTACTGCAGAGAGAAATACACTGACCTGGCAACTATAGACAACATGGAGGACGCGAGGATCCTGATCGACATGGCAACTAAAAGCAAAGTGTCCAATGTGAGTTCACTGATGTCTTTCTTTAATATCAAAGCCATTTTTGACAAACATGTAAATGACACGCAGGTTGAAAGTTTTGCACTTCCACATTGGTGTAAAGTCAGTAGATACATTTTGAAGTAACATTTTGAGGTACTGTACTTGTACTTGAGTATTTCCATTTAATGCCACTCTGTACTTCTACTCCACTACTTCTCAGAAGGACATTGTAAGCAGCACTTTAATCTTGTGTCTGATTAAGGTGCAGCTTGAATCTAAACTACTCCTACCTCTACCTCTAGAAAACGCCTCATATTTATTTGTTTACAATATGAAATGTACTCATAGACTATATGTCTACATATGTCTATATATGTATACAACGCTCTTTCCAAAGAAGTTGGGACGTTGTGTAAAATACAAATTAAACAGAATCGGGGAATGTGATAATTTGCTGATCCTTTTTGACATAAACTCAATTTAAAACCGTACAAAGACAATTTATTTATTTCATGTTCAGCTTCACTGATTTGTGTAAATATATGTCTATTCTGAAGCGACGCGTTTCAAACAAATTGTGACGGGGCAACAAAAGCCTGAAAGTTGTCGTGTTGGAAGCTTCCACAGGTGAACAGGTTCATCGGTAACAGGTGATCGTATCATAATCGGGTATGAAAGGGGCGTCCTCCAAAGGCTCAGTCGTTCACAAGCAAGGATGGGGCGAGGTCGTCAAACACATGATTGTATAAATGATTTTACTACATGAGCTCAGGAGCAGCAGGACTGAAGTCAGTTCTTTGCAAATGTTTGCATTGTGTCTTTATTCTACACAGCGTCCCAACTCTTTTAGAATCGGGCTGTGAAGTGTTTTTAATATAAAACTCCCTCGTTGTGTTTCACCAGACTGAGTGTCCCTGTTGAGCTGCAGTGGATGGAAACAAAAGGAGGGAATGTTGTATTAGAAAGCCTGTCACTTTGGAGGATATGAACTGGATCTGTGTCACTCAGACTGCTGAAGCCTCAGATTAACTTCTGAGTGTATATTGTGTTGCCGTGTAATAAATGTGAGGCTAAAGAAAGATATATTAAAATATTGCTTTCAGTTTTTCTGGATCGGGCTGTATGATGACGTGAACAGCTGGAGGTGGTCACTGTCAGACACCAGTTTCTACAAAGACGGGGAGACTGAGTTCAGACAGTGGTGGACTGGAGAACCAGACAACGTTAACAGTAGAGAGCACTGCACACGGATGTATGATGATGGACGATGGTACGACTTTGATTGTAAAACTCGCCTTCAGCCGGTCTGCATGGATGTCAGAGGTGAGAACATTCAGTGAAGTTTAAAACACACCAGTTCAGGTTCTTGAGCTCTCCCTCATTATTTGGGCCGATACAGGATCAGTCAGTCAAACTTTATTTACAGCACCTTCCATCAAAGTTAGTACAATTCAAAGAGCTTTACAGACGACTTACAAGCCAATAAGGCAGCAATTAATATTGATGATTTGACAGCGATGCAGGTGAGAATGAGAAAAAGAAGCTTGTCAGTGATGAATGACTTGTTTGGGTGGAGCAGATAGAAGAGCATTGTAATAGTCCATCCTGCTGGATTTAAAAACATGCTGCAGTCTCTGAGTCACTCAGACGGAGACGTGGCCGCAATTTAGCTGTTTCAGATAATAAAAGGCAGATCTGGCTCCACCCCACATGAAAGCAACTGAGTACATGTACTCTATTACTACGCTACTTTATTTACTGTGTAACTTTATAACTCCACTGGATCTCAGAGGGAAAATGATGTATTTTTGAATTGACTTCATTAACTCAACAGCTGTAGTTACTTGTTACTGTTCAGATGAATATAAACATTAAAAAACATATGAGAAGCTTATAAAATACAACACATTGTTATATATTGAACTACTTCCCAACCTTCTTGTTTCTTTGTGCTGGTGACCTCTGACACAAAGCTCTGTCTACTGGAGCTTCTTGTCATGTTTCACATGTTCATGTGTTGTTAGTTCCACCAAAGAAACATTTCCCCACTAAACTTCTCACATGGTGACGTCCAAAGAAGTCAGATGATCCAATGTTTTATGTGAAAGCAAATATTGGAGGAAAGTTAAAGAAAAGAAAAACTGAAGACAGATTTGTGCATCAGAACTTTTTTCTTT
This sequence comes from Pagrus major, assembly GCF_040436345.1. Lineage (NCBI taxonomy): Eukaryota > Metazoa > Chordata > Actinopteri > Spariformes > Sparidae > Pagrus > Pagrus major. The sequence goes on from NC_133221.1 coordinate 2,302,014, forward strand.
TCTTTCCTCTCCCATCAACCATCTGACGAGCCCTCAGATGTATCTGGTGACCCTTCAGAGGGGCCCGTATGTTTGTGTTTCAGAAATCTGAGGAAATATTCACATGTAGAAAAAATAATGTGTCAATCTATTAGATGTAGATTTTAAGGATGTGATTATTAATGGGGAGAGACTGTGAAGAAATACTCAGTAACATTTATTAAGATGATCATGTCTTCCATTTTTATTTTACAAAGTCATTAATTCAGTGGATTTATAATGCTGTGAATACTGCCACAGACACGGCATGGATGGTAAACTGTATGTTATAGTACCTCTGCACAGCACTGTGCTCTGTTTTCAGGGCTGAATGTGACGTTTGTCCTCATCAAGACTCCCATGACCTGGACTGAGGCCCAGAGCTACTGCAGAGATCACCACACAGACCTGGCCAGTGTGAGGAACACAGCAGAGAACCAGGAGGTAAAGGACGTGATACCTTCAGGACAACGAGCCTGGATCGGCCTTTTCAGAGACTCCTGGAAGTGGTTGGATGGAAGTAACTCCTCATTTAGGTACTGGGATCAAGATGAACCTAATAACCATGATGGTGTGATAGAGGATTGTGTGATTGCAGAGTTACCCACCTCTGGAAAATGGTGGGACATTCCCTGTGGCCTGAAGAAACCGTCCGTTTGCTACAGCCTACGTGAGTGTTAACTCTTTATTCAACTTGTATTAATATTTGTATTTTGGTTTAATTTAGCATCAAATGTCCTTTTGATAATGTAACAAAAACAACACAAAACATAAAGTTATGGACAGAAAATAAAATGTAAACACTCCTGATGTTTATCATTGACATGAAATTATCTGTAAAGTTAGCAAACAGATGCCACAGATGGAGGACAGAGCCACATGTTCCCTGTCATTGTTCAGACTGATGAGTCAATATTTATATGAACAGATGTTTTGTAGTTGTAGAATGACACAATGGACTTAATGCAGTGGTGTAACAGTATGAACGACTGTGTGTTTGAATACAGCTGCAGTTCAGACAACAAGCAGCAGCAGCAGCACATCCAGCAGCACATCCAGCACCACATCCAGCACCACGCAGCCTGACGCCGGTGAGTTCTGTTAATTGTATGTTACTGTGGGCATTGTCTACATTACATACATAATGAGATATTTTACTTCAGCTGCAGTCATAAATCCAACTCCTAATCTTGCCTCGGGCACCAAAATGGCGAGAGCCGGCCCTGAGGGCAAGAGCATTAAATCACAGACAGTTTGTTGCACTTTTGGAGGAAAATGAGACTGAACATGGTGACATAGTCTACCACACAGCTGTCAGGTGGCTCAGCCTGGGCAAAGTGCTTAAAAGAGTATGGGATCTGAGAGAAGAGATTCAAGAGTTCTGTGTGAGCGAAGGGAACGACATCCCACAGCTTTCAGATTTTTAAAATGAGAGAAAATTAATATTGAGCAGAATTAAGTTCAAATTATTGTTGGTCCGGCCCTCCAGCACAGCTCGGGTTTGTCATGTGGCCCCTTGGAATAATTATTTACCCACCCCTGCTCTAAGGTTAAAGGGGACTGGTTTGGTGTAAATAACAACTATATTAATACAGGGGTCTACCAAGCCCAGGGGGCCAGAGGTCTAGAGGGGCCAGGAGCCCCAAAACATTTGTGGCATGTGAGCAAGGATGGATTACTGAAGGGGCCCTGAAGCCCAAGTCGTTGTGTGAAGTAACTACCTCAATAAGCCAAAAAGCAAAAGGCCATGAATCTGAACGAGTTTAGGTATTGCCCTTCTCCAGCTGGCCATCCCATAATGTACCAGAATACAGGAAATCACATCTACCAAATTCAGAATTTTCTGGGGGAGGACCCGCAGACCCCCCCTCCCCCATTTGCACCCACTTTCGTACAAATAAGGTGTGTGTGTGTGTGTGTGTGTGTGTGTGTGTGTGTGTGTGTGCGTGTGTGTGTGTGGGGGGGGGGGGGTCCTTGTGCATCTGTGCCCAGGGGGACAGTAGTTCATAATCCGTCACTGTATTAATACAGTTTATAATGTAACATTATAGTTTGACATTTGTGTCAATAGTTGTCAAGCACAGGTGACTCCGCAGTGGTGGGAGGGGGGCCCCAAATCAAATTCTGTTTAGGGCCCCCAAAAGGCTTGGGCCGGCTCTGAGTGCAGGTGTGAAGGGGAAAGCAGAGTGGGGAGGAACTCAAAAAAGACAGAAGAGTTAGAAGACTGTTAACCACAGTCGCACCAACGCAAGACTCAGTGATGTAATGACTCTTCCTTCCTTTTTAGGTTCCAGAGCAAAAGACACCACAAAAACCCAGAAAAGCCTAAAACACAGAGACGACAGGACCCTGACACAGTCATTACTCCATCAAACACAAATGGCAACATCCAAACTTTAATCGAAGCAGCAGGAACATCAGTTATTCCAACTTTTTACAGCTGACCAATCATGAGCTGCTTGTAACTTTTTAAAGGAACACTTCACCCAAAAATGAAAATATCAGCCATCATCTCCTCCCTCCATGTTGACATAAAGTCAGGTGGTCTCGTAGTCCACAAAACATTTCTGGAGCTTCGCAGCAAAGCAGCGACGCAGCATTCTGCTGAACAACTGAAGCAGCTGGAGACTTGATTTAAAATGATAAAAACAAAGCTAGTGAAACAGGAGCTGCCATACTGAGTGGGACTTTAGCTCTCTATAGAGTTCACAATATGGTGGACCAGAGTGTAAAATGGCTGCACATAAATAATTTGATTCAGGGAGGAACGTATGACGAAGCATTTCCTGCAGCCTGGTACAAGAATGCAGAGTTACTCGCTGTCCCCGGTGTGCTGACTGAACTTTTTTACAACAAGCAAGTCTTCTACAGTACGAAACAAACCTTTCTTCTCCTCCACCTCTCACAGACGTGCTGCTGTGTCTGGTCGGGATTCTCGTCATCGTTGTGATCATCTTGGGGCTGGTGCTGACCATAATCTGCATTCGGAGGAAACTCAAACCTGATGGTGAGGCAACTTCCCATTTCTCACTAAAAAACACACGCACATCAAGCTTTTAATCACTTACTGCCACGAGACACGTTTCAGTTTGACAGTGCAGCTCTGGACCAAAAAAAAAGGGGGCACGACACACACACACACAGCTGGGGGAGTCCATACACAACATTTAATGAACACAAACACATGTTAAAGACAATTCACTGAAAACTAGACGAGGAAGCAGGGGAGAGGGAGGGGGGTGACAGTTCAGGAAGAAATTTGGAAACACGTAACATCATGTGATTCATTTGGTTGTGTGTGTGTGTGTGTGTGTGTGTGTGTGTGTGTGTGTGTGTGTGTGTGTGTGTGTGTGTGTGTGTGTGTGTGTGTGGTGTCTTATCAGTGGCTGTTTTCCTGTTTCTTCAACCTAAGTAGTCAAAGTGCACTTTCAATAGTTGCTCATTCTAACAGACAGAAACGTTTGGTCTGCTCCACAGGCTCGAGGACCACAGGAAACTCTGCCGGTGCAAACATGGAGGTGACTTTCTACAACTCTTTTTTACTGTCAATGCAAAGTCAATGCAAATATGATGCAAATCACGCTGATACATTTAGCTGTTCAGTTTCATGCCTGTCAGTCACCCAGGTCATGGTGATTCTGGGTGCTGTATCGTGGGTAACTGGACGTGTCTGAGTTTCTTGAAGACGTTTCACTTCTCATCCAAGAGGCTTCTTCAGTTCTAACTAACTTGGAGGAGTCGCAGGCTTTTAAACTCGGTGTGGGAGTGTCCTTACAGAGTCGTTTTGTCATGTGGGTTGCTAAGGCCAGATGAGCCCAGGTGTGAATGGTTGTTAAGCTGTCTGGGGAGGGAACTCAGTGCTGCACTGTAGCTGGGTGATAAGTAGCTCCAAATGAGTCCAAATGAGTGTACAGAACATAAAAAAGCAGCTACAGTGAACTCAAATGCTGATAATATTCAGATCAATATCAGCAGAAACCAGACGGTGTCCGCTCCAAGAAGAGTCTTTACTTTGGGTCTGTTTTCATGATCTGTTAACGATCTGACTGTGTTCTTATTTCTTTCAGATTGGGCTCTATGAGAACTGTTCTCCAGAGTCTCCATGTGAAGACTCCACCTACGAGAGCCTGGATCCAGTCAGCAGGGATCAGAACCAAATCTACTCCACGCTCGCAGAACATTACTGATACTGTTTGGACCCAAAGGTCCAGTTTGTCTGGAGTAGTGCAGCTTGAAAAAACACACATGCAAATAGATGTGAGCAAACGTTAAGGTACATGTGGTTGTACCTGCAGTGGGTTTGTCTTTATGCCGTGTTTGTGTTGTATAACTGGAGAATGTGTTTCTCATTTTGCTGTTGTGTTACTTCTTTGCCATGTTTTCTGTGTAATGATCAATTCTTGATTTGCTTTTTTTGATTAAATGCTTTGCTTGACCTCTCAGGGCCACCGTAACCCTGTGGTAAATGGACTTTCTTTTTTCATTGCTGCCATTGTGACACATTCTGTATTTTAACTTCCATATTTTTGGCTTTAAAACGTTAAAAAAGAGTTAAAAAGTCATAATTAGGAGATTTAAAGTCATACTTTTGGCATTAGAGGGCATAATTATGAGATAAATAGTCAACAGCATGAGATGAAAAGTCACAGTTAAGAGATAAAAGTCAGAATTGTGAGATAAAAAGTTATATTTATGGCATTAAAGGTAATAATTATGAGATTTAAATATGTTATAATAACAGTGAGAATAAGAAGAATTAAAATAGTACATCTAAGTTGTTTTGAGTTTAAGCTCAGATGAAGTCCAAATACAAACAGAGGAGTATGAAAGGTCGACGTGACGACATCTCACAGACGACCACACTGTTAATGACAAACAGTCGATCAAGTTTTTCATCTTTCCTCACAGAAATGAAAACTTCTCACCCTCCAGTCGGCAGTAGCGCCTTGTCCTGGTGCTGCTTGACCCAAACTCAAGAAATAATCAGGTTGATGAGGAGTAGTGTCGTGTCAGGTAAAACAGAAACAGGTTACACTGAAGTAAAAGACCTGAAAACTGGACTAAAGCTGGATTCACCTCAGCTCAGATCTCCCAGCATGCCGAGGGAAAGTGTTGTTCAGAGAGAGTCCTGGAGGTGGCAGCATTAACACACACCGAGAGAGAGAGAGAGAGAGAGAGAGAGAGAGAGAGAGAGAGAGAGAGAGAGAGAGAGAGAGTGTGTGTGTGTTGTGTCTCTGCCCAGTCTGGTTTTCAGAGCGTCCAGTTTCTCCAGTGACCACGTCGACATGTCTCTGTCTCGCTCACATTAGTCGACTCTCTTCGTCAATAATCGATGAAAACGACTGAGTGTGTTTAAATTCTTCCATGAGATTCCTCAGAGTGTTTCCTGCGTCAGACTGTACTGATATTTCATCAGGGCATCATGAGGCAGAGTTTGACAGGCTGCTGTTTCTATTGATTAACTGTCACACTCATCTGTAAATCACACGCAGGGACACGAGCAGGGACGGATCAGAACCACCGCAGTCTGAGTGCAGAAGTGACTTTAATCATCACCGGTATTAGACTTTTACTGTACTGGTGCTTTGTTTTGTGTTGCTTGATTTCATTTAGAAACATGTTGTGTATCTGAAGAGAAAGTTGATGCTGGACTGAACGATCATCACCTTCATGACAGCAGCTCATCAGAACCGGACCTCCTGAGAGGACAGTTTATCTGTGTCGCTTTATGAGACAACATTGGTTTGATTTGGAAGAGAGGGGAAGGAAAAGTTTGGACATTTTGGGAAATATGCTTCACTTTTTTGTGTAAAAAATATCAGATATCAGATCACTTAAAGGTCTAGTTTGTAGGATTTAGTGGCAAGTTTGCCTTGATTAAAAACAAAAAGTCATGAAATATGAGATGAACAGTCAAAACAATGACACAAAAAGTCATAATTATGGCAATAAAGGTCTGAATTATGAGTTAAAATGTCAAAAAGGTGTGTTAAAAGGTCATAATTCTGAGATAAAAAGTCATATTTATACAATTAAAGGTAATATTTTTCGGATAAAAGACATAAAATATAAAAATATGAGATAAACAGTCAAAACTACAAGATACAATGTCATATTTATGAGAAAATGTGTCAAAATTAGGAGATATAAAGTCAATTATGGCATTCAATGTCATAATCATGAAATAAATATTCAAAATTATTAGATAAAAAGTTGAAAATATGATACATTTTTGAATTTTTATCTAAGAATTTTTCCATTAAGCTTATTTATTGTTATTTCATCTTCTTCCGGGCCTCCACAGGTTGAACCTCGCCTCGTTTCACCCTCCTCTACGGTGGCCACTCATAGTTTCAGGCGATTATGACACTGATGACAACGTAAGAATGAACATTATAAAGCTTCTTCCTCATCGTACACACTGCACACTGTGACCAGTAAACTATAGAGGTGCTGGTAGATGGATGTTGTTAGCCCTGTTTTCCCTTTGTTTCCCATCTTTGTGCTAAGCTAAGTTAGCAAGTATTGTACCAAAATGTCAAAGTTTTCCTTTCAGACGGAGGAAAAGCTTAAGAGTTGTTGAAGGACTCATTTTAAATGAGCATATGTTAGACGAGGATTAAACCTTTGACAACATGAAGGTAAAAAGTAGTTTAGAGCTGCTGCTGGTCAGGATCAGGTTCAGGGAGGACATTAGGAAATGAATAAAGTACAACTGTGTGTGTGTGTGTGTGTGTGTGTGTGTGTGTGTGTGTGTGTGTGTGTGTGTGTGTGTGTGTGTGTGCAGCAGGGTGTGTTTTACAAGGAGAGTAAAGGCGGCAGTGGGCGCAGGATTCATAAGCCTAATGGGTCTAATTGCCTTACAGGATTTATTGCTGTGTAATTAAATAAAAGTGTGAACTCTCGTTCATCTTTTCATTTCTCCTCCTGATCTCTCTCTCCATCAGCGCTGCTCGTTCTCTCCTCTGTTTAACTCGTCGTTTACTCTCTCTCTCTCTCTTTACAACAGGTCGTCTTTAATCTGTACAAGGTGTGTGTGTGTGTGTGTGTGTGTGTGTGTGTGTGTGTGTGTGTGTGAGAGAGAGAGAGAGAGAGAGAGAGAGAGAGAGAGAGAGAGAGAGAGAGAGAGAGAGAGCTGCAGTTTCTTGGTGTTCTGTATTCCAGTCATATCAGCTGAGTCACACTTACGGTAAACTGTATCCATATGCAATGAGTGTGTGTGTGTGTGTGTGTGTGTGTGTGTGTGTGTGTGTGTGTGTGTGTGATGACATGTCCCAGACGTTGCCAGACATAAGACAAGGACATGTGAGAGGAGAGAGAGAAAGATGCTCATCTGCTGTATTGATCACTGCATCTTAACCCTCGGTCCTCATGCACACACACACACATGCACGCACACACACACACACACACACACACACATACAGGTTAAGTGAATTAAGCCTTAAGTGAGGGAAGACACTGAGATGGAGGAAAGGGTGGAGAGGCAGAGGGAAGGTTTATGGGAGGAGGAGAGGGAGAGACAAAGACGACCTGCAGGAGGTGGAGGAGATAATGGACCTGCTGTCTGCTGGAGAGGAAACTTAATTTGCTGAGCAGGAGATCAGAAGATGAAAGTGAAATCGAGGGTGATTCAGGAAGGTTTTTGTCTCTAAAGGACACTGTGTTCTCAACCATTACCGCTTCTTATTTTCAGACCGGTGGCCCGGCTCTGTGGAGGACAGCTGGTCCAGAGCGAAAACATCTCAAAGTTCACGTGAAGTCAGAATCGATGTTAAAGTGTTTTTATCACTCATAGATAGATTAAATTATCGTTATCGTTTATCGTCCACAGGGGAAATTCATCTCGCTCAGGTCAGCACAAAACAATACAGGACATCATAACAACATAAATATATAAGATAAATATCACTGACTACTTTCACTGTCAGGACACTCCCACACAGAGTTTAAAAGCCTGCGACTCCTCCAGTTAGTTAGAACTGAAGAAGCCTCTTGGATGAGAAGTGAAACGTCTTCAAGAAACTGAAACACGTCCAGTTGCCCACGATACAGAACTGACATTTACTTTATGAAGGAGATATTTTCTATGAGATTTCCTAAAAGTGAAAGTTTGAATGTAGCTCAACACATTCTGGATGCACTGTTGTGAGACTTGATCCAGATATTCATGGTCTCTGATTAATGGATGGTTTGTGATTTTGGGGATTTTCAGGATGTTATTATTAAGTTTCTGCTCTCCTGTTGCAGCTCGTTAACTGACGGAGCGACACGCTGCTGTGGATCTGCTTTAATCATCTTCAGGTCTGTTCTCATCAGGTCTCTATGGTTTTTTTTTTGAAGGTTGACTAATGTCAGACTGCTGGTGTGTGTTAATGATATTAAAGGAGGAGGGACAATCACACTGGTCACTGTTACTGCGCTCCCACCGTATGTACCGTCCTGCCAAAGAGAAACCCTTAAACACAGGCACTCTCCCTGTCCATCTGTCCTCTCTCACACATTTGTCTTTCTGTATTTCACACACACACACACACACACACACACACACACACACACACAAAGGAAGAGCGGGGGTGTTTTGGCCGCCAAAATGCCACTTGAGTGTCACTGGCCTTTACAGTCTGAGTAAGAGAGAACAAAAATTTCCATTTTAGTGACGGAGAGGAGGAGGAGGAGGAGGAGGAGGAGGAGCCATGCGGGAAAAGCATCCAGAGAGACAGACGGTGGAGGAGATTCAAGTGCTGTCTTCTGCTGTCCTCTCACCTGGTGTTTGAATGTGATTTAGTTCATTTTAAATCAGCATCAGTGGCTTAAAAAAAATTTAAAAACTTCAAATATGTTTTCAAGAGCCAGAGAAGATATCTGTGGAATAAAACATTAGCAATAGCATTTAAAAATAAACATATAACCACTAGTAGCAGTGGGCACAACCACGACCCATGAACACCTGCGAGATGAGAGAACCAGGAAGTTCCCCGTCAGTCTAAGTCTGTGACTGAGGGATCATTCAGGGCTCACTCCACCCAGCCGGCAGGATAAATGTTAGCTAAGTACGTTTCTGTATGTTGCAACTTTACGTGCGTTTAGGTTTAATTTTTCTATTTCACTCTGGTCTGTTTAGGTTTAGGCACAAAAAACAGCTGCAGATGGTCCAACTTCCTGTGAAAGATAGCTGAATTTCACAGAGGTGGGAGGTAAGAAAGTACAAATACTCTGTTACTCTACTTGAGTACATGTTTCAGGTATCTGTCCTGAGTATCTCTGTGACTTTCCCTCTCTACATCTGAACACAAACATCTGAACTTTCTCCTCCTCACATTTTCAAAACAGCCTCGTTACTTTAGTTTGATGCATTTGAGGTGAATTATGGATTATTGTTATTTGGCGTCATCGCACGCCGCCTTCCCAACATCACAATTTATATATATATATATATATATATATATATATATATATATATATATATATATATATATATATATATATATATAGTATTAAATTATGTTATATTATATCATATTATATTATATTATATGTATCAAGATTTCAAAGACCCAGAAAAAATTGCTGCTGAAACATGGAAATCCTTTTACTAGATGGTAGTCCTTCATTGATGCTGTAATTACTTTTTATATTTTAATTTTACCAGCCAGTTAAATGCAGCTTTTATTCAGCGATGTTCTTCCAACCAGCTGGTCACCAGTAAGACAAGAAAACCAGCACAGAGAGGAGACAGAGAGGGATGGAGGGAGGTAAAAATAGAGGAGGAGGAGGGGGGGTAGCATCGAGGTAAAGAAGAAGGGAGGGGCAGGGAGGCACCAGGGAATACAGAGAGAGAGAGAGGGGGAGAGAGAGGCTGCAATGAAAGAGGCTGATGTCATCTCTGTGAAGCAGCCAATCAGAGAGCAGCAGGGAGGGAAGAAGGGAGGGAGGAGAGGCAGAGCTCAGAAGGGTGTGTTTTATGTACCACTGCAGCATCAGTGCAAAGAAGAGAGAGAGAGAGAGAGAGAGACAGGAGAAAAGACACGACTCAGTGGACAGGAAAGAAAAAATACAGACAGAGAAGAAGAGAGAGGAGAGCGTGACGAGAGGACGGAGACAGGACGGGGATAAGACAGAGACGGAGAGAGACTTGACACCTGCAGAGGTAAGATGACAACAATAGTATCCCACCATGCTGCTGGCGTCTGGGTGTGTGTCTGTATCTGTGTGTGTGTGTGTGTGTGTGTGTGTGTGTGTGTGTGTGTGTGTGTGTGTGTGTGTGTGTGTGTGTGTGTGTGTGGGCCGGAGGGCGTGATGATGTCTTACATAATACGATGGCAGGTATGAACAACTGTGCAGGGTGAGCACTGAGATGTGTGTGTGTGTGTGTGTGTGTGTGTGTCACTGTATATACATGCATGTACGTATGTATGTATGTGTGTGTGGGTGTGTGGGTGTATGAGATTATTTCCTCGTCTGTCTGCTTTCACTGTCTGCATCCTTTTTTGAAATCTGAAAACATAAAAAGATGAACTGACCCTTTTGTGCTTGTCCGTGCGTGGACGGAGAGGCTGCGTGTGGGTGAGTCAGGCTTCAGGGAGTGTCTGACTCACTTGATTCAGCTTTTTTTCATATCTTCTGTCATCTGCAGCAGCATGTTTTTATTAATATTGAATGAAACGCGGCACTACACAACATTATAGTGTTCAATTATTCACGACTGGTTTGTAGCTTGCTTCCTTTCATGATAAACCTCTCAGGGCACGCTGTCTGTCAGGTATGATTCTGTCAGTTTCATCCTTGTACTGAAATGAAAATGAAATCATGGATATAAACAGCACCATGTGGTTTCTGGCTTCTCCTGCTCAGTTCATACCGAGCCCCACCACCCCTCCATCGCCTGGTGCTGAGGACAGAACAGGAGATTTACGTTGTTCTGAGAGTGGGTGGTGTTATCCTGTATTACGGAGTCCCACAGGGCAGCGACTAGGACGACCTCACCTGTCACGTCTCATGATTTGATGTAAAGCTCCAACTAACAATTACTTTCTCTATTGATTAACCTGCTGGTGACCTTCTTAAAGGAACAGTTCACCCCAAAAAATGAACTGATCTCCTCCCTCCATGATGATATAAAGTCAGGTGGTCTCGTAGTCGACAGAACATTTCTGGAGCTTCACAGCAAAGCAGCGTTGCAGCATTCTGCTGAACAACTGAAGCAGCTGGAGACTTGATTTAAAACGGAAATAAAACATAAAATGTTTCCATACAGCTCGTCTGCAGTAATCCAAGTCTCCAGAAGCTCTGAGATCCCAAAATGTTTTGTAAAGATGTTATTGACACTCTTGTCTAGTTTGTGCACCCACTTGAAACCAGGAGTGCGCAAATGCTTTTAGTTTAGTAGCTACGGTGAAGATTTCAGCTTTAATAACGTCTTTTTAAATCAGTTTGGGATCTCGGGTCTTCCGGAGACTTGGATAAAACCGCACAAGCTGTTTGGAGCCATTTGATGTTTTATTTCAGTTGTGCCTTTTTATTTATTTCAGCAGCTCCTTCAGTTGTTTAGCAGAATGCTGCAACTATGTTTCATCACGAAGCTCCAGAAATAATTTGTGGACTACGAGACTTCACCTGACTTTATATCAGCATGTAGGGAGGAGATGATGACACCATGAATCCGTTTAGAAATCTTTAAAGAAGACGCTCCTTACATGTGCAGAACTTGCCTTAGAAAAATCCTATTTTTAAGTTTTCTTCAGTATCAAAGTAACCCAGTCATAGTTGTCTGTACATCCACAGGTTCACTGCAAACAGGAAGTGCTAACAGCTCATTCGGCAAAGTTTTAATGGAGTTTGGGAGTATTTTATTTCTTTTTTTTTTTTTTAAACAAGTCCCCAGCTACTTCACTTGTTTAAGAGATGCGGGGGAGGAGATAATGACTGAATTTACATTTTTGGCTGAACTGTTCCTTTAACTTGAATGGCACTCAGTAGAGCGCATACCTCCACCAACGCCTGACAGTTCCCTTTAATTCAATCTAGCCTAATCCAATAACAATTAAAGGATATTTAAATCCACTAGATCAGGATTTTTAGTAAGATCCCTATCAAACTGTAATCACCCAAAGATAGCAGCCACTAAAAGATGTCATCAACATGCATTATGCCCTGAAAAATTACCAATGATAAAGACAGTTGGGGGAAAAAATCCCTGGATCCGTCTCTTTATCTGGATCCACACCAAAAGTTAATGGGGTCTATTCTAAGCCAAGACTCATCCTCCATCCAAGTTTGGTGGAAATCCGTTCAGTAGCTTTTGTGTAATCCTGCTGACAAACCAACAAAGAACAAAGACAGGAGAAAACACAACCTCCTGGACCGAGGTAATTAGTCCATTAATCCTTTTTGTCTGTAAAATCTGAAAAGAAAAAGTCAAAAAGACTTTATAGTTTCCTCCAACCCAAGATGATGTTGTAAAATGTTTTGTGTCCAACCAACGGTCCAAAACCCAAAATATATTCGGTTTCCTGTCGCGTCTGATAGAGAAAAACATTAAATCTTCACATTTGAGAAGCTGGATTCATTTTCTGATACTCGACTAAACTTTGCAGCTGTGACGTGTTTCACGTGACGACATATTAGATTCATTTCACTTTGTCTCTTTCACTCCCTGCTGTGTCCGTCCCTTTCATACGTGTCACCAGGTTTCTGTTTGACTGTTTACTCCTGAATTCCTCTTTTCACTCATAGCAACATCATTTAAGACACACACACACACACACACACACACACACACACACACACACACACAAACACGTCTGTCTCCTCTTCTGTCGTTTGCATTGTGGGGTTTTCTCACCACGATTGCTTTGGCAGTGGATCACCTCAAATTAGGCCAGAATCTGAGAGGAGGAGGAGGAGGAGGAGGAGGAGGAGGAGATGAGGGGAAGGAAAGTTGATAAGAGGGGGAGAGATTGGAGGAGATATCAGTGGGTGAAAGAGACGAAAGTTGAGGTTTATCAAAGGGGAGGAGGAAAGATTTAGCCCCAAAAAAAAGAGCCGGGGAAGCCGGAGGAAAGAGGGAATGTGACGGAGAGAGAGGGAGATGAAAAGAAAGCCTGGACTGGGAATAGGATGAGAGAGGTAGAGGAGGAGGAGGAGGAGGAGGAGGAGGAGGAGGAGGAGGGAAAGTTAGGATCTGGTGTAGGAGGATTTTTTAGTCCAATTTCTGCTCTTGCCCCCCTCATCCTCTCCTCTCATGCTTGGCAGTAGTCAAGTTGACTGAAACCATCTGGTGCTATTTTATGTTAGCGCATCTTTTGTACTTCGACTCCAGACAGACAGACCAGACGACACATATGCAGTTTACACCGAGGCTGAAAGGAAATCCTTTAAACAATGGGTCCTCAATGGGAGGCTATTTAATCTGCATGTATGTATGTATTTGACGTTGTGATGAACGCAGCACACACAGAGGCTGGATTTATCCTTTATTAGCCTGTTTTTATCTGTTTACAAACTCAGGTTAAAGGAGCATTTTTTAAGATATGGCCATCAGAGTGTGAAGAAACAACAGTGCTGACGTTATGTTGCACAGATGTTTATTGAAGTTTGCATTTGAGTTTTTGTTGCAGTCACATGTTTTAAAATTCAGCTCACATTTTCCATTAAAAATATGAAATGATGATTGTTTTCACACTTCATACTCGTCTGTGAGCCTTCAAGGGATGATTAAAAAAAATCAGAAGTTTGAGTTCAGAAGTTTGAAAGACACTCAAAATCATGTCGTTAAATGATATAACTGAAAATATTTAAAACTGCAGACTGACTCAGAGATATTATGAGGATAGTTTTCCTATTAAACTATTAAAAAGACAGATATCTTTCACTTCTGTCTTGTATCCTCACTAGTGTTTATGTTTAACCTGAAGTCAGACTGCGTCTCTCTCTGACGTGCTGTTCCCGGCAGACAGATTGTCTGACCTCCCTGTAGCGTCGAGATTTGTGCGATAGCGTAGCGCTGTGAAAAGACGACATGAATCTGACTTGTCGTGGCAGCTCTATAAAGTCAATAAAAGTCCCAGGAGAGAGGTTGAGGATGCAGTTTGGAGCCAGACTAAAAGGTCTGAGCTGCAGGACCGCGGGTCGTGAAGGGAAGTCTGGGCCCAGAAAATGAGATTAGTCTGACTTTTGCTCTCTCTCGGTTCCTCTCTGTCTCTGATTCCTCAGCGTTTCTCATTGTGCTTTTTCTCATCCATCTTCATCCGTCTCTCTCACGACCCCACTCCCTCCCCTCTGGTCCTTCTTTCCTCTCTTCTGGCCTTTCTTTCTCTTTCTTTCCCCTCGTTTTTCCATTTCTCCTCCACAGAATGAGGCCTTTGTGTTGAGAAATGAGAGGAATGCCCCTTTTCTCTATTTTCCCCTCTTCTTCTTCTCCTTCTTCTTCTTCTTCTTCTTCTTCTTCCTCTTCTGGTTTTCCTCACAGCTCTTCTTCCTAATGTCTTCTCCCTCCCCCTGCGTGTGTGTGTGTGTGTGTGTGTGTGTGTGTGTGTGTGTGTGTGTGTGTGTGTGTGTGTGTGTGTGTGTGTGTGTGTGTGGCGGGTCGGGGGTGCATCCATTAGCTCGGATTAGAAACTGTAGGAGGGTCTTAACAGCCCCTCTGTGTTTGGGGTTTTAATCTCCTCAGAAACAGCTAATCTAACTTCAGCGGCTTTATGTACAGTACACATGTGTGAACACACACTCACACAACCACACACACACACACAACCACACACACTTCCTCCTGCAAATATGTGACTTGTGTCTGTTTTTCTGGCCGCTGTGGTTGAACCGTGACAAGAGTCCATTCATGAACTGGCCACAAACACAGAGGACACTTTATGGGCCAAATATGTGACAACAATATCATCAGTCACTCGAGTGACAAATAATCACATGCTGCTCGATAAATCTGAACATAACACAGAGTACAGTGACCAGAAGTCTGACTCGACCGTCAGAGTGTTTCCTTTAATCCATATGTTTTCCATCTCATGCAAGTCTGATCAATATTTCTCATGACTGATTTAAGAATAAAGGCACACTTGAAATGCACATCCTGTAGAGATGAATCCATTATGTGATTGACGTAAAATGTATCAGCGAATATTCTGATCATCAATAAAGTCTGATTACAGCTTCTCATCACAGTAAACTGAATATCTTATTACTAGTAATAACATTATTACAAGACGTCACCTTGGTTATAATCAGCAGATTTATCTCTAATAAACACTAAGATATTTGTCTTTAAAGTTGTTAAACTGCAACAAATATTAATTAAACATTCACCTACAGCTGCAACAATCAGCTCCTTTACCTTGATGGACAGATAAATGTGTCAGCAACTATTTGGATAATCTTCTTTCAATCTCAAATATCAAATATTCTCTGATTCCAGCTGCCAAAATGTGAGAGATTGTTTCTTTTCTTTGACGCATATTTTAGTGAACTGAATATCTTTACTTCTTGGACTGTTGCAAACAACTTGAAGACGTCAGCGGCGATGAAATCAGCAGATTTATCAATAATGAGTCATGAGTTACTTTGCAGATGTGAGACAGTTAAAATGTGTTTTATTCAATCTGCCTTCTTAGTCAAGTGATCGATTAGTTGATGGACAGAAAATTAAATCTCAAATGTGATAAATTCTTGCGTTTATTTGACTCACATATTAAACAGAATATCTTTAAATTTTTATATTTAGATGATGTCACCTTGGATACAATCAGCAGAGACGGAAGAATAATTATTTTATTCTTTATTATGTATAAATAACAAAAATCATCATTTTTATTGATGAAGACAGTGGTTGTTACTTGCAGCCCCACATGTACAGTTAAAATATGTCCTCTTACAAATTATTCAACTTTGAAAACATTTGAATTCAGCAGCAAATTTCTCTGATTTCAGCTCAAAAATATGAATATTTTCTGGTTTTTGCGTCTCTGTTTGGACTAATCGAGACATTTGAGGACGTCGCTTTGAGCTGTGAGAAGCTGTGATGATTTATTTTTTACCATTTTCTGACATTTTATTGTCAAACGACTGAACTTCAGATTAACTGATCGTTCAGTATAAATCCTTTGAATGAGTGACACCAGCGTCCTTCAGCAGTGACAGCCAGTTGTCTGAAGGGTGATGGATTGCATCTTTTTTATGTTATCTTTTTGCAAGTCCATTACGCTCAGATTGATGCATCTATTTCTCAATTTATATTTTAGCATCAAAAATAATGTCTGTAATCATTTAAAACTGAGCTAGAGCTCAACCTTTCAGGGACAAAACACTCCAAAGTCTTATTTTCTACGTGCTTCATGGTTTTCTGTCCCTCTGTTTCTGTTTTTGCTTTCCTTTATCTCTTCGTACCTGCAGTAAGTCTGACGCTGTCACTTCTCCCACAGCTGACCGCCCGTCTGCTTGTAATCGTGGGATACTGACATTGTTTGTGTTGCTGTGATTTAAAAAGCTGCACAAAAAAAATGTGTTTCCTAAAAACCAGACAAACCGCAGAGCAGTCGAGTCAAACGTAGGAGGAGAGGCAGGTGGGAGACAATAGCGAGAGAAAGTGTGTGTGTGTGTGTGTGCATTTATATGTGTGTGTGTGTGAGAGAGAGAGAGAGAGAGAGAGAGAACGAGATGGAGAGGTGAATCGAGGAGATGAAGGGAGTGGCACTGGAGAGAAAGCGAGGGAGAGGTGTGGAGGGACGGAGTGGGGGATGGGAGAAAAGAAGGAGGGGCAGCGTGGGGGATGGGGGAGAGAAATATTACTGTGTGCTGCTGGAGTCAGGGGGTTACCATGGTGATGGGGGAAAGACGGAAAGGGATGGGAGAGAGAGAGGGAGACAGAGAGAGAGAGGGAGAGAGCGGCTACACACACTTACACATAATGCAAATTGACAGTTTCACCGACTGATTGAATAAAATGATAAGCATCAAATCCCCTTTTAATTTAAACCTTCCTTCCTGCTCCTTCTGGGTGAGGTGGGGTGAGGTGGGGGAGACGGAGGAGAGGATGAAGCTGCAGAGGGATGAAGAAGAAGGAGAGCGAGAGAGAGCGAGAGAGAGAGAGAGAGAGAGAGAGAGAGAGAGAGAGAGAGAGAGAGGATCTCTGAGTTGAGTGGAGATGAAGAAATGCGATCTCCCACCTGGGAGTGGTGTAACTTGGAGACACAGTTGTGGCTTTTTTGGTCAAAGGACAAAGAGACAACGTGACAGACACACACAGTGCATCCAGACGGACGTCAGAGTTTGATTTCTAACATTTTTGTACGTCGGCTCTGAGAGTTTGAGGCAGTTTAGAGAACACAGACACAAAATAAAATAAAATAAAAATGATTTTCTCTGCTCATTTCTTTTTAGAGAAATTCAAACTTTTGTTCTAAACACGTTCTTTGTCTTCGCTCTCAAGCGGAAAACAATTCATCACAAAGACTCTGATCTGGAGATGTTTGTGTCTGAAACGTAACACAATCACCACAGTAAATTTCGGCACGGTACGTTTCTGCAAAACCACGAATATGTTGAAACTTTTTATTGGATATGTGCGTGACAATGATGTGCTTACGCTCCGGTTAGGTTAAGGCACAAAAAAACACTTGAGGGTCAAGAAAAGTCTCATTTTGGGTTAAAATTCCTGGTGTTGTCGCCACAAACAGCTGGAAACTCTCCCATAGACGGCTACACAATCACCAAACGGACGCTAACATTTGTTGGTTGAAATGGTTTTGTCTTGCTTTGCAGTCGTGTCGTCCAGGTGACAAAAGCTCAGCTCTCATATTGTAGAAATGTTAATGTGCCACGTATGAAACATATCCTCAGTTTGCAGACACATACAGAGGAGACATATTTTCCAGGCGACTGTAACGATCACCTCGAGATCTAAACCGTTTCCCAGCCGATCCTCGTGGGCTGCAGAGCGGCCGCCGGGCTTGACCCCACACCTTGAAGATAAAGAGGATGAGGTTATTATGTGAAGAGGCAGAATCAAAGCTCAGGGTAACTTCTTCTACCTGCCAGCAGGGATTAGGTGAGATGTGAGTGGCTGCTGAGGCTGCTGGGAGTCGGCGCTCTCAGTGGATTGGCAGCAGCTGGTTCCCGGTCTGAGGATGAGAGACAGACGAGCCTCTGGGTCGTGGTGGGTGTGCGTGGGCGGGTGGATGTGGTCGGCTCAAAAGAGGAAGAGCGTGGGCGGGTGGATGATTATGCATGTGTGTGTGTGTGTGAAGACGGTGCCAGTGGTGAAAACATTTCACAGGATCTCATCTGCATAATGTGGAGTAATTCTCTCTTTAGGCGGGTTATTGCCTCAGGCCTTGTAAAGTTTTACAGCCACGCTATCAAGAGCAAGAACGCCGATCAAATTATCTCCCCCATATAAAGTTAGAAATGCTTTATTAAGACTGCTGTCGTCAACAATGGATCCAGTTATTACATGTGTATTAAATCGTTCATGAAGAATTATCACAGGACTCTGCAGTTACCTTTAAATGTATGAGCTCGCTGTGGTTTCCTGCAGCTTGTTTCAGCTCTCAGAGCTCTCAGAGCTCTCAGAGCTTTCAGAGCTCTCAGAGCGCACCGCTCACTGACCTGCTCAGCAGCAATCATCAGACTGACTCAGTCAGCGACTAGCTGGTGATGAAAGTGGAGCATTTAGCAGCTAAGAGCCGGCTGCATTTCTCAGAAGTTGGCTTCCCAATGATTACGGTGTTTGTCTCCAAATGAATCCCAGATAGCAAACATGCATCTCATAGAAGTTTCATCAGAAAGACACCGGGGAGTGTTTGCGAGTGAAGAGGTGTCTGCATTTGGTTGATGTCGCAACATCTTCGTCACACTATGTCTTTCCAACGTAACTCAGTCGCAAGACATGGGGACGTTGCTCTTTGTCTGCGAGATCTTTCATTCAGCAGCTGTTTGCTTTTATTTATCTTGTGTGATCGTAAATTAAATCTTGTTTTCGGGACAAACGAAGCAGCTTGAAGTCGTCACTTTACGCTTTGGGAAATTTGCGATTGCTCAACCAAGGCGATGATTGGCAGATTAACCGATAATGAAAACAATTATTAGTTGCAGCTCTTTGTTTTGTGCCAGAAGATTTGCTACAGACTCGCTCGGATGCTACAGAAAGAATTGCAACATATGATTTATGCTTTATTCATACACGCTCACACAGTGTGTGTCTGAGGCATTTCCTCTCTCAACCCTGTTTATAATCAGCTTATTCTCAGAAGCAGAGAAGCAAATAAAGGAAGAAGAAGAAGAGGAGGAGGAGGAAACAGAGAGTCAGTCTTGCTCACTGATCTTGCTGGTCAGCAGTGTGTTAATGGCGTTGGTTAACTGGGCCCGTCGCAGACATGTGATATACGATCATGTTGGTATTGATTGACATTACATACAGTGAACCTTCCCAGCAGCTGCAGGACACTCGACTCTGTCAGCAGGGCCGAGGCTGGACAGCGTCACTCTGAGTGCATCACTGATATCGTTGATGATTTCATGTTTTAATCGGCTCTGTGTTAATATGATTACATTAGATTAATCAATTACTGTTGAGGGGGATTACATCAGCTAAGAGGACCTGTTTCCTGTCGATGTTTAACTGTTTAACTGAGTTTTAACCAGAGCTCATTAATAGTTACATGACTGTGTGACTCTCTGTATTTCATGTGAAGGCAGTGATGGATGTATGGCCGTGGGTCTTGTATAAACCGCCCTGAGCACTCTGTTACACTGTGGCCTCTCACAGCTGGTGCCACTCGCCCCTCAGCTAAATCTAATAGACCCCAGCCGGGGCGAGGAAGCCACCCAGCGCGGGAGCTGCTGTTTATCCAGGAACATACCGTCACTAATGACTGATTTATGCGCTCCTATGCAGGCGCTTCGTTTGTCGTGTGGTGAGAGGCAAATCAGAAACAAACACACGATACTGGCTTTGTGTCTGCAGGGGCGTGTGTGTGTGTGTGTGTGTGTGTGTGTGTGTGTGTGTGTGTGTGTGTGTGTGTGTGTGTGTGTGTGTGTGTGTGTGGGGTTGGAGGTGGGGGAAATCCAGAGGTGGCTAAACAATGTCACGCCAATAAGAGCTGATTTGAATGTGAAAGGCGTCGGGTTGTGCTGTGGGACCAGCGGGTGAAAAAGTCTCCCCCAACCCATCTGAAAGGCAAATTCACAGAAATGGCACAAAGGTATAATTCCAGAGTCTGACAGCGAGATACTGGACATACATTATGATAATGAACGAGGTCATTTCTGATGCACAAATGCTCAACATTCACTCGTTTCAGCTTCTCAGTTGTGAGGATTTGATGCTGTGATTTGTCTCGTGTGATCCTAAATTGAATATCTTGGGGGGGTTTTTTGGACAAAAGAAGCAGTTTGAAGACGTCACTTTGTGCTTCAGGGAAATGTGTGATTTGCTTAATAAAGACAATAATCTGCAGATTAATCAATAATGAAAACATTTATTAGTTGCATCTGTAATAGATGCACATGTAGGCATCTGATGATATCTCACTATCCACCCATATATCTGGTTCAGTTTTGGTTTTTGTTCATACTGTGAGCGACCAGGTTAGGATTAAAGCAGTTTACCTGTGTTCAGTGTGCAGGGTGCTCAGAGGATGTCGTCGTTGTTTCCTGTAGCAACAGGAACTTTAAAAACACAACAAGGGGAGACGAATCCTGATAGAAATAGTCGGCCAACGGCAGCTTGCACAGTCTACAGGCAGTTTAAGAGTCAATGCTCTTAAACACAGTGGTGCTTTGAGATAAGTCCTGATTGTAGCATGCTAACATTTGCTAATTATCTCCAAAACACAAAGTACAGTTGGAGCTGCTGGGAATGCCTTCAGTCCTGCAGGTATTTGGTTATAAACACATTAGACTCAGGCTGATGAGGACATGACTGTCTGCACTAACTTTCATAGAAATCCATCCAATAATTGTTGAGATATCTCAGTTTATCAAAGTGGTGGGACGACCGACAGACCAACCGACGCTCCCATCCCCAGAGTCAAGCCTTAGCATGTCTAAAAAACCCAGCCAGTGATCGTACCCAGCACCAGAACATTATTTGGACAAATCTACAGTGCCTCATTTAATGGGGGGTTGGATGCTCTCCTCTTCATTACAGCCTTTCTTTTATGGTTGAAGCTGATAAGACAGGAGAGTTTTCATATTTAAGCTTTGCCTCGAGCCGTTTCACACAAATATGACTGGTGTGGAGCCAGAGAGAGAGAGAGAGAGAGAGAGAGAGAGAGAGAGAGAGAGAGAGAGAGGCTGAACACACAAACACAACGGAGGAAACATAGGTAATGATGGAGGAATAGACACAAACAGAGAGAGACAAAGAAAGAGAGGAAGAGGACGACGGCGGGTGGTTGGAGGCCTGTCAGTTGATGTGCTTTGTACCGGGGTCAGAAACCTCCTCGTGTTTATCGAGTTATTCATCTCCTCTCCGCCGCAGGGACTCCCAGTCCAGTTAGACACGGACACAAAGGCAGCTCAACACAGACACGTGAGTGTGGGTGTCTGAATGTGTGTGGAGGTGATGGTGACATGACGATGACATCAGAGCGGGTGACACACACCGTCATGATGCTGGAAACAACCCAGAGTCACTTACCAGAAGGATTCTTGACTGGTTGCTGGGAACCGGATGTGTTGGTTGATATCACATCTCATATTCGGACAATGAGACAACCAGCTGCAGTGGGCAGTGAAAGGAACAACAGAAGAAGAGGACAACAAATTAGCCACAGTTGTGGGAAGACAACAGATTCTAGTGTCTGTTCAAACAAATGATCATTATATAACGAGTCATTTTCCAAAAGGCCATCAATCAAAAACAGAATCTCTTCATTCAGTCTCAATATCTTCATCACCAAGAATGTAACCAAGCATTTACTGGAGCTTATTAAAGCCTAAAGTTCTGTCCACACCAAGAACTGTCACAACAACCATCACAATAAGGATAACGATGTGAGCGTCCACAGGGATGAGCGATAACGTTCGGTACAGATTGGCTCGGCATAATGGATATTAATGACCTGTTACTGCTGATTTTATTCAAACTCTTGGCTGAGTCAACCTCAATCATTCCAGCGATTGTTTTAATAGGACATCAAAACAAACTTCAGAGACGCCGTCAGCGCCAAAGACAGTTTAGCAGTATGTCTCAGGTAAAATGACAGTTTTGTGTGTAATTTGCAGGTTAAAATACGTTATGTAAGTATTTAATAAGTTGTATAAGTATCACGTTATCATAATGAACATAAACAGTGAACATGGCTACTGTTACAGCTTATCACTAGCTAGCATGTCAGCGTAGGGACATTTTGGCTGAGTGTTCTGTGCCACGAGCTCGCTAACAGCCTGAGCAGACTCAGGTAGACAGACAGGTAGCTTGTCCAGTCATTCATTCAGGCTGAATGAAATGATTAAACAGATTTTGTACGTGTTTCTTTATTTGTCGGAACATTTGATTTAATTTATAATTTTTATTTATAATAAAAGATGCGTCTAGAATAATTTACCAACCGTATCCTAAAGGTAAGACGGTAAACATGTCACGTTTCTTTATTTTATCAGTCTGTAACTATGACTACCATTTTTCCCCGACTTTAAGCGAGTGCTTCACTGCCCGATCGTAAAAACATTAATAATGAACTGTTTGCATTTTGTATCCAAAATTCTCATTAAGTTTGCATTAACATAATCCGGAGGAAAAAATAGCTTTTCCTCATTAGTAGTCATCCTATAGAAATGTAATTTTAAGGAGACGGTACAGCACACACACTTACACACACACACACACACACACTTACACACACATGCTCTCACACACACACACACACACACACATACTCACACACACACACACACACACACACACACACACATACTTACACACACAATCTAACCTCCCATTCACAAACGCAGACATGATCAACTCAGTGGTGCTTTATTAAAATGACATTTTTGTTACATATTCATGAAGCCTGATGTGAAGGACATCAGCAGTGTGATCTACAGACTGACACACACGCACACACACACACAC